>NC_143549.1:179063125-179370416 GCF_054136105.1 Typopeltis vanoorti | reverse complement strand
CTTTTAAAACCAATATGGAAGTTGTCTTTATAATAACGACGTTATTTCATGAATGTTAAAAACAAATGCACTTCATAGGACATTAGAGCATTATTAGTGTTAAAAGTTGTGTTGAAAATAATATTGATTTTCAGTGATTTTTCCTATGTTTTGTAAATTTGATCAGTAAACATTTTAAAGGTTGTATGGTATTAGTAAGAAAAAGAAAAAAGAAAAGAAAAAGGGCAGAAACAGTTCCTTCGTAGCGCAGGATGGATAATACAATATGTACTTTTGGTCAGAAAGAACGGAGGCCTTTAGGTTGGAAAGAACACAGGGGCCTTTTTGTTGAAAAGAATACACGAGCCTTTTGATTGTAAAAAACACACGGGACCTTTGGGTTGGAAAAGACCACTTCGATTTTCGGAAGTCAGGAACTTCATCGCAAAATAAAAGGGCGTGTTCAACCTAAGGTTGAATGAGCAGGTCTCGTGAAGACATGGAGGGTTTTCTTCCCCGGTAACTAGGATTTTTCATCCTGTAGACAGAAAAAACGTACTTGCGGTACAAGAACATCCGAGTTATGTTTCCACTATAGGTGGCCCAAATGCGTGTTAGCCTATCCGAGGGAGGCGAGGAGTTTTAGAAATATCAAATGTATGTCTAGATGGGAGCTAAACATGGTCCGAGTATTGGAAATACGATCTGGGAGCAGAAGATAAATCAGGAACATGAATTAGGAACCATATTAACAACCTGAAATAAGAACGTAGGTAATTAATCAGATTACCGACCTAAGGACTTCTGCATCAACAGCCTCCCCCCCCCCCCCCGGTGCATTAACTAAGTTACTATTTAATGTAGAAACTATATCTATGAATAAAACAAACTAAAGAAATTTCCAGAGAATGCTTTCTCTTGATCTATAAAATAAATGGAACAGTTACGAGAACTTATCGTTTCCAACCATGTCACATGTACGAATTGGCAAGAAAAGCTTGTCTGCACGTATACATTTTGAGAGCTGTAAATATTTTGTTTCAAATAATTAATTTTTAAATGTGGATAATATTACCATCCTCAACGCCTATTCACATTTTCATTTGATGAGAACGGGGCTTTATCCTCCCATCTTTTAAGATATTAATACATCGATTTTCCATAATATTACTTAACAGTTCAAATATGGATGAAGTTATTCTGTTTCTTTAAATTACATAGTATAAATATGTCTACCTCAATCTGCAAATTTATTAATATTATTATCTTTCATGTTAAGACATTCGTACCTCTGCAGAGCACTTGAAAGCGATTTACGCACTTTGGTTGGAAAAGATTCCAGCATGATAGAAACTTTTATGAGGACTTTTCAACTGAAGGTGAGTTAGGCTTTTCAAGAGAAATTAAGTTGGCTCATTTTGAGGTGGGGGGGTTCATTCCCCATGAACTCAGCATGCTCCTCTGCAAAGAGAAGGAAATCTGAGAACATTGGCAATTAAAATAAACTAAAATAAATAATGGGTAAATTGGAGTGGCTTCATATACGGTTATAATGATGGAATTATGGACAAAACATCTAATGCCTTGAAGCCAATGTGCATGTTGTCAATTTTCAGCGTTATCTGTCATATTCCTGTTATATGAAAATAAAAAACTTTTCCACTCCTGTTTAAGGCTGGTTATTCCTCCCCCCTGTTGAAAAGTGCTGAATAAATTATCCTCTCGTGCTCTCTCGATGATTATTGGCCCTCCATGATTATGGTGCAGGTAATAACATTCTCAACTGCCACGGTTTGTATGTTTGCAGAAATAGTACAGCAAACCGTACGTATTTTTCTTTCTTGTATTACTTATTTTACTTCACTTACATCAACAGTCAGTTTAACTAAGAAGATGAGAGAAGATGATATTTTCAATAATTATTTATTCTCAATAATGAATTCGCAAATAATGAATTTTCAATCATTATTTAAATCATGGAGTAGCAGAGGGTTTTTTTTTTTTTCCCTCGGAAACGTGGGTTTTTTATCCCGCATACAGGCAAATCGGCCATGAGACTACACATAATTTACTTACAATATACGAAGGGGGGGTGCTGAAAAGTTCTGATAAACAACTAGAAAAAAATGATCATAAAGCAACTGATATAACCACAAGAAAGAACATATCTTAAAACCCTTTAACTTCCATGTTTCATCAAATTGGAATAATTTGTTCTTTTTCTATTGGAGGATTTAGTAAGGGAGATGACAGTTGTAGTGGAGTAGTGTGCCCTCCCACGATGAGTCCATGGTCTCCTTCGAGGTTAGTCACGTAATAATAACTTGCATCCAATGAAGCACTTGCTTCGGACATTGCCTATTCAAAGACGAGACGATAACATAAAATGAAGTTTGGTAATCAGATGAATTTTCTTACTCAGAATGAAGAGGGGGGGGGGATAGTTACTAGTTTACTATCTAATGCATTTAGTTAATTCAACTTGCAAATATTTTGATGGGCTTTTATATAAATGCACAATGGAGAAGAATGGAATCTCCAGACAGGAAAAATTAGCACCTCCTTTTGCTTTGAGGTTGAAGATTTCACAGGACCAGGAAAAGTGCTTCACTTGTCAGTTTTCCCATTCCTCCAAGCTGACAAAAGTTGTCTATGGAAATCTCCAGCAAATAAATTTGAAATGTTCTATGGGGTTGCCCATCGCCAGAATACAATCACTTTATTACGAATAGTATAGTACGGTCATGTGATAATAAACATTCCTGCAGTCATTAATTAAATTCAGTTTGCAAGATCATTATTCATATGAAATCCCTTTTAAAAACAATAGGAATTGTTTATAGATCTAAAAGGTTGTCACTCATCATTATTTAAACTATTGCGTGAAGCAGTTTCCAATATTCAGCTTTGAGATGAGAGCAAGCTTATTTATCAATTTCTAGCACAAAGCACATTATTTGTATTCAGAGCCGTTTCAGTTAAGACAAAGATAATTATACAGATAGGAGTATCATAATTATTTACTGGAAATGCGCACTGAGACCTGAGGACGCAGTTCTAATTAGGTTTCCTCCCTGTTCACATTCATCTCTTCTCTTAAACAGCGAATATCGCAAGGCCGTGCACTTTCAAGCCAATTAAAGGAATCGCAGTGTAATGAAATGCTAACAGCCTTTCTACAATTCATTGTTTTGAAACCTGGCTTTATATGAACAATAATCACTCAAAATGAATTTAATTAATGGCTGCAAGAATATTTATTCATCGTATGACTTTATCATTCGTTATGAAGGGATTGCATTCTGGAAATCACCTGGCGATGAACAAATCTGCAGCGAAAGCATTTTTTGAGGTAAAATTCCATTTTTTATCATATTTATTTTCATTGATTTTCATATATATATTGCCTATGTAGGCGACAGGTTTTGAGGACATTTGTTTCATGGCTGCCGCCTTAACTGACAGTATCAAGTTGTTTCATGTTCGGTAGACAAAAGAAAGTAAAACCAAAAAAGCCTGCAAGGGAGGAGACTGAATTTCTCTTGTACTCTACGCTGTTTTGCATTCAATCGAATTTAAACTATGGTAGGCGAACAGGAGTTAACACCCCCCAGAAGCGAGATAACTTTTGATCTGCTATTTATTAAGGATACAAGTAGGAGGACACGTGTCTGGGAAAGGTACTCTCCCACACTTCCTTGTTCCCACACATATGATTGAGAAAGTCCTGCCTGCTTTGGTTTAATGACCTTTCTGGCCCTCAATCCATTTGGCATTTTAAGAACAAGATTTGCAACTGCAGATTGTCGAAGTCATCATTATCAGGATGTGAACTGTACTGCTCTCTAACGAGGTCACGAGTAGCAAAAGAGCAATTAGGACGCGATCGTTCTAACACTGTATCAACGAAAGTCTGCTATCACTTCACGTAAAATAGTACAATAAAACCATCTATTTTCATGCAATTTCAGACAAATAGCCTGGAACAAGCTTGTGAATAAGCTTCCAGCAAGAAAAGATTCGCACAGAATCTTCATTCATGTGAGCAATCTGTTTGTCTGTTGCTAGTTGTCCTTCATTTAAAACGATTGTCCTCCTCAAGAAAGATATGACCTTGTTTTTTTTTTTTTCTATAGCGAATTCGTGTAGGAGCAATTTTGTTAATTCAAATAATAAATAAGATCTTTAAATGAATTCGTTTTTTTTTTTTTAAGTGTTAAGTTCATACGATATTATCAACTTTGAAGAAAATGCTACTAAGATTTCGGAAAATACACTACATTAAAAAAAAAAAGTACAATATCCTACGGAAACAAGATTCCTTTAAAATAAAAACATTTTGATGCACTGCAGTTAAGATCCGCTTGTGGTGTGAGACCACCTCCGACCACAGTGGCAAGGAAACCCTGCGCAGAGACAAAAAACGAAACTTTTTCAAGCCACTCTTTAGACCTATGCAAAAATTAAAATAAATAAAAATAATAAAAGAAATCTTCGCAGTCCCAAGGTATTAATGCAATACAAATTTACAATCTTTCGTGGGTGAGTTATATACGAGCATGCTGTTATTACTTGACACCTTCAAGAGCCCATCGACAGAGGGCACTCCACAACCCTCCGCTCCACCATTTAATCCAGCAACTAAAAACCGCTATTACTACACACATAACGCCATCTACTGCCCACCAACACTAGTATTTTTTGTCTGTAAATGTGTGTGTTCTCAAGGTCAATTTGCCTGTGTCCAGAATTAATAACCCGACTAACTAATCGTGAGATCGACTAATTCACCTTCCATTGAAAAAAAAAAAAAAAACATATAAAGATTCCTCTCTCGTCACGAAGAGAATCGAACTTAGGCCTTTTCCAACTTATATACACTCTTAACGTACTGCGACAAAATATTAATCTGTTATGCGTTTATGGAAGAATCCGTAACTTTGTCCCTTCAGCTAAATCACTTCCTCTATGCTAGTCTCACGGCGCGGCTTAATAAGGGCGCTCGTTCAGCCATATTGCGGTAGGGGGCATCGCTGCGCTAACAATTCCTGTTAGCGTAGCAAGTGCGGAAAGAAGTTTTTCAAGCTTAAACTGATTAAAAATTATTTGCGAACAGCAATGACCCAAGAAATATTGGTTGGTCTAGCAACTATATCGACAGAGGTGGACATAGCTTATAATTTAAATTTAAAAGAGCTTATAAACAGTTTCATTGTGCGATACCCCTGTAGAGCAAACATTTAATTAATATTATTATGTAATCGCTTTGTATTGGTTTCTCTTATAATAAAAACAAAATAGCAATTGGAGATTTTTTTATATTTTTCAGTTATAATCCACCAGGGGCGCTATTTAATTGTTTGCCGGGAGCGATCTAATCTGGCGACGACCCTGATAACGAACATATTCGACACTGCTAATTATACATCAATCACCGAACCAGTCACACAACATTCATTGTATCGCTATTTTGTCCATAATCTGTAACCCAGTCGGTATATATGACGCCCTTTGGTTGGAAAGACTTGGGTTTCGAATACCAGGTCTCGGAAGCGAAGAACCTTCATCATGGCTATTCAAATTAAGGTAATTTAATTGGTCCATATTATGGAGGGGGAAAGGATTTTCTCCGGAAACTCTGGTTTTTCATATCTCTGGTTTTACACTGGTCTTAGTTGCTTCTGCCCTAAATCAAAATCAACCAGCCAGCACATCAATAAAGAATAGTTTACAATAATAATAATAAACGATACTAACCTTTTCAACAGGTTTTATAAGCGTAAAAAACTGCGTTAAGTAATCATTAATTAGTTGATATTATCATTAAAATTTAATAATAACCAACAACAGAATTAAAGACATTAAACTGGACCTCCAAACCATTAAGTTTCGATTGATCAAATTTACGTAGTATCAAACCAACACAGACATTTTTTAAAGCAAATCAAAATGATACTAAACAAGAAAATAAAATAATGAAATAGAAAGAACTATATTGTTAGTTGGAACTAACTAACAACAACTCTTTCTTCAGCAACAGCTGGTAGCATCTTATACACTAATGCCAAATCTGGTTTCTAAATTTGAGTAAGTCACTCAGAGAAAACAACTGTTTAAACGAATTACTATGAAGACGAGTCTTGAAGATAAAATAGTCATTTATTTAAAGATTATCATTATTTATATTTCCGGTGAAAAAAACGATCATTCGCAACTGTTAAAGAAAAGTATCTTAAGGAATATACAAGTAGCATAGTTGTGATGACGCACTTAGGTAAAGAATTAAAACAAAAATATAATTTCTTGTCAGGTGTTTGCTACAACTGAGAAGACCTCGTTTTCATGCTGTCCACGTACAGTGACTCACAAATACTGTGCATTCATTCTCAAGGATGCGAAAACATTCGAATTTACACTTTCTACTCGTCATTTTCAATCCACAGCTTTGAATTATTTCTATAATATTACTTCAGAGGTTTTTTAAGAGGTGTCGAAGTATTTATTTTGTTGAAGGCCTTGTAATTAAATTTTCTTACAATAATGATAATTCCTTGGAAAGTTTATGAAAACTGAGGGAAAAGAACTTAGGTTTGTAGGTGAAATCTTCATTAGAAACTGTTGTCGCAACACCTCACGAACAATCTGTGCTTTGACAAAGGGAAATAGATTAACAGTGAAAGCAGGGAAGGTGTCGATAGGTTCGAGATTCACACTGCGGGGCAGATCGATGAAACAACGAGACCGTTCAAGGTCACTGTTAATACGCTCAACAGAGGGCGTTTACCTCCAACTAAAGCCGTGACTATAATTGCGAGATCTCTATCATGGCACAGTCAAAGTTCAAAGTACGGGATTCATTTACGTCCGTTTAATTGGTGTCTTCCCAGGGTTCTCTTTGTGAAGTGGGAGGTAGATGAAAGTTTTTAACCATTCTCAACGCTAACAATTATGCGATATTTACGTCTTCCTGTGCTCGGATACAACTCGTGGCGGTGGATCATTAGCATGAACAGGACTTTATTCAGATATGGTAAACAATCAGCAGGAGGAAAAGCCAGCTGATGTCGTGCTCACAGAAGGGCGGCATCCCCTTTAATTGCCTATTGTTCTACCTACTAACACAATTACTTCAGGATGAATGGAGCTGTGGTCATACAATTACTATGCACGGAGTCCACTCGAAAGACTCTCGTACAGCATCTTATGCAGGACTCAGCATGGGATCTTCAGATAGGTTTAAACGATTATGCTTAGATAAGCTTTAGTGCTTATGCAGTAGAATCAAAATGCCTTTTTGGTCTCTGGTTGCGCTAAAGTATAATTACATTAGGGATTCGCTGTCTCCTTATCCTTTTCCCTTGACCGAATCTAATCGCATCCGAAGCAAGCTTCTCTGACAGGTCATTACTGATGCGACAACGAGTGATATTTTTGAAAAATTAGAAAGAAAATGAAGAGGCGTAAATGTGATATTCGTCATAAGCGCGAGCTACAAAATAGTGTGAACTGAAGAGAGAGAGAGAGAGAGAGAAACCAATTACTGTATTTCAGTTGCTCAATGACTTTGAGTGGATTGTGATCACGGAGCCCGCACAGCGGGGCGCAGGGTTTTTTACCCAGAAACTCTGGCTTTGTCATCCTGCAAAACAGGGATAGGGGCCATAATGAACGAAAAATTAAGAGACACAATACACTAACTTCATAATATTACTTGAGAATCAATTAATCTTAATCCGGCCATAATCCCAACTGACAACATTTTACATAAATGGCACAGCCAGAGGATTATACATCTTCTCACCAATTCAAACTAAACAAATGAAGTTAATTTGTATGGTTTAGTATTTTTTTTTTGGTTTTGTACTATTTATTCTTGACTAATATTGAAATTCCCCAGAGCATGAGCCATCAGAAGCGAGCGCCTTCATTGCTTATAAACAATAAGCAGAGAGATGCGAGACCGCCACCATCTTGTTTATGGGAAGTGGTCTGTGGATTAAAATATTCAATGTTTGGTTTCTATAGCGAAAGCTTCAGATTATCTAACCCCCTAGCTCAACAACGATATTCAATGTGCGATTGATTTACACTCTTTTGTGGGTGGCTGTCATTAAAAAGACTAGAGGGAACAGTTGAGGGTGCCTTAACGAGGGCGAGTGCAAGCTTGGTGAAATCACAGGAGAAATCATTTATACACAAATACAAAGAAAAAAGTACATTTTATTATTTTACGTACTGATGTTTATCAACGTATTCTTTTTGAAGAAATGATCTGCAAATAAAAATTAAATGTCGAAGAGCATTTTTTGATGGAAGAGAGGGATGATGATTATTAGTATTTTCTTCATGGAGGGGTCAAAAATAAAAATATCTATTTACTGCATAGCAAGTCAGTGTTAGCTTTGCATTGGGTATCATCATTAGCATATGACACTCCAACCGTTTCTCTCCCTTAATTCTACGGCATACATGTGACAGTTAATTAACATTTGACACTTAATTAATACTTAAAATAACACTTCCTTATAGGTAACATGATTATTTTAAAATCTTATAACAGCAAATATCTTAAGAATAATATTATTGTAAAAAAAAAATAGACACTACTTATTTATTTTCGTATCACTTTCAGGCGATCTTTCTTTTAGGGAGAGAATGAAGTGGAGTTGTGGGGATTACGTTAGGTAAAGATTTCTTATTAGTTTTTCCTTAAATGTTTTTAAAAGTGATTGAATCTCTAATTAGAATGACTGTGTGAGTGCGTGTTATTATTATGATCCTTAAGGGATGTTTTAAAAATAGTAAAGACCATGTTTAATAGGATTAATTATTAATAAATGCAAGTTTTTCTTAAACTTTTTGTTAAAATCATACGCATGCAGTCGTATGCATAAATCCCAAAGGAGAGCGAAAGTCTGAAAGCATTTATTATACTGAATTTTAAATTTTACGAAACAAATTAAATATTTTTTTTGAAGATAATTTGGAAAACAATACAGCAAGCGAGTTTTTTTTTTTCTCTTCCCTTTCTCCAGCTTTGACAGTTATATTTCAGTTTGAAAAAGAACGAAAAATTTGATACAAAAAAGTTTTCATTTTGACATAAGTTGTCGAAATATAAAGACCAAAAAGGATCTCTGCTGCATTATTTTACCGGAGTGTTTTTACATTCATCTCGCAACAAGGAGATAAAAGAATAAGAACTTTATCCAATATTAAAGTGCCTTGAGTCTAATTTAAATCACTCGAACACAAAGTGTAAGTTTTAATATAAGGAAATCATCATCATGATGTGTCCGGCAGTATTAAGAATTAAATGGAGACTATTTTCATACTCATTAATCAAAGGGGGGGGGGGAGAATCTTATTTCGACGAACAAAGCACAACTGCGTTAGCAGAGAAATTTAAAATATGCAACAGTTCTTAATGTGGACTGTGCTAGGCGTTTACTCCAATTTACAGATATTCTTATACATAAGGAAGAATCGGGGGGGGGGGGGATGAATCCCTTTCTCTGAATGTCATTGCTTCAGGAGATATTACAATTTCATGTTCATAGTCATATTTCTCTTTAATTAGAGCTTATTCCTAGACGCAAAGCGTTAAAAGAATTTTATTTTGTTTAGAAATGGACTTTTCAGGACATTTTCGTCGTCTTAGATTTCTCGCTCTGCACTTAATCTTAATGCACGGCAGTATATCTGCTCCTACTAGCTTCATTTGACCTTTCTCATCATCCCGAATGTAAACATGCTGCTTGCTTGCTTACAAGTTCTGTGTGTAGAGATTACTTAAATATATACGAGGAGTAGAGGAAGCTGTCTTAGGTAAAAATCCATAATTCTTTATGAACGAAGCTATAAAATAATTTGTCGTTATTTGTAGAGCAGAGCAGTTGCACTGTACTCTACTCTACTCTACGGTATGTGTGTGTGTGTGTCGATATAATTTCATTGAAGTGTGAGAATAAACATGCTTATTATATTAACAAGACAAAAGTAAAGTTTAAATAAGGGATATATATTTACATTTCAGAAGAGCTCAATCTTACAACAGTGGTCGGTTGCAAAACAGGAGAGATGTTATAATTATAAGACTCTTCTTCTTCTTCTCTCTTCCATCATCTATGTGGATGATGATGAGGCCGAATGAACTTTTTCCACCACTTCTGTTTGTCCCGGGAGAGTCCGAACAATTCTGTCCAGTTTGGTGTCGCTTGTTGTGATTTGGTTTTCAGGTCGTCTTTTATTTTGTCTATCCATCTAATTCTGGGCCGTCCTTTGGATTTTTTACTTTCCATCGTTGTATTCAGAGCTTTAGTTGGTAGTCTTTCTGTTCCCATTCTGGTCACATGGCCAAACCATCGCAGTCTTCTTTCTTGGATTTTGTTTATTATTGTTATTTCTTGTTTTAGTCGTTTCTTTATGTCTTCGTTTCTTAGTCGATCATCAAGCAGAGATACTCCAAGTAATCTTCTTAGCCAACCTATTTCAGTAACTAATAATTTTTTCGCTTCAGCCTTTTTGAGATTCCAGCATTCACTTCCATAGAGGAGTATTGGGAGGACCATTGTTTCATAGATTCTTGCTTTTTGTTACTTGTTTCAGTCGTTCATGTCTCTTGACTTCCATATGGAAGTCAAGAGACATGAACGACTTTATTTGGACGACTTTATTAAGTCGTCCAAAAGTCGGGATGCTTGACTGATTCGTCTGTTTATATCTTTTATAATTTCACCATTGTACTCAATAATTCCTCCAAGGTAGGTGAAGTTTTCTACCTGCTCTAGATTCTTACTATCAATTTCAATTTTCAGATTGGTGCTTCTTTTTCCTATTTGCATAATTTTTGTTCTGTCTATATTTATGTTTAATCCACATTTTATACACTCCTCCTTTATTTTATCAGAAATTCGCTGTAGATTTTCTTCTGTGCTTGCAAGTAATGCAATGTCGTCTGCAAATTTTAAATTTGTCACATTTTCCCCATATATTTTGATTCCGGAGTTTTCATTGTTTAAGGCCTTAATGGTTGCTTCTTTCAGTGTAAGATTGAACAGATCTGGTGACAGATTGATCCCTGTCTTACTCGCCTCTCTGTGTGTAACCAGTTAGTTAAGGTGTCCTCCATTCGTACTGCACTTTCAGATTTCTCATACAGATTCTTTATTATTCTTATGGTTTTGTTGGGAATTCCAAATTCTTCCATAGTTTTCCATAGTTTTCTTCTACGGATTGAATCAAATGCCTGACGAAAGTCTATGAAATTTATGTAGCAACTTTGGTTGTATTCTAGTGTCTTTTCTATTAGCTGTCTTAAGGCGAATAGTTGATCAATTGTGCTTCGCCCTGGTCTGAAACCGGCTTGTTCTTCTCCTAGTGCCAGTTTTATATATGGCTTAATTTGTTTTTGGAGTACTTTCGTAAAAACCTTACTTGGAATGAGGAGGCTAATGCCTCTGTAATTATTGCATTCTGTTTAATCTCCTTTTTTTGTATGTAGGAGTTATGACTGATTTGGTCCAATCAGTAGGCGCTGCTTCGTTTTTGTAGATCCTTTCAAATAATGTTTTTAATGGTTCCAAAAGTTGTTCCTTTCCTGCTTTTAAGAATTCTGCATGTATTTGATCAATGCCAGGTGCTTTATTAGTTTTGAGTTGTTCTATGTTGAGTGCTATTATTTCTTTGGTAAAGATATTTGTTTCCTCTTCCATTTCAGTGGCTGGAATAGTAATATCCTGGGAACTGTTTTTATTATATAAATCTTTGAAGTATTCTTCCCATCTGGCCATTCTTTTTGTTTTACTTTCAATTAGTTGTATCTCTTTGTTTTTGATCATTATAATTTTTGTTGTCCGTGTCTTACTAATTTGGTCTATTTGTTTATATAATCCATGAAGGTTATTTTCTTCTGATAACTTTTCTGCCATTTTGCACTTTTCTTCTAACCAGTTATTCTTGTTTCTTTTAACTAGTTTTCTAATTTCTCTGGTTAATCTGTTACATTCATTTCTGTTATAATTCTGTTTTAGTTCGTGCTTTTCCTTTGATCGCTTAACCTTTTTACTTCATTCGAGATCCAATCCTTTTTACTTTCTCTTTCTATGTAGCCTATTGTTTTTTCTGCCGCTTTTAATATTATTTCCTTTAATTTGCACCAATGTTCTTGGATGTTTATATTCTGTTTTGGTAGTTCCTTCAGGTTTTTATCTAGTTCTAGTAGATATTTTCTTAGAATATTGTTGTCTTGTAGTTTTTTTACATTCAGTCTCCTTTTGACTCTAGAAGTGCTTCCAGATTTTAACTTTATTCTTAGGTTTGCTAATACTAGCTTATGGTCTGATCCACAATCTGCAGAGAAGGATCTGCAGTTTAGGATACTTGATTTCCATCTTTGGTTTACAATAATATAGTCTATCATACTCTTGGTTTGTCTGTCTGGTGATATCCATGTCCATTTTCTTTAGGGTTTTGGATGTTTAAAGAGAGTGTTGGTTATTGTTAGTATATTATTTGAGCAGAAGTTTAGCAGTCTTTCGCCACGTTCATTGCTTTCTCCATACCCGAACTTTCCGATTATGTTGGCCAGGTATCTCAGTCTTTGCCTACTTTTGCGTTTAAGTCCCCCGTTACAATTAGGAGAACTTGATTTGATGTCTGCTGTACTGCTTTTTTGCAAATCTATATAGAACTTCTCAATGCCTTCTTCTGATGATGTCAAAGTTGGTGAGTATACTTGAATAATAGTGATCCGATTGATGTTTTAAATCTTGCTTTAATTATCCTAGGTGAGATAGCATTGTAGGACAATAGAGAGTTTGAGCCTTTGGTTTTAATATAAGTGCTACTCCTTCTTGGTGTTTGTTGTCCTCTCTGCCTGACGTTAAGATTTTGTACTGTCCATGGTGGAATTCTCCTTTTCCAGTCCATCTGCTTTCAGAGTCCAATCACTTCCCATCGGTAGTTGTCTAATTCATGCAGTAGTACCAATGCTCCTTTCTGAGTTCTTACATTCCATGTTCCTATGTTTGTTATGCTTTTCCTGTCAATTATAAGACTATTTCTGATATAATAATTTAATATTTATTCTCACTTCTTACATGTATAAAGTTTTCTTCGATTTTATTATAACCATCTGCTGTACATGCATAATATGTACATGAAATAATCTGTTCCATAAAAATCACATTTCGAATGTTTTAGAAATTTTTATGGCTGTGTAAATTGATGTGATATTCGATATTTTTTTTAGAAAGTTAGCTGTCATTACCAAAGTGCAGCATTAAAAATAAACAGTATCAACGAAGACATAATGAACGATCTAGCAGCTGAAGTTTCTGCTGTAAGTTGAACCAAAGTATTGCAAAATACTTATTTAATTACTTGTAGCAATATTTAATATTGAGTACTGTAATAATACTTAATAATGCAGGCAGCCTGATAAGGGGATAGGGTCATTGTTCCCCCACCTATAAGCATGGTGGTGGTCTGAAAAAGAAAAAATAAAATAAAATAAACCAGTGAATTTTTTTTTTCCAGTTCTTTACAGTATTATGCTCGACAGCTGTGGCATATATTTACGTCCATTTAGGCTGCACGACGCAATCCATTTAACGTGAGCTTGCTCAGTTTCCTCATATTAGTTTGTGGAGGAGAAACAGCTCAGTCTTAGTAGGCGATATCATATGACAAGTCTGTGAACTCATATGTCACCTATTTTCTCTAAGAAAGTAAGCTAAAAAAAATTCATAACCTTCAGCAAGTTAAAGAATTCACATATAATAATTGAGAGAATTCTTGGTACTAAATTTAATATGATGTTGTCACTTTATATGCAGAAACCGAGTTACATTACTCCATTTTAATGTAAAACGTCTTACCTGTAGTTCATCATTCTTTGGAAGGTGTTGAAAATACTAAATGAAGGTATGTTAATGAGATGCTAATCCGATAAATGAAACAGTTGTTTCATTTGTTTATACGTTTTTCATATAAGTATAAACAAGTTTAAAAAAAAAAAGCATTCATGAGTGAAAAGAGAAATCCCGCACAAGATATTCCCCCTGTTACTAAGACAGGATGTGTCAGACTTTGATGAGCACGATTAGTCACACGACAAAGATTACGTCACGAAACAAATAATAAACAGCGTTCTATTGTTCTAATAAAAGGATGAATGTCCTTCATCATTCTGCCCTATCATACTGACACGAAGATTGTAATCAGCACCTTTTTGAGAACTGAGATACAACAACGGATGTTAATTAGTATATCAGCACGGGTATCTAGAAGAGATGGCGGAACCAGTAATCACCCGGAATTTCAAAATAATAAAGTGATTTGGTGTCTTAAGATAGGTGTGATGGTATTCTTCCACGTTTCCAATGCAACAATCAGGTTCTGCTTTCGTTTATCGGGTCGCAGATGCTGTCGGCAAATACAATATCATCAATAAATGATGATATTTGGGAATAATAAAATAGTAACAAAACAATCTAACGTGGTCTATAAATAAAAGAATACAGAATGTAATACGTTGTTTCAGCGATGAATCCACGTAAAAATGTGCTAAGGAAAGAATAAATTTCTCTTTCTTCCCCTTCTCTGAAAAGTGATATTTCCATCTAGGTATGACTACTAGTAATAGGGAAAAAAATAGTGTTTTCCTTCTACCCATTGCTTATCGAATCTTCTTTCCCTGCCCTTCTGATACAGATCTGAGTTCAACACAACTGTGTCTTGTTCCTGAAAAAGCAGAAATTTCAAAATGCTGTTTATGACTGAACTGCACGTTGCATCCGCTTTCCGATTGCGCTACAACATGATACGGAAGAAATCCTTGGTACACCTGTGGTTAAATGTGATTGGAAAGAGTTCGAAAACAACGATCCCATCTAGAATATGAGGAGCATTTATATTAAAGTATTTATATTAAAGCCTTTACAACTGAAGGCAAGTAGAGATGGTAAGGTTTGCCTCACAGATAACTATAGGGTTTTCATCCCAGGGAACAGGCAGACCGTCTGAGATTTGATCACATAGAGCATCAGTGAAGTCACTTGAGTAGGACCTGCAATCAGGGGCTCTGAAAAATATCGGAAACTTGATTTAGGAGTTGCATTTATCGGAAAACTGGATTAAAAACCGTACAAATATAGAAAATCTGAATTAGAAGGTACCAGGGTAAGGAAATATGACGTACTTGGACAACACTTCCCCTCTGCGCACAACCAGCTTACCAAATAACTTCTCCAAGATGGGGGAAAAAAAAAAAAAAAAAAAAACCCTTCAAATTCCACTTTTTTTTTTAAATCTAAATTAATTATTCATTTTAGCCTTTCCTCATTTATGTTCAATTACTTGTGTTATTTCATTATTTTAATTATTAAAATGAACTTGGGTGTGCCGCTACGAAGTGAACTAAGTGTGCTGAAATAATAATAATAATAATATTTTTTTAAAAAAAAGTTACTTGAACTTTTTTTAAAAAAATGTCACGAAGGGCACACCCCAACAGCATCTTGCATTATAATTAGAGGGTATTCATCCTTCAGAGAAACTTTATATGAGGAAGACCAAATATTCGGCCTTTAACGTACATGAATAATAATGATTTTCCTCACTGGGAATTGTTTTTTTTCTCTTAACTATTATGGAAATACGACATAAAGAAATAAAATGCATTCTTTCCACTTTTGTGATTTTTTTTTTTTATTTTAAAGTCAGCTCCGCTTTCGGTATCTCCAATTGTGAACGACGGCTTACGATATATTTCCATTTCTAAATTCCAGAACAAAAGGAAATCCATCTTTCAGGAGAGTGTGCCGATAAATTCACCGATGTGACGTCACCAGGAAGGCGATAATGAAACGTGCTGTTGAATAGACACCAAGGTCATCGCAGCCAAAAGCCGTATCTCCTGTACTTCATTGAAATGCGAAAAATGAGCACACGTGAAACAGAGTATAAGGTCGTCGAAGTTTGTGATCCGTTTGCGTTTCTATTTTTATTATGAATTTATTTCCATTCATAATTTTTATTATTATTTTAATGAAATTCTCTTTAATTTATGCACTCAGCTGATGAGATTATCTTTGACTAAGAGAGAACCTCCTTCCATCCGATCCCCCCCCCCCCCCAAACGGTATTTGTTATTTTTTCGATTACTTGAACTTGTTTCATTTTCACAGATTATTTCGAGAGCGGGTACTTCAGTTGTGCGGGAAACTCTCTGAAAGCGTACGACCGCAAAATAATAATAATAAATAAAAATAGGAAGTAAAAATAAATAAATAAAATAAAATAATAAATGAATGAAAATAAATAAATAATAATAAAATTAAAATTAAAATACATCAATAAAATAAACAACATAAATATAAACTAACTAAATAAATAAAGTAAAAATAATAAATGGGAATAAAAATAAATAAATAATGAATAAAAGCTTCCTTTTATTATTTTGCATGTTAATCTGACTAATATATTGCTTTTAAAGAGACGATAACTAAAAATTAAAAACGAAGACGCAATTTCCAAACTGGGAGACACGTAATTAAATATTTTGCCCTGGCACCAAAAAAAAAAAAAAAAGCGTATATGATTGTTCAAAGGTTATTCACATTTCACATCTATGTATTCGAAGATCTGGCACTCGGCACCGGCATTGAAGTCAGGTGTAGTTAACGTCCTTACTCATTTTGATTTCATTTTCAGTAACTCCCACATCGTTTCATTTACAATAATTTTACAGTAGGCGGGTGTTTGTGGGTAATGATGTGTGACTGCTGAGTAAAGTTTCCCTTCCTACCCCCCCCCCCCCCCAGCTTCCATAACTATTTGTTATGGAAGCTGGGGGGGGGGGGGTTCAGTAACTCCCACATCGTTTCATTTACAATAATTTTACAGTAGGCGGGTGTTTGTGGGTAATGATGTGTGACTGCTGAGTAAAGTTTCCCTTCCTACCCCCCCCCAGCTTCCCACTTTTTCTCCCTTGTCCAAACAAGAAATAAAGTTTGATATGTG
Source organism: Typopeltis vanoorti (assembly GCF_054136105.1). NCBI lineage: Eukaryota > Metazoa > Arthropoda > Arachnida > Uropygi > Thelyphonidae > Typopeltis > Typopeltis vanoorti. The sequence continues at coordinate 179,353,412 of NC_143549.1, read as the reverse complement.
TCCTAGTTATTAAGATAATGTGCACTACTATACTAGTTGTCAGTGGAGGACACGAGGAATTGTAATATTAATTTCCCAACACCACATATTGCTCCAGGGAATGCTTTGCTCTCGGGTGAAGAGGTCTAAGTTTGAAATTTTTCTATTGTTTTCTATTCTGCACAGAGAGCGAGCAAGCTAGAGAGAGAGAGAGAGAGAGAAATTGTCTTCAGGCTTTCAGATATAACATGCATATCAAAAAGGGTGGGGAATCGTTTTATCTTAAGCTGACGTTTTTTTTCCCTAATGCATACACCTGAAACAGAAGGATTTATTTGTTTATTTTTAAAGATTAAAACTCGTCCAGAGCAGGCTTTTAGAAACATCCATGTCTTGTGCAGGATTTGAATCAACAGTCATTGCAGTAAACCAGTGTTTCTCAAACTTCAGATATCCGCGTACCCCTTCTTAAATTTTCGTTATTACCAACGATCCCCCTTATCAAAATAATAATAATAAATAAATAAATAAAGTATATTTTATTGTAAATGTCTATTTTATTTGAATTTATATGTTCAAGTAAACAAAAAAATGATTTATTTTTAATAGAACAAAATTTGGAAAAGGTTCCTCTTCATTTCCCGTCCATGAAAATCCACATTTCAAGTAATTCATATAATATGAAGATATTTCGTCTTCTTCCTAGTTGGTTCTCTAGAGATGTCAGACGACACACCCTTATCAATTTCATTTGATCCAGATGCAATATCAACGTTTTCTTGTTGCCTACAGCTACTTGTATTTGCTATATTGCTCTCTTTCGTGCGTTTTATAAATCTAGTCTTTAACCAATGATTCATACTTAAGAATTTGAAAACTAAAAACATTACCGTATTTATTCGAATATAACTCGCACTTTTCCCCAAAAATTAAAGCTAAAAAATCGTGGTGCAAGCGAGATATATGCGGGGATTTTCGGAAACTAAAGTTTTTAGAAAAAAAACTGAAAATATATACGTTTAAAATAATTCTTTTTTTCTTAATAATGATTCCATGCATTAATAATGCATAGCCGAAAATTGCCACATACCCCCTGAGGGGTTTTCGGTGGTTACTGCCGTACCTCACATGGTTTTGGCAATGATATCTTCTGCTAGAATAAGTGGTAGGGTCGCAGATTCCCTTTCTGCACAAAGTTTGTAGGACAATCACAAACATCCATGCCCACGGCCTCTTGGATGGAGAGCGGCCACTCTAACCACTCGGCCAACCAGGTTCATGCCGTACCCTAATAGATGTCACTATTTTAAAGTATCTTTAGTTGATCAGCATTTCATTTAATTGATTAGAATAATTTGATTGCACACAACGAATATTGAAACCAACGAGCGTATGTGCCAACTACGACAACCGACAAGAAATAAGTAGATCATTAATTAGCACGAATCCACAACTTTCATAGTAATAATATCTCTCTTTGCCGATGATGTGAAACTGAGTAGCGTAGTGAGTTGCTCTGATTGGAGTTCTTGACAGAATTATCTTTAAAAGACTGGATGAGTTGACAAGAAAGTGGAGTTTAAAATTTAATGTAAAGCAAGTATATGTAGCTTGGTAAAAAGTGAGTACTTTATGATGAATATAAATTGAATGGACAAGATGATCTAGAAAGGAATAAATGGACACAAGGAGTTGGTATTTTAGTTGACAAGGAATTTAAGTTTAGAAATCCCGTCGTAAACTAGTAAAGATCATGAGATCGTAGACTTGAAAGAAGTTTCACTTTAAAAAGAAGAAACCTGTAATGCCTTATACAAGTCACTGGTCAGCGTTAGATTATGGCTTCCAACCTGACTTGGTTTAATAGATGTCAAGAGAACCGAAGACAGAGACGATTCACTCAGTGTGTGGAATGATTTTATCATGACGGATACAAGAATTGGCTGATTAGTTGTAATCTAATGAATTTATCTAACAGGAGACAGAAAGGACGTTTATATATATATTCTAAGAATATATAGGAAAAACAGCGGAAATTTGTTGCACATTGGCTAGAATGTATAATAAAATATCAGTGAAGAAGAGAATATATAGACTAAATTAAAGAAATTAATTTTTTCTGTTAGGGATGTAAATATGTGGAATTATCTTCGGTAATGGTTATAGAAAAATTTATGAATTTATGCAAGAATCAGGCAGATACTATGACTAAGAAGATAAGTTAATTAAAAACTAATGTACAATGGCTATTTAATTTAGAATTGTTAAACATGTTATGCGCCTAAAAGTTAAAAAACAAAAAAGAATAAAAATGTACGAAACATTAAAAGAAATGGTAGGAAATGAAGAAGACTGCAATGAGTGAATATATACAAAACTACCCTGTACTTGAGATGGGAAATCTCCTATTTCACGTAATGGTTTGGCTGAGTATTGATCACCCATTGGTTCATCTGTTGTTTCGATTTTTCCAGAACTGAGTCAATCAATCTGGGACTCTGACTTTGGGATTAGTCATCCACTTCAAAAAAAAAAAAAAAAAAAAAAAAAAAAAAAAAAAAAAAAAACGCCCGTAATAGTGTAAGGTAGGAATTTATGTGATTTGTGGGGTTCATGGGCTTTCACCCTTCGTTCATACCGTTCATTGCCTATCTGTTATAAATAATGACAATTCCATCGAAGATGAGCGAAAAAGCAAGGTATAAAAGAACCGAGAAAAATGCCTGTGATGCTTCTCGCAAGGAAGCCATTTGGACCAGAATTAGTTAAATTTTTCTACTCAGAGGAATAATAGCAATGTGTTGGAGCTTTCTTTATTTTATTTATTTTTATTTTTTCATTTGTATTTATATTCAGGGCAGCGCCAACCCGAGGGTGCAAGAGGCGCACCGCACCCGGCGGCAACATTGATAGGGCGGCATTTTATGTAGCTAATATCTAATTTGGATTATACAATGCAGTATTAGTGGCGGCCGATAAAAGTTTAGACCCAAGGCGGCAAATACCCTTGGCGTGCCCCTGTTTATATTGAATGCTTTCTGTGATACTATCTTAATATGGAAAGAAAAACACTTTTACGTAGAAAAACCTGAGTTAAAAAAAGTTTTATATCATCGTTATCATTATTATCTTTGCTTTATGCGGATGATGTTATACTTCTAAATAAATCCACTACAAGTCTGCAAGATTCCCTGACTAAATTGAATAACTGTTGTAATAGATATGGTATGAAAGTGAGCATTAAAAAGACAAAGACAATGAAAATAGGTAGAATCAATGAAAATGTCAACTGTGTTGTGAATGGAGAACCTGTGGAACAAGTAAAACATTTCCCCTACTTAGGCACGAATTTTAGTGAAGATGTTAAATTCAATATAGAAATAGACAACAGAATCAGCAAAGCTGGTATCGTGGGAAGTCAACTGAATAAATTCATATGGAATAAGAGAGAAATTAGTCAGAACACTAAATCAGCTGTATACAAGACAGTGTTCAAACCAGTTTTAACTTATGGATCTGAGAGCTGGGTCAGAAGTAAAACACTTGACCAAAGACTAGAGACCGCAGATATGAGAGTCCTGAGAAAGATTAGAGGCGTGAACAGATGGCATCAATAGCAATATCATATTAAAAACGAGGATATTAGGAAAGAACTTGACATTGTCAACATCCAGGAATGCGTTATCAGAGCTAATCTCAGGTGGTATGGTCACTTAAACAGAATGGGTGGTGAAGAAAGATCAGCAAAACAAGTTTTGCTGATTCTGCCAGGTTGGCAGGAAAACGACCCAGAGGAAGACCAAGATATACGTGGATTGACGATAGAAATATAAGATATAAGATCTGATAATGTTGGAGTCTTGACAAGTAACAGACTGATTTGGAGGAAAATTGTAGATAGGAAGTTAGTAATGATGTAATTTTTTTTCATGTAGTACTATCATATCCTGTACACCCCTTGAGGGTACATGGCTGGAATTTGATGATAATGACGTTATCATTATTATTATGTTTGCCTTCTAAGTGATTGACTGAATACCTTTAGTCACCCTGACATAATTCCTATTGTATATTTTTTAAAATATTTAGTGAACATATTTTTAAAATGAAAATCAAATTAGGGAAATACTGTAGTTTTAAAAATCGAATTTTAAAAACGGAAACTGAAACCAATTTGCTCGTTTACTCAAGCATCCGTTCCAGATCTATTCTTAACTCTAATATTATCCAAGCGAAGAATCATCTACTTTCGAATATGTCCTAAATTCCAACTTTTCCCCTTACACACACACACACACACACACACACACACACACACACACACACACACACACACACACACACACACACACACACACACACACACACACACACACACACACACACACACACACACACACACAATCTTCACTCCATGAAACTGCCACTACAGACTACCACGAATACTCTCTCGTAAGCTATGAAAGAAAGTACTGAAATATACTAGATACTATCTTAAATATCTTTTAGTATTAAAAGTACTATCGTTTTTTTTTTTTTTAATTTTCATGAAGTCCAGAAGATCTTCTCCACAGCTAACATCACATTCATACCTGTTATTAATTATTTCGGTGGTAAAAATTATGTGGAATTATTTATATTGAACTATCCTAGGGAGACTGTTAAAGCATATTCTCCCTCCCATTTTTCTAAATTTCTCTTCGCTTTAAATGAAAAATTTATCTTAGAATTTTATCGAGTGTGCAATTTTGATTTAAGTGTTTGCCTTTTTAAAATCATTTACTGTCAGGTTCGTTCACGTACGTCTAAGTATTAAAGGAAAGCAATTAAAAGAAAAAGAAGAAGAATACGATAACAAAGGGTAACAAACCTTGCACAGTGTGAGACGGCCAGTCCGATACATTAGCTTTCCCAGACTGTAGTTGGGGAAGCGGAAAGAGTGGAGGTACGGCATGTTAACGCACCGACTTCCCTCAGCCGGAACCGATTTGCGAAGGATACTATAATGAAGATAACATCCCGGAGTGGGATGGATTCATTAGTATCGACGCCACTCCTACTTATTTCCAATTATCACCCGTCCCTTACCATTTATCTTACTCGTCCCTAAGCACTGCAGTTCTCAGGCCTTCCCGTGGATGAATATTAAAAGAATGCTTACATAGTGGGATAATTGCTAAACCATACTAGGGATGGTCTCAGCAGCCATCCAACGACTCAAGTGTGAATAACACATTCCGGACGCAGAAGAATTGAACCTTTATTCTTATTTAAAGTATCTGGTCTTCAAAATTCTCTTAGTTTGGGACTCAGCATATGTGGCCAGGATAAACAGGTAATCCAAAAATGGATAGAAGGAAAAGTGTTTTAGTTAAAATAACTGAAAACGTCAAAAAAAAAAAAAAAAAAAAAAAAAGGCTTCTTGGATCACTTTTCAGAGTATTCAGTCAAATAGTTCACTTTTTACATACGATTTTTTAAGGTGATGCGACATTTATAGGGAAATAACGCAATCCAACCGGGTTGGAGTGATTAACGTAGCCGCTCTCCAACTAACAGGCAGTGGGTTCGAATCCACTGTGAGCATGTGTGTGTTTGTGATTGTCTTTAGGTGGGAGACGAATTTTATATCCCATTGTGAGCCCCCCCCCTCCCCTCTTATCGGAGGCCTAAAGTGGTTTGAAAAATTCCAGGTTTGGTTTCTATAGCAGGATTTCCGAACTATGCAGAAAATTAAAAAAAAAAAAAATTCTTAGCCCGCCCATATTGATGTGCTGTAGGTTTATTCTAATATACAGACTATATATTAGAATAACTGCTGATTATAACATAGTTTATTATATTATGTATGCATTACAATATTGGTAATGAATTTTATTATAAATAAAATAACAATTGCATTATTATAATTATCAAATTAATTATTCTTAAATATTACTTGCTCCTATTGTTACTAAATAATAGCATGTTTATTAAGTAATTTATAATGTAATTGTTAGTTATTTATAAGTTTGTTTATAAGTATATATCAATGCCCTTGATGAGTCTTGACTCCAGGAGGTGTTTGTACGATACTACTACTACTAATAATAATAATAATATGCAGTCATTTAAGCTTGTTTAATTACCTAATACACAATACTCAAAGAATATTCACAGTTAATTTTATCATTATAATATTCACAGTTGATCGATATTATTTCATAGTAATATTATTTGCTACTATTATTACTAAATAATATTTTAATAAGTAATACTGTTCTATGATATATTATATATACATTCCATGATATATTACTGTTATTTTTAATTATTTATACAAAACGCTTATCATTATATATCAATATACAGTAATTTAAATTTGTTTACTGCAAAATATGAAATATTTGTTTTTTATTGTGGTGTATGTTTTATGAAAACAGCATCATAATAATAATTAATAACACATATAAATTGTTCTAATTTAACGTAATAATTTTATTTTTAATACGTAATTAAAATAAGGCGTTACTGTTAGTTTTATCCAGCGTCAAGATCGTCTGCTACGCTTCTGCTTACTAGCACGAAAACTTTTTCAAGGTGTGAGTTGCTTGAAGCGATGAATATGTTGCGATACGTTTCAACAGCACTAAAACATCGTAATTCAAAAAATAAACTAAAACTTTAACTTTCTCCAACTATAATATTTCTGCTTATATACGAATATTAGGAAGAGCAGCGGAGATATTTTTAACCGCGTAATTCAAACAACAAACTAATGCTTTAAAAGCGTCTGCGAATTCCGTAGTTGCACAGGTTTCTCTTAATTGCCGTTTGGTGGCAGTAGTGTCTCTTGTTCACCTGTGCTAGTTGTCGGCCAGCGTCCACGTTTACAGACAGGTAGGATTTGGTAGAAATTTGTACTAGGAATGAAATTAAAAAAAAAGTTAGGTAACGCCCTCTTATCAGTGTATTCAAATAAGCCATGTGTATGTGTGTGGACTGATAAAATGGGTTAGTATGTCCCAAGGTATTTGGAGTCTGAGGTAGGTTATTTACCTCTCAAGTAGGAGGTTTTGTATGATTATAGTCGATAGTTTTTGTTGTCTAGAAGTTTGAGTGATACTCTTTCACACACACGGATGGCCAAAAACATTCAGCAACGGTCTCTAGTCGGGTGCGTTAAGCCTAAAAGTGATTGTCGTAACATTAGTTGTCAATTTTTGAAATATCGGTTTGGTGCGTGTGCACATACGTATACTCGTCCCTGATTTTTTTCGCTTTCTTTACGTAAGTTAACCATAAAAGAAGCTGTGTGTGTATGAAGCAAGTATACGTAACAGGCGTACTATCCATTTTTTTTTTTTTTTAACTTGCGAAACTAATAAAATGGGTCAAGTCGATTCAAAATTACTTTAGCAGATTTTCTTGTTCCATGATTTTCCACTCCACAAGGTTAGAAATAGAAGGATAAAGTTGTAGTAAATTGTTGTCACGTGATATATCTGCTAACTAATGCTATAATAAAGCGCGTTTGTTAAACAACAACACCTTGTACTATTCAACGCATTTGAAGGCAAGGGTTATTATGATTATTAGTCTTGAAAATTTTGGAAAGAAACGTATGTAACGGTAAACAAGAATAAAAATCGTAACTCAGTCCACGTGAAGAAAAATAAACGCACGATACGAGCATTATACTGCTAACCTGAATTGCTGCTCGTCGTTAGAAATCTGCGCCCCATGACGTCATGAAAATTTCTATAATATAGACGGAAATATTAAACTAAAAACATTGTAGTACTACGAATATGTATTAGGTTAATTATATTTTATGTTCTTGATTTTAACACAAAATCAAGATGTGCACAGATATCGGTTTGCGCAAATATATGAAACAAATTATGGAAAAGAATATCAATAAAATTTCTATTGTAATTTTAATTATGTTAAAGTAAATTTAGTCATAGGCTAATTGTCGGATCGGAAACTCGTAATGCGGGAAAATCTAACCAGAATTCTCAGATGACCCACTGAAGCCTGTTGCACAAGGAATCGTAGTTATGCCATTAATTTAACAAATGTTTGATTTGTTAAATATATATATATATATATATATATATATATATATATATATATATATATATATATATATATATATATATATATATATATATATATATATATATATATATATATATATATATATATATATATATATATATTTGTGTGTGTGAGTGTGTGTGTCAGTTATATGTCAATTTGTAAGATAGTCAAGAAGAGCAGAGAACGAAGTGCTTATATAAGAACCTTTATAATGCATTTCTAATGATTTATTTATATTTTTTAACAACTAGTTAATGTTGTAATTATCATTCGGTCCACTTGTCACACACAAAAAAAAAACTATTATGGATTTCTAAAACTGTCTTCTAAATTCATCTATACTTGTAGATGGGCCTGACGATTCTTCGGTGTAAAAGTAATATAACGATAATTCATCTATTTTAACCGAAGTTATTAAATGAAATTACAGCGTTCATTGCAGTTTGGCTTAAATCCCAAATTTTGTCCAGCGTGAATATATAAATTCTATCATGCTAAAAGTATTGTTGAAAAGCTTCAGAAATTCTGAAAAAAATAAAAAATAAAATATCTGGTTGTATGTATGTATACGAAGATTGAATCTCGTCAAGAAATCAAAGAACCTTTTGAGGGTTTGCAACTGAAGGCTAGTCAGCCAGAAGTATTTTTTATAAACAGAAAACAGGCCAGAGAACAGACAGAGAAAGAGCAATGCTCGGAGACTAGAAGGCCAAATTTCTGAATCCTAAACGACGTTTCTCATTAGGATGAAATGCTGTTATAACTAGGATAGATCATTCCATTAACAGTCTTAAGAACATATCGTTCAATTATCACTGGTGCTCATAAAATTGTTTTGAAATATAAGTATAAAAAAAAAATGCGTCGCAGTTCATACTGTGAGCAATTCGGTATTAACAAACAATAAGTTGCTGTACCGATAATATTAATAATATTAATGCGCTGTTTTAGCGTGTAATATTAATACGCCATTACAGGTATAGCAATAATATTAATACTCTAGTGTCAATAAAAATGTAACATGTTATGTGATATTAGATGAAGTTAATATTTTGATAGAACCAAAAATGGTGGAGGAAGATTTTTTTTTTTCGTATTCACTTTATTAATAAGGAGCTTTTATTTTTTATAAAACTGTTAAAGGGTTTAAGTAAACTGAATTATAAGAAGATATTTTTGCATTTTTCCAAGAATTGCCTACTAGGAGACGTGATTTTTAAATAATGAAGGTTTTATGTTGGTCTAACTTAAATGTTCTTTTAAGGAGAAGTAATGAAAAGGCAAAAGAAAAGATTTTTTATTTTTTTAAGTGAGAGATGTCAATCATTAGAATAAAGTACTTCCAGAAAATATTGTATTGGAGAGTTAGAATAAATTGTATTACTTGTTTCCTATTTAGTGTCGCGTTGCGGAAGCTTTAGCGATATACCCAAGTTCGTCGGTTGTATAAGTACCGGTCTAGGCTAGGTCAGAATTAATTAAAAAATACATGGAAAGTTGATGAGAAAAAAATCAAGGGAAATTGAAAGCAGAGAGAGAGAGAGAGAGAGAGGAAATAAAGTAGGAAAAAATGCCGGGAATAGGATTTAAAAAAAGAAAAATTTCTCTTCACTTTCTTCTTCTTTTTTCCTCTTTGGTTTTCTTTCATCCTGTGTTCCTATTTTTCCTTCTCTATCTTCCCGAGTTTTTCTTCCTCACTCAATCAACGCTCTTCAGTATATTTAAAGGCTCGGATTTCATTTGTCCATGCTTAGGTGTATATTTTCACTTCCATATACAGTATTACATTCCATTCGATTTAGATGCCTTAATCAAATTACAGGTCCTGCACAGGTGTTTGGACTGCATTAATTCAGTGTAAATGATTTCCCTTGCTGTTATCGTGAATAGTTCGTATATAACGCCATCAGAGATGTTTGCTTGAAGATTTTGCTATTCTCTGAATAGATGAATCTATTACGCTTATACAATGAAAAATCATTCATCCTTATACAGCGTCGAAGTTGCTGTATAAGGATGAATGATTTTTCATTGCATACTAATGAAATTTAATACTAATTGTGTAAGAAGAAAAGTTTTAGAAATGTCACACATATTAGGAATAAGATCCCCGCACCTTAGCAATATATTTCGATGTCACTCGCGCTCTTGTTATTATGACAATTCAAGTGCTTGTAGATTTAGACAAGGCACAAAATAAAGCTAAACGTGTTTATGCGACTTTTACCCTACATATGAAAGTAACGGATTCAACACAGCATATTTGTGTTGAAGTTTCTTTTAAAATCGGGAAGGCTAGTGGAATATTTAATATGCAATAGTGTGTGTGTGTGTGTGTGTGTGTGTGTGTGTGTGTGTGTGTGTGTGTGTGTGTGTGTGTGTGTGTAGATATTGATGATGATGATGTGGACGTACAAGTCTTTCGACGATTCGTTCGATTTAAAGGGAAGCGAGGATCATTTTTGATCATGCTTCGGTCGGCCACATGCTCCTGAAAACTCAGTTTAATCGAAGATCTGAACAAAACCAAAAAAGTGTATCTTAGCCAAGTTCATGCTAACAGTTAAGTGTTTTCTTGAAGCCAAGAATGAAACAGCAGCACAAACACAGTTACAGCTATTTATAAGAAAATAATAATAAAATAAAATAAACGCAGATTTCAGAAAGTCAAGGTCATTAAACGAAATTCAAAGACGCTGTTAGACATCCGGAAAGTGGTGCTGTTCAAGATTAAACAATGAACAAATATCGCTAGAGACGAACGGACATTAAGAAAGAAATTAAGTTGGAAATTGCTTAAATCTGTTATTCTTCGCAATCACGTCAATGGACTCTTTTTAAACTGGAGTGCAAAGTTTTTTGGATGTAATTTCATTTTCATAAAGAGCCTTATTCAGTTTATCATATTCCAAGAATTATCTTAGATCGATTTGTGTTAAAATATGCTTCAAAACGAATCGAAACAGTTAAAGAATAAGTATTTGAGTTATAAATTATCAGTTCTTAGGACAAAATTTGTTATATATTCTGTAATAAATAGATATTAATTACTGTTTCAATTTCCTTGGCAACTCAGACATCTAGCAGACAGGCTCAGTGCATGCAGAAGAGCACAGTGATCTGATTTTTTTTTATGCCAAAATTTAAAGTAAAAAAAAAACGTAAGGCTATTCATTTTCAAAGATGTGGATGAAATTTTAAATATCTCAAGGAACTGGTATGGTAGTTTAGTAGTTCTCTATTAATATCATACTTTTTCAAGTATAGACTCTGGGGAAAAAAACCCATGTTACTTCTCTTAAAACTATTATTATAAATTCTGCTATTATAGCCTGTTTTTGTTTAGGATAAGGGTCACTCCTAAACAAAAACAGGCTATAATAGCCGAATTTATAATAATCATACTCTTTGAAAAACAGTACTAGATATTCGTATTCTGTATTGCTCTTCTTAAGGTCATTCACCACCAACACTTGAGCTGTTTTATTTACTCTCATCTGTTATCCGATGTGTTTGTGTTCAGTTTGTATGTTATGTGTAACCTGTTTTTTTTTTTTTTTTTTTTTGCTTAGTGAGTATTATTATTATTATTATTATTATTATTATTATTATTATTATTATCATCAATAAAAATATTATCATATAAAAAATAAAAATAAAAAATTATTATGTGACGCCTTCAGGGAGTCCAAAGACTCATCGAGGGAGAGTGTGCTAACAGCATCGGACCCCTTCCAACTACTAACCGCGCTCAAACTAGTTTAACTTTTTGCGTGAGCCATTAGTCATTAGAGCTATTCTGACAGATACGATTTACATCCTTAATTATTACTGTATACATAGTGAAAGAACTGTGTATTGCTGATTCTTTTTCTAGGAGCTAAGTCCTAATTATTTTTCAAAAGGAAAGGATCAACATTGCAGGAGAGAAATGGAGGCTCCCCTTCACACCGATCCCTATTAGAAACTGAATTATATGTGCTTTTTTATTAACTACCATTGCAATGAAGTGAAAATGAAAGGAAAAATAACAATAGAAAGAACAATACTAAAAATGTAACTATCGAAAAGAGAATGACATCAAAAACAAAACAATAAAATAATATTTATATATATAAAAGAAAGCAAAAACTAAGAATTTGTCACATGTTTTAGACCACAAGCAAACTTCTCGAACGATGTACAGATCCTCTAAGAATAAAATAGAAGTAATTACAGTTATCTAGCAGTTACCGTATGTTATTATCATGATGGGCTCAAGACAGTCCATTGTGTTGTAAGCCTGATTGTGTCCTATTCACTAATTCCACGTCAAAATATATTCAAGTAAAGAGCTCGCATTGGCTTAATAATGCAATCTATGCATTTTGCCGCGCTGTTTTGTAATAATTATGTTCTCAAGAGATGATTTCCTCCCATTTCAATTGCTTCCTGCTTGCGATGAGTAAACTCGTGATGACAAAAATATTGATGTGCTATTTTATTTTCTGTTATACTGGATAAGAGGTTTTTCCTTTCTTATCATATACAATACCCCCCCCCCCCTCCAGCTCTTACGAACCTAATTAGTTCCTGGAAAACCGATGTTAGACGAGCCATCGTAAGTCAAACACTAAATTCTCAAGGCCCAGAGTCATGAATTGAAGTTGCGTTCTTGAAAATACAATTTGAAGTTTACAAGTATAATATACCACACACTAAAGTGGTACTTGAATAATGAAATAATTAAGAAACACATTTATTTAATCATACAAAAAGTAAAAAGGTTACATGATTTATTGTTTAGTTTCTTAAAATAAATATCTACATATACTTTCTTCTGAACTAAGGCGTCTTTAATTTTTGTTTCTTTTCTCGATAAATTTCGCTTTGGCATTAAAAATATTTTGACCGTAGGCATAGCCTTCGAGTAATTCCCCCCCCCTCTCTCTCTCTCCAAAATTTGTTTATTCAACATTGGATCTTCAGTTCCCAGGTTTGTCTGACTGGGGTCACTTTTTTAAAAAGCCTGTTTACGTAATTCTTTGTAATGTAAAGGTAGGGTAGGTTTTTTAATAGTTTCATCGGTAGTTCCTGTCATTTCTATAAGTTCCTGGTTGGTGGGTCCTTTTCATGCGAGTTCAGTAACTCATTTACATCTTCAGTAGAGAACCAATCGATTTGTTATCTCAGTCACGGTTGTCACCTTTTCCATAAAAGATTCAAACCTTACTGTCAGATTCAAAGATTACTATGAGATTACTAAGATTCAGAGTCTTAGTGTGAGCAAGTTTCTTTCAAACTCTCTTCGGATTGGATTCGGCGAGTTTTTCATTCTAGGCATCTCTACGACAAATCACATCAGCCCCTTTTTTGTTTGTTTTTCAATAAATAATCCATATAAATATGCATACAGTATTTTGCGACACATAACTCTGTTATTGGATAAAAATAAGCCAGGTTGATTTAGTTATTAGAAATCATGTACGATTAAAATATTTTATTCTCGTAGTTTGTTGTGGTCTCAGTCAGATTAGTATAATATTCTGGTGATTATGAGAGAGTTTTGGGAGAACACTTTTTTCTCTCCTTCGTGTGAATCCCATCCATGAACGATTGTAAACCATCGTACGTTAGCACCATGGGTGGGCTAAGAGTTACTTTTAGATTTAGAACCTTTCCTAAGAGGTTTCAGAAACAGTTTTGAAGAAATGCACGCAGTTTGAAGTTCATTATCACTACCATTCCACCATGCTATGAATGGTGGACCAGCAAAAATACCGATTGATGAATACGGCAATATTTCTTGAGTTCAGACTACTTCCAAAAATAGTCATCGACAGTTTCAGCTCCCATATATGCTGGTTCTAATTTATATAGCATATCAAATGTGCAATAACATTCTAAGCACAAAATATGTGCATACTTCACTTCTGAAGGAAGCAGAGTTTTTTTTTTTTTTTACAACTTTATAAGAACGATGAGCGAAAAAAATTCCGACTTCCTCAACATTTATGAAACACTGCACAATGCTTCGTTCCATGTTAAAATTCCGGCATTTGTTGAAAGTTCGACTTTTGTAATTATTGGGCTTAATTTGTGGACTAAACGAAGACTCCTTTATTTTAAATAAATAGTTCCCTAACTATTTAAATAGTTAGGAAACTATTTAAATAGACATTATGTCTATTTAAAGTTGATTGTACTCTTTCTTATACCATATTTGCAGAATTTTGTCCAGATGCGTTATTTTTCTTTTAAAGAACGTTTCGACTTAGTTGAATGCAACTATACGAGGTTATGCATGAGTAGTACGATGCCTCCCCCCCCGCCCCGAAAAAAAAGCATAGGATTAAATTGTTTAAATTTTATTTTATTTGATGTCATTTATCTGTGATTAAAATATATTATTTATTTATTTATTTTTGAGACCTGATGTCGCACATTAATTCTTTCAGTAAGAGGGTGGTTGTGTAATGTTCGGATTCAGTTGACGATTTATGACTTGTTATTACGACCCCTCTTAACAAACACTGTACATATTTAGTTTAAAAATTTGCATTGAAAGAATACGTTAACTTCCAGTTTTGCTTTTATACGTCTATAATATATATTTGTAATGGAAGAAGTAAAATTCAATCATGATATTTTTATTGCTTAGCCAATCAATCAGTCAGTGATTTAAAGTGCTGTTTATGCATTACCAACTCAAATGAACAGTACCTTAACTTAATAAGCCATCCATACATGAACTAGAAAGGAAGGATTTTATTATTTTCCATTACTTCATGCTTGGATTAGACCCTTTCTACATAATTCTTATAACCTTCCATTCAAGAAGTGGCTAGCAAGAACGATAGAAACAATGAATACAAAAGCGAAGAAAAGCTCTCCTTCAACATTGTTTCATATGACAACTTGGTTTGCTTGTAGATGTGAAACGAGAGGTAGAACGACTAACAATGGAACTCTACCAGACGTTTTTTTTAATGAAGGTCAGTTAACAGAAATGGATGGATTAAATAAAAATTGAATAAAAATATTAAGAAGGCTTTCAATTATGTTGTAAGAAATCACTTTTATCATTTTTAGCTATTTTATCCCACTTTACGAATCGAATTATATTCCGGCTGCTTACATAAAACACACGGACCAGAAAGGATTTAAAAAAAAAAAAAAAGCTTCCAGTTTACCTTGGAGGCAGATGAGAAACAAAGATACTAAGAAAATTGGGAATATATTAATTGTAAAATAAGCAAATGAAAGGAAATGAAGATATGAAAATGGTAGTAATTTCTTCAGATTCTCACTTATCTAATTTAAGGCAATACTGTGAAAAGAAAATATATTTCCTGAAACTTTGAATTTTTTTTTTTTTTTGTATCAACTTCAACATCTGGATCGTTCAGCAGCAAAGGAAGAAATTAAGCAAATCCAAAAGAACTTTTTTTTTTGCTATTTACGTTATTTTAATATTAATCCAAGAAAAGCTTAAAAATTAATTGCCCAAATGTAGAAAGAAAATTATTAGAAATTGATGACCTTAGTTCAGGATGATAAATAGAATCCTTGGTCTTTTATCCTTAAGAAATCCCAGTCATTGTGTAATCAGTTTAGTTGTGAGAGAAATATGTCCAGGCAGAAGGAAGCAAAAAAAAATCCACTGTGCTCCACTTTCGAAGTAATCAATCAGGCAAGTGATAACCAAAGATGGTGCCAAGTCTGGACACACAGCATCGGGAGCTATGTGAAATTCTTGATTTATTTTATTTATTTATTATTATTTTATTTCTTGCTTGCATCCGGATGGCTGTCTGCAGTCGGTCATTATCTTATTGAGAGAGCCCCCCCCCCCCCTTTCGATCATCTAATGCCGTGTTGCATTCCACCAAATCAGCCACATTCCACTAGTTGTTGATGTACTCCCTTCTGTGTAAGTGTTGATGTACTCCCTTCTGGGAACCAGAAATTTCTCTAAACACGCAGCATGATTATATTCTCGAACTGTCTTTTATCGGCACTGAAAGTGCTGCTTCATCCATGTTGATCAAAGGACTTGGTGTTTGGAGTGCTGAAATATTCACATCTTTCATCGAGGTTAGCAATCGCAGAACTGTTCTTCAATTCTCAGAACGTTTGTCCAAAAGATTGGAGAGCAGTTCTCTGCAGACATCGATGTTTTAATGGAACATATTTTTGATGAAAAGTAGCTTCTGCTAACCCGACAAACTACTGAAGACGACGTCACACAAATTTCTCTTGGAGTACCGAGCGTGGATACCATTCTACGAGTGCTTATTTATAGTTAGATCTGCTTGATGCATTGTCTCAGGATCGATTAAGAGTAGCATTCCAAAACGAGGTTGTCGTCTTCGAGGATGAAGACGACCTCGAAAAAACCTTTTGCAGTGCATCCCGATCTTTTGCTTTGCAGATATTGCAGACGTATTTTACTCCCAAATATGATCGTAAAAGTTCTGGAATTAGACGGTTATAACTGCTCATTTTCTAAATAATAAATAAATAGTATCCTTGTATATTGACTTTATTTATTGAATCAACAGCCGTTTCTGTTTTGTATATGTTCTGAAGACATACTTTGTTTGTCCTAAATTCATGAATTCTTTCAAAGTGTAGTCATGAGTATGACGCGATTTTCTCTTCATTTGGTAAGATCCTACATTGAGTCCAAGAATCTGACAACGAACTTTTCCACTGACAAAAAAAACGGTAGTGATAATAATATACTGAAGTTGTTTCCGTCCTAATTGAAAACATAATTTAGACATCCAAATGAAACGACCTGAAAAATTTTAATAGTGATCCTAAATACCAAATTCCATAAAATTTCAACCAGCCTTTACGGAATTATTAAATATTATTAACATCAGAATTATTTTGTTGTTTATTTATTTATTCATATGGAGTTCCTCCCTTTTCCCCCCCGTCCCTATTGGGGCGAGTTGAGCCCCCTCATTGAGAGTTAAGTATTTATGGCCATAGATCCGTGTGTTCACGGGGCCGGTTTGCCTGCTTGCGGGATGAAAAACCCCAAATAAAATGGGGAGAAAAACCCTGCTGTCCACGCCCAAGACCGGCTAATTGGCTATGGCTGAGGATGATCCTTAAGCTCCCCACTTCGCCGACGGGAATCGAACCTAGGACACTCCTTCCCCAGGCATATGGTTGCGAAGCGCATAGCCACTAGGCTAACCGCGCGGACAATTATTTTGTTAGATTTTGCGAATAGAAATTATCTCAAACGAAACCAAAAATTGAACCACACGAATATCTTCTATTCATCGTGCATCCCAAATTGTATTGAATTCCACTCAGTCAGAACTGAGTTATTGCAGTATGATTTCGGTACGTTTTGTCCATTTCTGCCTTTGCAAGTGGGCCGATTGAAACAAATTGAGATGACCGGACAAGTTTTTGTAAGATTTCAAATACCAGTCAATAAAATCCAGTTTCTCCAGCCAGAGTCACGGAATAGCTTGCATACAGTACAACAGGATGAATCTGGCAGATGCATACACATTTTGTGAAACCTCACCCGAAAGAACAACCCACCACTTTAAAATTCTTAGAATTATGCATTGAAATATAGTTTTGTAGAAATGCATGGTAATTGTTTTCCAGATAACATTTATAATTTTTATCAGTTTTATATTTTATGATGAATGATAAATGAGAGAGAAATGATATGATGATCGCAATAAAGCCCCCAAAATTTTAGATAATGTTGTAAACGAAACCAGCTGGCATTGTTGTTTTATTCGATAAAGAAGCTAATAAATAGCAAACAAAAATACGACTTGATAACGAGTTGCAGAATAACTGTGTCGGTAATCTTTACAGTAAAGCTGCATGGCAAGTTATATTCGCAAGCTGAGTTAGAAATTGAAATGGTATCCATAATGCTAGCTTCCCCAAGAAAGGCCGTTGTAAGTTCGATTCTAGTTGCCGACTAGCAGAACTTTTTTCTATGTGTTTCTTCGGCCAGTTAGCCGATCTCTGGCACGTAGTTTATTTTATTTTATTCATCATCATCATCATGCATATCAAGAAATAGCGTAAGTCTAGCTTGGCCTGTTCTGGCCTTAGAGGTCATCGTTGAATCTTTTAAGAGGACGTCCTGGTTTTCTTTTTCCTAATGGCTTGTTTTGGTAATCTTTCTATTTTCGTTCTTTGAACGTGTTCCATCCATTTATCTTTATATTTTTTATTTGTTTCTATTACTGATTCTTGGTTTAATTCTTTCATAATTTCTTCGTTTCTTTTGTGATCAAATAGAGTATACCTTGCAGTTATTCTCATAAACTTCATTTCTGCTGTTATTAAACTTTGTCTTTTTGTTTATTGTCCAGATTTCACTTCCATACAGCAGAAATGAAGTTTATGAACTGGTTTGTTTTTGAACTAGGTTTGGTTTAAATATAGAGTTAATTACACCTGTTATTTTTAAATATTTTGCAATTTTTATGTTTATATCTTTTTCATTTTCATATGTGATCATGCATCCTGGGTAGTTAAACGAATTCACCTGTTCTAAGATCTTGTTATCTCTTACTATCTTAGTTCTTGCTGGATCTTGTCCTTTAAAGGCCAATAGTTTTTGATTTTTCTGTTGATATTATCATACCATAATTTTTGGCTATCTAATTTAGATCTAAACTAGCGTTCTGTAAGTTATCTTTAGAATTTGTAATTATTATTTGGTTGTCGGCAAAAAGAAGAGTGTTCAAATTCACAGTAGGAGAAAGTTTAATACCTTGATGGAAATTTTTATTCCATTTTATTATTATTTCATTTAACTAGATATTAAAAAGAGTTGCTGAGAGGGGATATTCCTGTGGGATCCCTTGGTTTATCTCTCTCGTATGTGATAGCTCATGATTTAATCTTATTTATATTTGATTATTTTCATATATACTTATGATAGCTTTTAGGATATTATTTGGTATTTGTCTTTCTTTTAATATGTTAAATAATATATTTCTTTTAACTTTGTCAAATGCTTTTTCAAAGTCAATAAATAAAATATGTGTTTCTAAATTGTATTCTCTTTTTTTCTCCATTATTAATTTTAGGCAAAATTAATTATGCAACTCAAGAAAAGCGAACATAAAACTCACGATATTTCGGAAAACAATATATTATAGTGTTAGGAACTACGAGATGGCGGCAGTTGAATGGGCATTCTAATCATTGATAACCGTGAGCTTTCTGTGATGGCTAAAGGTGCGATTGGCTTCCTATCATTTGTCAAAAAGTTAATTTGGGTTAACTATTTGAAGACTTACATCTACTCACTCTGAGGAAGTAAAAGGTGTTAGAAGATTTTAATTATTTAGTTAACTTGCATTTTTACTACTGTCGCAATACAGTTCGTCCATTGGGTGCTCGAACATTTTCTGGTTTCTGGTGATACTGAGTTATCCTGTATCAAACAGAAATTTATTTTATTTATTTATTTTTAAATTCTCGAAACTTGGTTTCTTCCCAGTTAAAGAAACAGATAGGCGAGTCTTTGAATACATTAGATAGACAGGTTCGGTGTTAATTCAAAATAATCTAGGAATATCCCAATTAATGCTTGTAAAATGCAAACTACTAGAGGTCTGTCTTTGTATGTTTTATTGCAATCCCACCAGTTTGGAAGCTGTAGTTGCAATAACTGACAGTACCATAGTTGGGCAGTACTTAAGTACCGAGTAGCACTTAGAATAGTTTTTTTGAAAAGATATACTTAATGCTTTTCTTAAGTGCTCCAAGTACCTGTTAGTACTCAGCAGAGCCTGTAACTAGCTCTTTTTTTTTTTTTTTTTTTTTGGAGCTGAGGCAAGAAAGAAAATTGTTTCCTCCCAAAATTGTTTTTTAGCAGGTATTTTGTAGAAAATCAATGATAATAGAAATTTTTATTTTATTACTATAAATGAAATATGAAATATATATTACTACAAAAAATGGAAAAAAAAACTAATTTTTCTGCCCCGAGGCGTCTTATTGACCTCGTTGTTACGGACCTGGTGCTCAGGGTCTAGCGAATGTTAATGTTCCAAGAAACATAGGTGGTCAACAAATGAGGCGGCAAAAAATAAAAATAAAATAAAAAATAAATAAAAATAATAAATAACTAAACTTTATTTATTGCATCCACTTTCTCAAGTGGTAAATACATCTAAAACTTTCTTTTAAAGCAAATGTGATGGTTAGAACTTGCTTTGTCTGCATTCATCATTCTACCGGTTTTACAATATCTCATTCTTCCAACAGTCTGAACAGTCTTAACTTATTCTTAGTATTCTACGCGAAATAGAGGCTCATACATTTTGTAGTAGAAGAGGATCCAAACTTGATGTATTCCACTCGTTTCGTTCAATATTGTGCGCATTTAATAAGTATAATATTAGAAATTATTAAAAATAAGAACTTAAAGTGATTCTGTTGTGACGAAGAAAAGAAAGAAACCGAACAATTATTTTCATTTTAAAACAAATAAGTCTCCATTGAAGAATCGATAAACTAAGTTTATCATTAAGCGTTTTATTATGGGCAAACGTAACGTTTATAAAGGATGAAATGCTTCCGATATATCTTTGGATATATTAACCTGTTAATATATCCAAAATTTGGAGATTTCCAGTCACATCTCGCGACAAATTCTTGTATTGATATCGCGATCAGTTTCGTTATTTTTATTTATTTTTGGACTTATTGTTCAGTATTATAAACTAAAAGTTAAATATCGTTTGAACGAATGAGAAATTACATGCTGGTTAATACTGAGAAACGAAGGATGTGCATTATTAATAAAATTAATACTTTGGGAAAATGAAATTTAAGCAATTAAAAATACAACTCAGAAATACTCAGATTTCTTTTTTTATGGTGTTGCTAAGTCCTCGTAGAAATTATATTATGAAATAGTAATATCTACTAATGATTTAATGGCAGAAATCTCAGAAATTATTATGGCCTCATGGAATTATTTTCTTGAAAAGTTACAGGGGGCTAAAACAGACTTTGGTTTTGTTCGCTGTACCGCTCTCGGAAATGAGATGACAGACATTACACTCGTTTCATGGTCTTAGCTGTCTCGCATAACGGCACGTCAGTGTTTTCTCGACTGTGTCATATGGGGTTCGAATTAGCAACTTAATTTATTCATTTTAGTTATTTTAATAGCCGATCTCAACTACGAAAGGTTCTAAACCTATTTATTGTCATGGATAGAATGTGATAGGCAATCCAGAGATCCAACAGGATACCTTTTCATGTCGCTTCAAGTCTGTAATAATCATGATGGTTGTCCCATATCGCGCAACTCATATTTGTCATTCGCAAACATAACGTGCCCATGGTGGAATTCAAATCTACAGTTTTTTAGTCGAGTACGAATGCACAATCCACTGAGGCCAAGAGTTCATAATTATGTTATGCTAATAATGATGAATTTTAAAATGTATAAGAAAAATGCTTACTGCAGCAGTTATGTGCGAAAAAATCATCTAAATGAAAGAATGGAGGGTAATGAAAATGCTTCTAAGATAAGCACAAAAATATTTTTTATTTTCTTTTATTAATTTGTTTACGATGGGGGATCGCTACATAAAATCTGGAAACTACTAGTGTGGGTTTTCATAACTATAACTATAGTTTTCATTTTTAATAGGTCTTGATAGTAATAAATTAACAACTATGATGAGTTTTTAAGTAAGAAATCTAAGTTGGGAAATATACCTTGAGATCCTTCTAAAAACCATTAGGATTTGATACCGAGTACCAACTTTACTAAAATTAATAAAGTTGGTACTCAGTACTTTGTTTCTCACGTATCGTTGCGGTGTACTTTTAGAAATATTTGAAATACATTTTTAGAGTATTTTGCATAGCACTGATACTTGCTGACTTTGATAACAAGACAAAACAGATATATAAAGTTATTCTACAATTTAATGAATTTTGTACATCCCACAAACGAATAAATTCTTAAAAAAAAAAAAAAACTTGAAATCAAGAAAAAAAATCATGATTTTAATTCAAAGTTATCCAAATGAAAATCTGCCTGATTCTGAAGAGGAAAATAAACAAAAGCTGGTCTTCAAGCTGATTTCATGGATTATTTTGATGTTGTACTGTGAACTCCATCTACTTCGTTTTAGAGGGTTTGAGCCGCTTCTCTTTTAGTTTCGGGAAAACCAGACTTTGTTTCTTCAAGAGATGTACAGTATTTTCACTCCTTTAAATCTTGCATAAGCTACACTAAAAGTTGCTCTAGAAAGAAATTGCTCTTAAACTTCGCTGTTTTTCGGGACTTTTGATCTTGTCCCCTTTCCATAAGGCCTTACAGTAAGAATGGGGAAAGGAAAATTTTGTAGTTATGCCGGACTGGTGCTCAAACTCTTCTCCTCCAGAAGAGTTTAGCGTACCCGCTCTCCGACCAACAGGTCGCGGGTTGGAATCCCGCCGTTGGCATGGATTAATTGTCTTTAGGTGGGAGATGAATTTTATTGCCGGTGTCAGACCACCTTCTCGCTTATTAGAGGCCTGAAGTGGCTTGGAAAAGTTTGGTTTCTAGAGCATGGTTTCCCGGCTATGTATAAATAAATAAAAAATTACGAAAAAGATTGATAAAAATGGGGACAAAATCCTTACATCACCCACGGTACAAATGTACTATAGGTTTTTACTAATAACCTTTCGTGGGTAGGAACTACATGAAATGACGAAGAAGAAGGAAAAAAAAAAAGTTTACTGGATAGCTGAAGCATCCAGTGAAATGTATTTCTGTGTTTGTAACTACAATAATTATCCACTCTACTCCAGAAATTTCTACGTTTTAAAAATGTTACTACTATTTTTTTAATGTTAACCTAATTTTTCAAAAAAATAAAAATAAAATAAAATAAATGATAATAATTCACTAATCTAGTTGCCCGTTTGTGCTATACCCTTCTCCTCCCCAAAATGTCATTTATCTGACTCTTCCTCTTTGTATGACGTCATTTTATGATACATTACGTTACGGTATCAATAATTCATTATTAATATTCATTTTTGATAATGCATTTCCCATGGCAGTTCTAGTACTGCTGGTTCATTTCACTATCTTTGTGCACTCACTATACGCAGCAACTGTCTCTCCCTCTCCCCCAGAAGAGTTTACAGTGACCAGTGAACTGCTGTAAGGATAGAAGAAAGAGGAAACTAAGGCTACCAACAAAGTCATTTTAATCCCGAGATTGTGAATTACACTAAGTGTGTTCCCTTTAAATTTTCTGTCTGTGCACCGACTAAATTTTGATTTTCAAAGCGGACCACACACTAATCATTTCCCAGTATATGGACATGTAGCATTTTTGATGTACCGTTTTATTTATTCATGTATTTATGTATTTTTTTAATATAATACGTTTAGAGAGGGAGAGCCTCGTTAAATATTTCCAACAAAACGGAACTAAAAGAATACTGTTAAACAGTGCATTCTTTCCTAAATAAACAATGTACTAAATGTATTTGCATTTAGTACGTGTCCACGGAGTACTGTGCAATATTTTATGGCAGTTGATATAGTATAGTACTGGTTTGCATAACATGTTGTTTTAAGGTTTTAAAAAGCATATGCGAGTAAGAAGTAACCGAATCCTTCCACTTCACTTGATATACGCACTCACTCAAGAACATCTTAAGATTGTTCTTGAGTGAGAACAAAAAAAAAAAAAAAAAAAAAAAAAAAAAAAAAAAAATCACCTTAAATTGTGATTTTTTATTTTTTTTCCCTGGCAATTTGGACCTCACTTTCTGCTACAGATTTTTACTGAATATCAGATCCTTCCCTATCCCTGAATAATAATAATAATCCGTGAAACTTTTTCCTTTAAAATTTCCAGATAACTATGTGGCTTTAATAATTACTGTAATTACTGAAGTTAATGTATCTTTTTTGTATTCAGCAGTTTTTTTTAAGTGTTCTAAAATATTAAGTTGCTGAATTCCTTAATATGCAAACTTAACATTTTCTAAGAAAAATTCTTCAACTTTGTGACCTTGAAGCCATCGTAGATATTCTCTCTCGATTAGTGCCACGTTTTCCGTACTTCAAGTACGACATTGAATGATGATCCCTTAGTTCCGGTAATTGCTGTGGCAAGACTTAGTTGATGTGATTTGACAAGACAGGCTAGTTATAGCGAATATAAGTGCACTGAAATAGTCTTAATTTCGCTATTATATCATCGCGTAAATGGAAATATTCTTTTTGTTACTTTTGTGGTGGATGTACCCTCACCACAAAAGAAACAAACCTTTTGCTGCTCAGCCATTCTCCGTGACTTGCGGAGTGAAGAATAAATCGTCGTCATCCGCAGTCCCTATGCACTGTATGAAATACACAAAACATCTAACTTTTTTTCTTTAGATAAAAATGATGTTTCAGTTTGTGTCTCAGTGTAATCAGAATGCTATGGATTATTGATTACACTAGTACAGGGATTTTTATTTTAAAATAATTTTTTAAGATATGATATGATGTAATATTGTTAATGATCAGAATACTAACTTGATTTGTCTTGTGGTATTTCAGCAACTCACTCTCTTCTAAATGTCATGCGCTCTTCACATTACCTGTTAACTGTCAAAAGCATATGGAATTACATAATCAAGGAGAAACCGCTTCTCTCATGTTCATACATTTGCTGCAAATCGACATAATAGATTATTATGAAATAAGTACTGAGACGCCTATTTTAGAATGAAAGACAGACACTGCAACGTATATTCTGGTCGTCACACGTGGCCTATAATGCTATGAGAAGCAAAGGCAGATGTATCCCCCCCCCCCAAGCCAATTGTATATCCGTATATGTCCGTGATGTTTAAAAAAAACCTCACGGACTTCGAAAGAGGTATTACCATAGCTTATACAAATGGCTTATCTGCTCTTGATATTGGTAAAATAAAAATCAAGTGTAGGCAATATTATCGACCGATAGAAATGTGAGGGCACCAACTCGGCTAAGAAACACAGAAGATCCTGGATACTCATAGCAAGAAAGGAACCAGAGGGTGGCGGAAATCTTGACAGATGAATATGACCCTTCACATGCTCGACTTCTACGGAAAGCAGGTGCACATAAGCCAAACATTAACTATTGCAATCGACTGACGACACTTGTGTAAAGAACATCGTGATGTCGGTAGAGCGTTGAGAGGCCGTGATACGGAACGACGAATAATTTTTCTCCCATTTCCGATGGGATGGACGAGTGTGAGTATATCATCCTGACTGTGGAATTTGGTGGCATGTGTTTACGTAATGGTCTGGAGTTTTTGTCATGATATGCACTCTGGCTATTGGTTATACTGCTTGGAAGGATATTGCAACACTTCCGGATAAGGTCCTGCCTCCTACACCCTGGCAATTTTACGGAACAAACCATTATTCCGTAAAAACTTTCAGCTTGACATTGCACCATGCTTACTCTGCTGCTGCTTTGCGACATATTGAGGAAAATGATACAGTAAAGCTTTAGTGGACTGCACCCAATCTAAATCCCATATTTGGGATAAAATAGAACGTCTAGTTAGCCCAAGAACTGTACATGATAGGACTAGAAGGATGGACAGTGTGATTAATTACTGAGGTGTGTACAATTTTTAGGTTTCTCTTAAACATATGCTGTCCCAATACCTAGTATTGAACAACACAAATAGGTGTCCAGCGACAACAACAGTAGGTACTGTCCACTTCAACATAGGTGTCTCTCTCCTTAATATACACTAACTGAAAAAAATGATATGAATAAAAGTAAGAGACGTTTCATATACTGTAAATTGCATCATTCAAGTCGTTAATTTTTTATTACGATGAATTTAAAACAAAAATGAATGATGTAAAGATAGTTTGTGAACATACCCAACGTGTTTACAAACTACTTTTATGGTTTCATGGTCCCTACATCAGCATTACATTGGCTTACGTATTATCTTATCATAATTAATCCTTTTAAAGATCTAAAACGGTACCTACCAAACTTTATCATCACATAGACTGAAGCGCCAAGGTAACATAAGATAACTGATATACAGTCTTGTAGGTAGTAGATCACTTCACTATACCATTGTGTCAAGTTAATTGCATGTTTGTTCGTTATTTTATACATCCTGCGTATTGAAGGTTGTTAATTAATTACAGTTTTCATTATTGACATTTAAAATAGTATTTCACTTTTTAATATTTTAAGGTATTTTTAATTTGGTGTTAGTGTTGATTTCTCGATTCATTTTACTTCTGAATTATGTATAGAAATAACTTAACCCGGTTTGGTCTTCGTGTTAGGTTCATAAAACTAATTGACTTCATTATTGCAACTTCCTAGGAAGGTAAATCTAACAAAGCATGAACATCATTAGGTTTCCTAATCTTAATTAATGATTGCTTACAGATGTCTTGTTGATAGTTTAGATAATCCTGTTTTTGCCTTCAGAATAAATGATTGCTAAATCTAGATTTGTAAATTTTCAATTTATTTTTATTATTTTTTTATTATTAACTGAGCCAACTCATTTCGTGAAGAAGCCGTACTAGAACCGGAACTCGATTGAATGATACGGAGAACTCTATTTTTGCTTCTCATATTTTGTTATTGACCCTTTTACATCTTAAATGCCTTGTTAAAGAAAACATTGCGAGATCTTGAACGAATGAGAGAAGGAAAGCTGAATTGTTTAATTACTCAGTGCTATAGCAAGTTTTAGTCTAGGACTTTTCTTTAGACTTAATTCAACACTCTTCCATCTCACAACAATTTTTTTTTATAATAGTATAGGCAGCTTTTTATTTTTGTAATAATGCTAATCCTGTTTCATCTGCAATAACGAGCTAGAAATAATACTGCTTTGTCGAGAAATCCGATTTTTTTTTTTTTAAAAAATAATATACCAAACCTGTTTTGCTTCATCGTAGGTAGTTAAGTTCAAGGTTGCACTTTCTGAGCGATTGTTCAGATCCTGACGTGTGAGTCATCACCGTGGACTCCTGTGAAGTTAGGGACAGCTAATCCCACTTTGTTTTTTTTTTTACCCAGTGATATTATTGTTTACGTAGAGTTGCTATATGCGGTATACGACAAAACCAAATTAAAAACGCAATTTTCGTACTTTCGTTTAATCCTAGAATGCATAGATAAATAAGTAATCAAATAATCTTATCGCCATTAAGTCATAATAGAAATCGTGTTGGTAATGAACAACGGCATACACGTGGATTAACCAGGTGATAAATAAATGAAAACAATAAATAACTGTTAATCATAGCAACTAACAAACTTCAATGTGTTCAGCTCAAGACAAAACTTTTGTTTTTTTCTCTTCTTTGTTCTTGGCGCAATCGAATATGGGAGTTGGATACAAGTAAATCATACTCCCATACTAAAAAAAAATTAAATTAAAAAACAAAATATTAAATATTATAATTTTAATAGTAATTAATAGTAATAATTTGTTGGCTAAAATGAAAATACATTGAGGGAAAACTCAGTGTTCAAACTTCATAATTACAGTCAAACTGTTTGTAATGGAACTGGCTCTTGCTATGCATTCCTGGATTCAGTTATTTTATGGCAACAAGAATCCAAAAAATGTATTACTTGAGTTTTTAATACGCTTTTCTACTTAGTAAAATAATTATTTTACGTTTCAAAATTGTGTATGTTTTGCAGTCAGTCAATTACATCATCAAGATGGCTTGATGATGTAATTGAGTGACTCATCTGGCTTGACAGAATTCATTAAGTCTGTTTTCTTCAGCCCGCTATTAAGTAAAACCACAATATAATCTAGCACGAACTCGTATTCATAATAAGATTATATTGAGTCTTTTAATATCTTTAACTGCTCAAAGGGCTTGGATGGAATTTGGCATTGGATATACATCGACAAGTTCAATTTTGGATCACACTATCACTTTACACGTTCCCATTGTATTATACACAGAGGTCGAATTATAATCTGCAGTTGTTGTTTTTTTATTTGTCTTTCTACTAAGGGTTCTATGATATAGGCTCCGTGTTAAAGATTCTAGTTAGCATCTTATCGGTAAAATCCCTTTCTTGCACTATTTGTCAGCTTTGAAATGCATATAATTTGCATTACACTCTCGAGAAGAGCTATTTGTGAGAACATTGATTATCATGGTGAAGTTTTTTTTTCTTTTTTGCAAGATATTTTAATGATGACGACTTTTAATTAGATTTTGGTGGCAACAGAATGATTTTTACCACTCAAACTGAGTTAATTTTTAAACCAAAATGCTTTCAAAAGCGCGCAGCTTAGTATTTTATCTTAATGTAAATCCTTTGATGTGTGGAATACATTAATTTATGTTTCTGTGTTGCTAAATAACTAACTATTAATATAAAGCAGCATGCTATGTAGTCATATGTTTTTTGTAATAATTTTATGTCTTTGTTATGTGTACCCTAACAAATTAGAACTGAGCTGATCTGATATTTGGGCTCTCTGGAACTAAAGTTAAAAATGTTGCATGTTCAGTGTTATATATGCTACCCAAATCCTATATTCAGTTGTGGAACAAACGGATGGTGTTAATGAATAAACAGCGTGAAAAGCTAATAGTAAAGAAAGTCGATGAATTACTATTATGTTATTGGAAGAATTCCGAAAAGGATTGCCAACAAGAAAGTCTAGTGGAAACTGGAGCATAGTCCCTGAAATTTTTTTTTTTTTTGCAAACTTTAAGTAGACGCCTCATCACAGAGCAGGCAGAAGTATGATACGCCACAAGTCCTTTGGTTGTAAAAAATCGGATTCAGAAATAAATGTTTTTTTTAATATATTGATACTAGATCTCCAACATCAAAAACATTATTTCAAATTATGGCAATATCAGTTTAACTTGGCTTAAAAGTAATTTAAGCATACCTTTTGAGTTCCAGTCTCATGTGGATTTTTGCTAGACTATTTTCGACGAGATTACTGAGATTCTCAGCCACAAGTACAAACTTGGAGAATAACAGCTCTGATGTAAGAATAAATTGTAGCAGAAAAATATGGACATTCCTTAAAGAGGAAACCGTAGAAGTTGTAAACTGAAAATTTGCTGAAGTAAATAGACGAGTGTAGCTTTAAAATTAGAACATATGTGCAAAGCGGGACTACTGTTTTGAAGATTAAACATTCGAATATCGTACCATATTCAGAACAACATGAAACTGTGGACCCGTCACGTCAGGCACAACAATGCACAGCATGGAGTGGAGAGCTGGGAAATGTTTTTCCTTTACCCCAAATGAGGTACCAGAAAACATTGATATTTAAAGAACAACGACTGAAGGATACCACCTACCTGAACATCGTTCTCTTAACCAAGTATGCACTTATTCATGTTGACCATTCGTCATTTATGTGATGGACACTTCCCAAAAGATAACATTCCCGTAGGGGATCTGAAGTCCAGCAATAGTCACAGGAACATAATACTGACTTTATTTTAATATATTTGCACCTCACTTATTCACTGGATTCTCATTCTCATCAAGCATTTTTGATATGAAGGAACAGGATGCTTTTGACAGGGATCCACTGCCGGCAAATCCGAAAGATCAGAAGTTCATCATGTAAAACGATGATGAATAGGCATCATATATGGTACGACAGGTATCATGTATGATACATGTGAAGTGTTTCCGGAACCGAGTAGTTGATGTACCAGTATCAAGGCTGTTCTGAAAGGCTCACGATGATTGAGCACGCTATTTTAAAGTATTAAGAAATTACTGATATATCATACCCGTATGTGTTTCATCTTCTAGCTGACTTATGTTAGGAATATATTATGCGAAGTAGCTATATTGCTGTTTTACTTTCGGCATCAGAAAGAAGTGCTTTCGTTGTTTATAAAGGCAAGATGGCGTTTCGACTCTGATTTGAGCAATTTTTATTTTCCGATGAGACAGGAAGAAATAATTGTTTCTGTCCTTCTATTTGCGGACAGGAAGAAATAATTGTTTCTGTCCTTCTATTTGCGGACAGGAAATTTCGAAATCTGATTACGTTAATACACAAACAGGAAAAATTGAATTCATGAAAAATATGAGTTCACTCTGCTGGGTCGAGATGGCAAATCAGGTGTATGGCGACTGGAATATGAATTCATGAACCTTTCGGATCTCTTGAGCACAGTCCAGACCAATGATTTTTTTTTTCTTTTTGCGAAGGAAGCTGTTGTCTTTTTACCATGGAGAATGAATGACAACTTCGTGTGGCTCAAATGCTAGAATAATTCAGATAACATTAAACAGGCGTACTTCTCTAATAGTTGTATTCAACCTCTGATCTCCCGCACTAATGATGAAGGCCTCACACCCCTAATGGGAAAGGGTTAAGTCTGTTTCTCCCTTGGTGACCCACTACATCTTGGGAGAGTATGCATCAATGCAGGGCATCACAAACATCCATGGCCAAGGTTCTGTTCGTTGTATTGGAATCAATTTATCTAACAGAAGACGGAGAGAGATTTCACTATATTAGTTCAGACATGCATAAGATAGGCAAGAGTTTCTTGCATTTGACTGAATACAGGTATCCCTTGCTTAACGCGGGATTTGATTAACGCGGCGAAATTAATTGCGGCAATCCCTTGATATACGCGGCAAGAGTTTTGATTAACGCGCCTTTAACCCTGCGGAGCTCGCAGCTGATCTGACAGATACATGCAAAATGTTTAATATAAATATTCTTACACAATTCAGTGTATAGGTTGGAGGTCATGAGTAGCTCTGCATTCGTATGTTACGAGTGATATTCTGCATTGTTTTTTGCTGTCAGTTTGGTTTAACACATGTTATGTAAAGGTTTGTGATATTTGACAGTAAATTGTATCTGAGAGATACCGCGACGTCCGATGTCAGTATAGTATGGTTTAGTTGTTTTTTTTTTCTTTTTTTTATTCTTTGTTCAATAATTTCTAGATTGTAACTGAAAATAAATAAACCATCATGCATTACTGAAATAGAGAGCCAAAGGGTTATTTATCATACATATCCTCTAGAGATGTGCTTTACATTATGAAAAATACTAAGGAAAGTGATCTGGAGCTTACTCCACCTTTACTACGAGTTGCCCATAAGGTTGCTTATGTTTGCATCCGCCGAAACTTTTAGTTTCTATATATTCGGCACGAAACTGTTGTAGTTTCTATATTCGGCTATGAAATAATGTTGGATTCAATGTCAACTTAATTTGTACCATCATGTATTATATTTGCAGTGTTTTTTCTTTAAGTTTTATTGCTTGTTTGCCGAGGTCTGGAGAGTCATTTTGCTTGTTATCGTAGAATTTATGCCGATAAGAAAAAAACTAAAACTGTTCAAACGACTCTTGATAACTTCTTTTGATAAACAAAATTGCAGTAAATAATGTATGTACAAGCATTTATTAAACATTTACTTTGCATTCATTTTTTATCTTTCCTAAAAGAGTACCATATAAAGCGAATTATTAATTCAGTAATCGATCATGGACGAATTGTACTTTTTACCATAGATTATTATATTTGATTAACTCGATTTTGATATACGCGGTAACATCTAGAGATTAACTAACCGCGTTAATCGAGAGATACCTGTACTCTTAGACGATGTAATAAAAATATCACAAGGATGAATTAGAACAGATATGCGAAGTTTTTATTTTTACTGTTCTGATAAAAATGTGCGATGCATTATAAAATGCCTCTTATCAAAGGGTTATAGCAGTAAATTTATATAATTTTATAACAGATAGCTTTTAGCTGGAGGATAAGTCAATTAAAATTTATGTAAAATGGTTCTCTGATATTGTAGTGTATACATGTTGGTTTTCTTGTGTCTGTATATACCATATGTAAGGGAAAAATAAGTAAAATAGGTGAGAGAATGATTGAGAAGGAAAAAAAATAAGTTAAATGAATATACATAAGTTATTCTGTAATAAGTTGAGCTGGTGAATTACGTGATAGGTACTGCCTTTGGATGCGTTGTAGTATTTACATTCGTATATCCAGATATGAGTTCGAATACTTCGTGGAGTTTATGCCGTTGCCATCCTAGATAGACTTATGTGTCCTAATAGAATCCCGATAATAATAATTATAATTATAACAGTAAAACATTATAGCAGCAGAAAAAAATTATGACAGTTTAAATAACTTCGTTTGACCTTCCCACAGTGCAGACAAAGCACTTTTTAGAACTGAAGTAATAAATATAATCCACATGTTAAAGAAAATAACATTGAAAAAAACATGGCCTTCATATCTTTATATATATATATATATAAAGCGAACTCAGGATCACATAGTTTGCCCTATTAATGTATGTATGAAGAAATATTACAGCATCAAATCTTTCAAAAGAAGGGATGTCTGTTTCAGTTAGAGGGTGGAGTCCCTCGAATATCGATCCTCTTTCATTTTCTGGCGAACCTCTATTTGGACTATATTACTCGACTGGCTGCACTGCTGTTTGACTTTCCGCATCAGGGGAAAAAAAAAAAAAAAGCTTCATTTCCGATAGACAACTAGGGTGGTTCTCCGATTCTCGTACAAGCGATGTGCTCAATTTCCGATGAGATAGGAAGTAATTGTTTCGGTGTCCTTACTCTGCGTTTAATCCACAGTTACCTTTAGCCTTGAATTTTCGTCCGTTTGCGGATGGCAAGACTATCGTGACGTGATTTTTAAGTGGGCCGGTGCGTCTCGGAAGGGAGTACAGTAAATTCACAATGACCTGACCCATTTTTCTGTCGAATCTGGTACATGGACTCCGGGAAGGTGACATTCGTTATATAAAGATTTCAATGAAAGAAATGACCAAGAGGTGTAATCGTTATGTACGGATAACGTAAATATTAGCGTTTTATTTACGACCAGGAAGCATCATGGAAGGAAGGTCAGACAATATTATGTCGGTCAGGGTTCGAAGTTAGAAGATTGATTTTGTCACAGCATTCAGAACTTTCCTGTAAAATGACATCGTTAAGTGTAACTGCGGTAAAGGGACATCAAAAGGTCTGCAAGTATGATTAAACCCAAGGTTTTGAGTAGGAATGATGGATCGCTCGGTAACGATGGCAGCACAAAAGTATCATCGCGGCAGGATAACGCATTTTTTCTCCCTCTCTTTCTGTTGTAGAAGATGTGGGAGCACACTCTGAAATGTTATAGGTTTTGTTTAACAAGCGTGTTGAATAAAAGCCATCATCCAATGTTTGAAGTTGCGAGTTGTGCATACCTTGTGAGGGTGTGGGGGTTTGCTGGCACGAATAATAAACTGGTTCAAAAATACTTTTGAACAAAATAACTACGTGAAAGTGTTTTTTAATTTCTCACTGTACCGAATCTGTATGTCACTGTTGATTAAGGTGCCGGTAATGAAGGTACGCACTGTTTTATCGAAACAGTGCGTACTATTTCGATAAAAAGACTGGTTATACGAATACGAGTTGAAATGCATCAAAACGTGTATTATTATAAATGTATGTATTTTAATTTTTGATTTGTTGCAGCTGAAAATCAAGTTCAACATTTATAACTGACGAAAAATAAAGTTTTTCATTTAGTTGAAATTGTCTTTAAAATGTCAAGGAGAATTGGTTTTCAGGTTTCTTAGACTTCTTCAAAAATTAGTCTTATTGCCACATTTGTTGACCATATTCTAACAGGATTTGAGTGTGCGTGAAAAGGTAGCGAATTTGACTTTTAATTCTTAGTGTGTACCTTGTTGAGTACGTGGAAGATTTTCAGGCAAAGTTCTAATCTCTCTCTCTCTCTCTCTCTCTCTCTGTAATACAGGTGATCCTCGTATAACGCGTATGTTAGGTTCCATAGAAATGTCGCGTTATATAAATCGCGTTATGCGAGACTCAGATCACATAGAAAAAGTAGGGTTATGTTCCGAAATCGTTTTTTTTAATTATATAAACAACAATGACATATCCAACAAAAAATATTTTTATTTAATTCAGGTAATTCATAAGTTAAGAAAACAAACTATGAAACAAATACATAGTATAAACTTATAAAATTACAAATTTTACGTAAACTTCATTGCACATAATGCATAAATGTTTTAGAAAATTAAATAAAGTGCATATTTTAATCGTCATCACTGTCTTCAAAACGAACATTTCGTAGATGTTCTTTATTTACGAGTGGCCGGATGTCGTCACTTGAAATCTCTTGGGCATCATTAGTATAATTCTCATCGCATACTTCGACTGATTTAGTTATCAAGAAGTCAGTAATAAGACCTTGCTTACCACTATGCTGCAATTTTTTATTAAGTTCATAATACGGAGCTAAATAAATATCCAATTGTCTCGTGAATTTTCCAGAGCGCACCATTGAGAGATCATTATCCATAAAATAACTTTCTTGCCAAGTTCAACCTTCTGCTAATTTCTTTAAACTGAATTCTTTAACGGATTCATCGCAATCAGAATCTTTGGCAGAACTTTCCCTGCAGTTTGGTGCAACTTCATCTATTAATTGTACCAGTTCCCCTCCTCATTTAAATCTATTGTAATCAATTAATTCACTAATTTCGTTTTCAACCATATCGCAAAAGCCCTCTAAGTGGCCATTACTATAAAAATACATTTTTTACATATAAAAGCATTACATATTGTATGTAACTCACCAGAAAATAAAGTGCTCAGCTTGAGATTACCACATTCCTGGCAGAAAACGAAGATAATTTTCAATAATAAACACTTTATACGGTAAACAATTGATGTACATGTGTGCTAAAGGGTATTTTCCCTAATATAAATTCGCTACTTATCACTACATCCGCGATACGGGCAGACGCAAATTTAACGAAGATAAAATTTGATTTTTAAGTCGCACGGTGAGAAATATATGAAAAGATGAAGGGTTTCTACAATTTGTAAACGGTGTTATATCGAAACCGCGTTGTATAAGTACTGCGTTGAACAAGGATTATTACAATTTGTAGACCACGTTGTATAAGTACCGCGTTATACGAGAGTTACCTGTACAAAAATCTACGAGGGGCTATTCAAACTCCGATGGCATCAATTATCATATAAGTTCAACTGATATCCATTTATATTTATCGTTCTCTGTATATATCAACATTCTGTTTGGTTAACGAAGACAGATGTGACATAATCTATTCTTGTTAATCGTAGGTTTTTCATTTAGTAACTAAGTGGTAGAATCTGCGTTACTATTTCAAACGCTTTGCATTTGTGTCCGGCTTAAGCCACGAACGTTATTTGGAATTCGGTTAAATAAAGGAGCGATATTTATTCATGTTGTGCTAAGAAATAGCATCCATGACACATTAAAATAATAACGCTATCTCTAAAAAAAAAAAAAAAAAAAAAGAAGTATACTGGAACCATTACGCGTTTTCCTGTTTTCATTAGTAGGTAAATAAAAAATAAATCGTAAGATGGGATTAGCCAGCAAGGGGGCATTCCTGGTTGAAAGTACGAGAGGAAGCAAGAGGAACAATTACGTATCCATATTACTTTACTTTTACTTTCATTAAGTATTAATTTATTTTTTAGAAATTTATGGACATAAGTTTTTTTTTCGCAAGTAACTCTAGCTTCTTATTTTTTTAAAAAAAAACGGATTGCTCGAACGAAGCATCTAGTTTCGCATTAGCAAATGAAAAAAAAAATGCTCACTTTTATGCTAAAAAGAAAGAAAGAAACATATTTCAAACCTTTTTTTTTTTTTTTTAATTCGAAAAGTTTCGTTTGTTAGGACAAAACATAAATAATTGAAGAGTATGTATTTTTACTTACGTAGAATTAGCGTTAATGCCAGACTGGTAACCTGTGGTAACATAACACACCAGACTACGAAATTATCCAAACAGTGCATTAATACAAACGATGCGTCTGCTTCCCTGGCTGGATAAAATCGCACAGCTTTCTTTCAGCGACTTGCGGTATTAAATTGTGCCCCATGACGCCTATTGTGATGATACACGGACTGACATTAGTTCCCGGAAACACCCAACGCAGTCCATTAGGACTACTAATGAATTACGCCTTAACTAGAGACAAACCCGACAAATAAAGCCGGTCTATAAAAAAATCAGTTCATAATCAGACAAGAGCGCACGTCACTGTAGTCAATATTTTAGTTTGTTCGTTCGCATTTTTCGTCAACACGGTGGTTTCTTACGGAACCACCTATATTAAGTGGAGAATCCTGAAAGCAAGTGTCCATAATAAATGCTCCCTTATCACTCCTCCCTGTGATCTGGGGGACCTCATTAACAGAATAACTCGTGTTGCTCATTTCAGCCAGTTAGTAAATGTGTGAAAGAAACTATTTTATTAAATATCTAAAGGTATCCAATGGCTAGTTGCTATGACAACGAGTGCTCTGTGTAGCGACTAATTAATATTTCCTTGAAGTACGTGGCATTATTTTCCGGTAATGAGCGATGCTGATAAATATGATGTCGCACTGTTCTCTTGTATATTAATGTATAACAGAGTTTTTTAACCATTTCACACGCTATTAAAAGGGGATTATGCAATTGTTATTGAGCCGTTTTTTTTTATGATCATGTGAATAATTCCTCATAAATTCGCATTCGTTTATGTATTATTATTTACCGTTTGGCTAAGAAGAATACATGCATATGCTGTCATACAAAAAAAAAAATGCATAAAAGAATACACTAGTGTGAAGTGACACTCTAGTCATATATACATATAAAAATATATAAATAAGCATAAAATTAAAATTGAATGTCTAAGTTCGACAACCAGTCAAATAGCATCAGTGGAGCCTGTTATAAAGTCAGATACTGGTCCCATGAAGGCTCTGAGAGGACAGTCAAATGTGATATGTTGTACAGTTTGGTTATCCTCACCACAGTCACAAGATTAGTTTGGTCTTATTCCTCAAGTAAATAAGGAAGCTCCGCACCTGTCATGGTTGGTGCAAACCCTATTTAGGGAGATCCATATTTTTTGAGGTAGGTTGAACCCTGATGGAGGGCTGCTTGGGTTAAAGACAGTCTGCCAGATTACCGGGGCTTTGGCAGTCCATTCCGTCTGCCATGTTATTGTTGTATCATAGCCCTCAGTGACAAGTTGTTGTGGCTTTATAATAGGCGGGTATCTTGACCTAAGCCTCTGCGATGTAAAGTTGTCAATATCATTGTTATGGGGAGCAATGGGTTCTGACAAATTTTGTTATGTTCACGAATCAGGTTGTCTTGGCGTCGTAGTTGTGAGGTTGTATGTGGCTCAGGACTGGTAGCCAATATGATGGAGTAGTCTTTATTGTTCCAGAAATGATACATAGTATCAATTAATTTAACGTGTGCACTGTGCAGCCAGACAGCTGAGCAGTATTCAGCAGTTGAGTAGACGAGGCCCAGAGCAGATGTCCTTGATGTGGGAGCACAAGCCCCCCCCAGATTGTTCCAGCAAGTTTATGCAGTATGTTATTTCTAGTTCTGAGTTTGGCAGCGATATTGGAGAGATGTCTATGAAAGGAGAGTGTTCTGTACAGGGTTATGCCAAGATACTTTGGATTAAAATTGTGCGGTAGTATGTTCCAATTTAGTGGTACTCTTAAGATGTCTCGTGCCATGCTATTGTTCAAATGGAAACAGCACGTTTCAGTCTTGGTAGTGCTTGTAATAAGACGCCACTTCTCAAAGAAGTGGTTTAGCTCCTCTAGGTCACTAGTTAGTACGTGCTCTATAGTACAGAAGTTCTGGAGTTGGAATGTGGTGCATAAATCATCAGTATATGCGAATTTTCTAGACGTTGTCCTTGGAAGGTCAGAAATATACAAATTGAAAAGAAGAGGGGCCAGAACTGACCCTTGTGGGAGTCCATTGTTAAGTGCGGATAGTGGACGTGTGGATGTCGCAGATGATCTTATTGACAGATTAAATGAAGCTAGAAAGAACAAATGGATTGATACCATGGAAAGGCTGAACTTTAAACATTCAAGCCGGAAGGCGTGGAGCCTCCTTAAAAAGTTGGGTGGTAATTCCCATCGTCCCAATGCAAAAGCTGCTGTTGGTGCCAACTATATTGCCAATCGGATAGTGAATCTGTCCAGAGTTAAATCAGAAAAAACCCACACTAAAATAATTAGGAAGAAATTGACCAGACTTAAAGAAGGTTGTTCTGAAGCGACCGATCTATCGAATCCATTCACCAAAGAAGAACTTCTAGCTGCACTCCAGGGAGTGAAAACTGGTAAAGCTCCTGGATTTGATAATATTCACCCTGAGTTTTTAAAAAACTCTGGGCCAAATATAGTGGAATGGCTGACAAAATTCTTTTCTAATATTCTACAGAGTGGTAGATTACCAGCAGAATTTAAAAAATCAAAGGTAATAGCCATCCTGAAACCTGGAAAGCCCGCTGATAAACCTGAAAGCTATAGACGTATAGCACTGCTTAGTGTCTGTCTTAAGCTACTAAAAAGACTTATTTACAATAGAATTAGTCCTATTAATATTGACACTCTCCCTCATGAAGAGGCCGGTTTTCAGGCCCTGACGCAACTGTGAAGATCAGGTTTTGGCCCTAACGACGCATATAGAATCTGGTTTCGAAAAATGCCTTAAAACTGGTGCAGTCTTTATAGACTTGACGGCTGCATATGACACCGTGTGGAGGAACGGCATGATCTACAAGCTCCTTAAAATACTGAAATGTAAAAAAATGACCCATCTAATAGAACGATACAGGTAGTTCTAGATGATGATGATATGAGCAAGCCAAGAACACTTAACAATTCGTTTATGTGATTGGCGGGAAAAGAGATGTTATAAAAGCCACTAGTTGCTCAAACATTTTGGGACGAATGTTGCAACTGAATGATGAGACAAGGTGCTATAAACTGCAGAAGCATCTTTATAAGCTGAAGTCGGAATACAAAAATTTCGCTTCGCCAGGCGAAAATCCCCCCCCCCTTCGATAATAAATCTTGATCCATACTTATATATCTCTCTAAAATTTCTTAGATACATTTCGAAATTTTAGAAATATTGAAATTTGGCTTTAGAGAAACCAAAGGAAAATATTTCAAACTGAAAATTTCAAAATAAATAAATGTAATTGCAGTTAATCAAAATAATGAAATTTGAAGGACGAGAACGGCCAAGTGAATACTGAAAGCTAAACAGAATGGAAGCAGTTTTGGACAAAAACTTATTTGAATGCGCGAGAAATGAACAAGTACGACTCCGGCATAGTCCAACTTCATCGACGGCGCGAAATTCAAAGCATGCCCATGAAAAAGAAAACATCAATAACGATTCTGATCCGCTACAGTATGCAGTCTTTTTGTAATGACTTTTTTGTGGTGAAAAATGGATGATCTATTCATAGTAGTTGCTATAACAATCCAAGGGGAATGGAAGG
The DNA here is from genome assembly GCF_054136105.1 of Typopeltis vanoorti. Lineage (NCBI taxonomy): Eukaryota > Metazoa > Arthropoda > Arachnida > Uropygi > Thelyphonidae > Typopeltis > Typopeltis vanoorti. Next base: position 179,313,920 of record NC_143549.1, on the reverse strand, counting down.
GGAGGATTTGTTAGAGGAGTCTCCATTACAAACACAATGTCAGTCTTTTTTTTTTTCTCGGCCACATTGTAAGTTTGTAAAATGAATTTGAAAACACCAAAAATTGTCATAGTCCAACTATGACAATTTTTAAATTTATTGTAAATAAAAATTACTTTATTTACAATAAATTTAAAAATTAAATTGTTAAAAATAAAAATACATTTAAAAGTACTACTATTATTTTGTTTCTTCCGGTATGCATCTTTGCATGCTTCTTTAACGAGACGATGCTTACAAAGGAAACGAATTCTTATAATCACTTTTAAATTTGTGTTATTATAGAAATAAATTTTAAACAGTTTATTTTGTAAATAAATTGTTTATATAACATAAAGAAGTAAACTATGATTTGTTATAGTGGAACTGTTACCCATGATTGTTACTCATTGCATCAGGTTTTAAGGAAAGAAGCACAAGTGAGTATGGAGTTGATCTTCACGACATCCTCATCTCAATTTTGTGGCATTATATTAGAAGTTTATCAACTACTACTTTATAAATTTCAGCTTTATCATTGCCCCCCCCCCCCAGACCTTCAGTAATATCTCCGAATTCTTTTCAGTCGCACTACACCCAACTCACCGTCTCTCCTACTTAATTTTCCAACTACGACACTACTATCAGCAACAGCTCTCCAAAGGCGTTGGAGAAAAAGACGACTGACAGGCAGTGTAGCCATTTGGGGAGGGGTGGGAATGGTAGCAGGAAGAAAGGATATTTCAACATTTCCTTGTATAGATAACTTTTCAGCAGTGAAGTTTTTGCCTTATCATTAAAGGCCTTGTGATTGTTAGTTTAGTGCCATCTGGTGTGAAACTGTACTTGTAACGGTTGTCATTCAAGGCAATCTAGTTTAAAATGTCAACTTGTTTTTCTATTGTATATCTTACGAGTTAAGTTAATCGCATTTATGTAATTGCAATCATTATACGAATAACAAAGGCAAATGACTAATAATAATAATAAAAGCATGAATTGAAATATTTAACTCTCCCTCCGAAACATGGCAAAAAACATTGTGTTATATTCATCAGCAAAAGAAAAAGATTCATTACTTGTTCTTTAATTATGCTCCAGAAGCTGTTCATTTTAAATTTCAGCAAGTTGCAGAAATGGAGATCTTATTTCGTGTTCCCTACGAGACAAGCTCTCAGTGAGTCTCTTGAGCACTTTCACCGGTTCCACTGAACTCACTTTTTTTTTTCTCCCGCTTCCCTCACTTGCACTGCGAAGAGCGCAGTGCAGTATTGTACTTATGGAAGAGATGCAGATTATTAAAACCTGCAGCAACTAATTATGATACTGTGCAGAAATACACTATGCATGTTTGCGTGTTTTGCAGTTTCATCATTGTGACGTAATGCATCTGGTTCATATTCAAAGCGCTAAACCTTTTAGATACGTTAGATGCTACCATCAGTATTTGATTAGCTGCACCGCTGTGTTAATAAAGTAAGAGCTGGCGTGTTTGATTGCAAGAAAGGAGAAGCAACACCGTTCGATACCGAACTCATTGCTTGCGTGTTGTGAACTCTCGTTACCTTTTCACACGCGATTGTTCCTTGATTCTTTTCCCACATTCCCTAGTGGTGAATGAGTACAGTGTGTGCGCGCGCCCAAATATAGTATTGTTGACATTAGATGAAAACCATATACCATTCTGATTAGATTCAGATTGGCAACCTTTTCCTTCATCTAATTTAGTAAAATAATGAAAAGTGAAACCGCAACATTGCTTCAATGAAGATCGATTAAGTTCTTGACGTTTTCCCGATAAATTAACTTCATATGCCTTGTTCAGAATGGTAATCAGACTTCATAAGGCTGCCATGTAACACATATGAATGGTTGATTTCTCTGTATTTCTTTAAAAATAGAAGGCCTTGTCTCAGTCCTGGTGAAATTAGGGTTTCCATCCCTCAAAATTATCAAACTGGCTGGCCGAAGAACACTAAACATTGATCTCATAGCCTTAGTTCCTTTGGCCATAATTCTGATGTTCAACTGGGTTTAATCGACAGGTTTTAGCTTCCTCATCAATTGTTTTTTCTCCAAAAAAACAGTGGAGAAAGTAACTTGTCGAAATCGGTTGAAGGATAAACCTTGTAAAAGTCTGTGAATGGAGTGATCCCCTTACACAACTTTTTGATTCGGCTGAAATGATCAGGGTGGCATCAGAAAAGTACTGAATAACTATTTTCCAAATTTGATCACAATCCTTTGAATGATGCGCCATCTTAAGGTGGAATAGGAAGAGAAGAAAAAGACAGTTTGGGGCATTTTAGCTGTTTTTCGAAAGCCCTAATTTTATTATTATTAATTAGATTTAATACTTAAATTTGGCAAGCTGTCCAGTTTGTCGAATAAAAGCTTAGAGTCAGCTCAGAATCTGAATTAGATGAGCCTGACTTTTGGCCCTAATCATTCTTGCAATTTTAATGAACCCTACTTGAACCGTAAATCCTACAAAAATAGTAAAATCAGTCTGGGATGATTCAGTAAATAGCTGCAGAAGAACAATAAATATTTCTATTCGTTCTGATTTATAAAAATTTCCTGGTGGGTGTTTGGGCCCTTTTTCTAGTAATGAAAAATCGTCATTGGATCAGCTACTCTTTTGAACTGCATATGTCTACAGTTTATGAATCTGACGGACTACCAGTTCAGGACATAGGAATGGTCGAGTGACCAGATGTGAGCTGCTTCCAGCAGTATTTTACACTGTCATAACATGGGCGTAAATATACTGTGTTGAAATAATTATCGAGAAATTCCCTATTTTAGAATGAAACTTACCGATACGCTCATTTCGTCACACAACCTGCACTACTACATTAGGCAGGCAGATACACTCCAGATGTAAGATAGGAATGTGTTTGCTTGCCTACTATATTGGAATTATGTGTACCAATCCTACGCACTCAGTAGCACGTAAAACAATAATGGATGTATTCGAAAGAACACTCCATATCAGTAGCTTATCTTTCATATTGCTAAAAGACTACGCCTACCCAAAATCATTTAGAGGCAACATTATTAGCAGACGGCAGGCAATTTGGGGTGCCACTTCGGCAAGAAACGTACTGGGAATTGCGGATGCCTCATGTTCAAGCGCATTATCCTGGCTGCGAAGTTTAGTGGAGCGATTTCTACAGCGAATATAGACTGGAACCTTTATTAAACTTGTAGGGCCTTTGTGTGTGTGTGTGTGTGTGTGTAAAGAATGGTCCAAAAATACTCGACTCAATATTGCAAGCTGCGGTTGAGGTGTTTGCAGGTTAGGTTTCTTAGAAGAAATATAGGTGTTATCTATATTTCTTCTAAGATCTACTTATCTTATAAGCAGTATCTTATTTCAACAATATATATATATATATACGGTGTTGATTTTTGGAGTTACATATACCAATCCTACTCGATCTGATTTAGTGGAAAATTTCGTTATCTGGTAGTTTAGAGTGAAATTTGTCACTTTTTTATGCTTTCCCCACCACTTTTAACATACTTTTATATGCGAAAAGCGGAATCTCCGTGGAATTTCGTGTTCCTTTATAAAATCATAACGGGGACATTATTCATCGCACGTTGCCAATGGTCTTTGAAAGTCTGTTACTTCCTTGTGTGTGTGTGTGCGTGTGTGTGTGTGTGTGTGTGAGAGAGAGAGAGAGAGAGAGAGAGGGAGAGAGAGAGAGAGGGGGGGGGGAAAGAATCGATCTGTAACTTCCATTGTTGTTAGACACGGGTGGAAACATTTGAACTTCCGGTAAGCAGAGAGAAAACAAACAAACAATAACTGCTTGTTATAATTTTTTGTAACGATAATCTCGCCCACGAAATATTATAACCCATTATTATAATACAAAGTACTCTAAACTGACATGTAAGACAAATATTATAGCATATAAGTACTGTGGACTGACTAAGAATTACCTAATTAGCATACACTGCTCTAGAGACGACGTACATTTTCGAGCCACTTCAGACCTCCACTGAGCAAGCAGAGCGGCGGACACCGGCGCTAGATTATTTTCACCGGACAGTGAAAATAATCTACTAACTAGTAATTAAACTTATTAAAATATACGGGTGATAAATATATTTAGCGAATATTAATTGAAAATTTTTTATCAAAAATGAGTAACTGCTGAAATGAAGTTTTTGTCTGTTAGTAGGTGTAATGGAACTGCCTTTATAATGACTGTTCGTAACTGCACGTAATTATAGATTGTTATTTGAAATGTTTTGAATTTATTTGGTAGAGAATGAGATGCAGTTTTCTGCCACGTTTTTAACCAACTTGTGCTACGTGCCTGTGCTGAAAATAAAAACACTATCTCAGCAGTTTCAAAATACTTAGTAATTCATCTTTGTTTCGCAAACTTAAACACCTGTATTGAAACAGTTTCGTAGAGATATGAAATCGTAGACATTTATCGTATTACCGCTGCAGGAGTAGCAGTGGTAGTGCATTATGGGTATATTATGAAAATAGGAGGAAATTACCAGCATTATAATTAAAAAGTAGTTTTCATTTGTTTTTTTTAAATCTCATCTTATTTTATGAAGAAAAACTTAGAAGGGCATTTTTTTGGGGGGGGGGGTGAAATTAGTTAAATAAAATAAGTTATGTAATAAATATTTGAAACACTGTTTTGTTACTAGAGTCCTCAACTGTAGATAACCGCTCATATCTTTCTAGTGACATATATTGAAATGCATGATAATTTCTCTCATTTATCATTCAGTATAGAAATATAGCCCGTTTTACAATTTGTCTAAACGATTTATCGCTTTATACTCGTATAAATAAGCAAACTGCGATTTTGATCATTTTTATGATTTGAATATCGTATAATATAACAAATAGGATGTAGTAAGTACACTTATTAAGTAATACAGCCTTTAAGGGAAAAAAAAAATTTATCAGTTAACTGCATGTCAGAGTCTATTCTTGAAATTTGGTAAAATTTAATAAATTACTTTTTTTCCCCATTTCTATACTTATGTATTATGAGAAAAATTCAGTCTGTTAAATAAATTCACGTCGTATAAAATACACTGCTGCTTTTGTAAACTTTAAGATTTGCTTAATTTCATGATATATTCAAATGTATTTCCTGTGTTACAATCGCTGCTTGCCATTTTAAATATATAGTTGCAGTGTTATTATTATTTTAACATATTAGAATGTCTTTGCGAAAGGCACCTGTTATAACACTTCCGCCTGTAGCACTTGGCTGCCAAAAGGAATCCTCATAGATTCGCCACTAGTTGTCGACTCAAGGCTTTTTCTAGGCTTTTTTTTTTTTTTTTTTCAATCGGTTCCCGAGTTCGTCGATCGTTAATGCAAACGTATGGTTTCTTTTTCTTTGGAAACTCAATTTTTTAACGCCGCAGTCGAGAAAGAAGAAAAAAAAGCATTAGAACCCACTTTTTTTTTTTCTCTTTTAGATAGTAATATCTAAAAGAGAAAATGATATTCTTAAACGTTTAGGGTTTAAGAATATCAGATGTCAGCAGTTGCTTGTCGTAATCTCGCCTCGATGTCTTAAAATAATCGATTTTAAGACATAACCCCGAACTCATCTACCGTCGATAACTGAGGATGGGACTGGCTGCCCATCTATTTCCCAAATTTCGGACTAAAAATTCCACCTACTTACTCCTTTTGAGAATAAAGGGCATTAGTGGATTTATGTTATTTACTTCATCAGATGTAGTTAGCTAATAGCAATTTTAGACTAACAAAAGAAAACAGACGATTTGGCAAAAAAAAAAACGAATTAACACCATGAGACCTAAACATTTTCTAAAGACCATATACAGTACATAACAGTATAAGATAAATCAATTGCAATTTATTTAATACCGAAACCTACTTTAAAAAAAATATTGATGGTATTTTTTGAACAATAGCTGAAACGACATTGATTACTCTACGCCATGTACACACAAGCAGAACTCAGTATTGCCATAACATGAAACATGTTCATCTGGTGACATCGGACTTATAATAGAGAATAATACCATTGAACTGTTTTAAGAGTTGAGAACGACGGTACCCGACGTGAGATAACACAGAGGAAATCAGATTACGCTATCAAGTTACGAGCGACGTCAATCCTCAAAGAGATACGATTATTATTATATAAATATAATATAAATACAAAACTAAAAACAGGCAAACTTCGAATTATGCATCACATGGATTCGCTTCTGTGTCTCGGAATTTATTTATTTCTTTTTTTGTATAATTCATATTTTTTTTCTTCACGTTCACAAACATGCTGTCTGTTGAAAAATACAGTAATTGATTTAAATGGTGCTCCCGGCAGCATTTGCTTTCGTTCGTTACCATCAACGATCTTCGTTATAATTTTTCTCTTTTATCTACTGTACAATAAAAACTTAGGATAGAGAGTGGCGACGCAGAGAACTATAAACCCCAAAGCCGGGGTGGTACCGAAATGCAGGGTAGAATCATCAAACTCTTCCCTTCCCCACTCATACGCGGAGGATGGAAATAGCATTGAGCAGGGGAATGCCTCCAAGTGGGATATATGATGTTTTTTTCCCCTGTTCAACCTCCTTGCATTCATTGTTTGCATTTCTTTTTTCTCTTTTGCAATGTGGCCTTCATTTTCGTAATACTGTCTGATGCCTGAATGGTATGACAGCATTACGAGGAGTCTATGCCTAGACCAATATCAGAGGATGCCATCAAAGGAATGATATTGAATTCTTTCTCCGACCTTTTTTATTTTTGACGATATTGTTTGACCAACTCTTCATTTTTTAAGATCCTTGACTGTTGTCTTCTTAGCAGAGATCTTTCATTATCAATAATTGATATTGTAGTCCTAATGACCACCTGACACATTTTGGACCAAACAAAAAAATTTTCGAATGCAAAACCAGAATAAAGTTATTCTCGACATTCATCCGAACGTATGATTACAGTTTTCAGTGATGGCTGCAGTTCCAGAAAAAGCGCCTCTGTTTTTAAATAATTTGCTGTCCGTGGTTAGTTTATTTCGACCATAAGCAAATCCGAAGAAGGATTTAAAAGAAGGGATAGAATTACTAAAAAAATTATTTGAAGTTGCCTTTATATCAGACTCTTATTCTGATCACTCCAATAAAAACAAAATTGCAACCGATTTACAATTTTCACACTTTTTAACACGCGTGTAGAATATTACCAAGTGCGAGCTATATTTAAATTCATTCCTCTTTTTCTATTTAATAAATATTACTCCAGTCGACCTGTAATTAATTGGTTACTAGGCCAGAACTCCGATATTTTTATTTCAATAATTATGTTTGCATAATATATCTTTCAGTTCATTTTTCTCTTTTGTACTGTATTGCATGTCATTTCTTTTGTCTGCTGTTGCTCAACAAATAGCGTTAGATAATCGCTCTATCATTTACTGCATTAGTTTTTAAACTATGATTATGGGGAATTTTTTTAGAGGTGGAAGATTTTATTTTATTTTTTCAAATCTAGAAAAACAGGCAAACCGCTCGGAAAATACACGCAATTAGCAGGCAAAATCCACTAGCCTTTATTGTGAAGAGAATTATTGTGTTAGTAGAGTTAAAAAGTGTAAATAGATTAGTCGTATATGCATTAATTGTTCATAATTTAAATAAATTTAATTTACTATCGCATTAGATAGTTAGTCTCTCTGCTAATGAAATATAGAATAAAATAATGCGAAACATATTTGAATTTTACGAATTGTTAAGTCAATGGTTTGAGCTTGTAAAAACAGAAGAATATGCTCTTCAATTTGAGTTCATAAATACGAGTACTCATAATTTCACTAATACAATATTTTGTGCAGAAAAATTTATTATATATTAAACTGTTTTCTACATAAAAATTTTATTTGTGCAATTATAAGTGCTCCTATTTAGAAACTCAAAAATGTGGTATTCAATATCCACTTAATTTTTAATAATTTTACTTCGCCGAAGTGAAGCCTGTTGGCTCTTATTTCAGTAGTAAAATTGCATATAAACCTAGTGAATAGCGTACCCAGTTTTCATTAGTTGAGGATTCGAATTCGACTGTGTACATGAATGTTTGTGAATGGCTTTGGGCGGGAGACCTACGTTCCACTTATCGGGAACTTGAAGCCACTTCAAACTCCCACTAAGCTGAACAATAAGTACTTCTATTTAGAAACTCAAATTTCAGATGAAGAGTGAAAAAGAACATATGCAGTTGTTTGACATCGCACTTTAGTACTATGACGTAATTCTTTTTTCCGGATTATTTTACTGGAAAGTGAGTTCTTTCAAATAAGCATGGATTGATACTGCTCGTATACGCGAAGGACAATCACAGTTTGCATTACAGTGTTGTGCATCCTTTCAACCGATGCCTCACTTTGTTCGAATTTCTGTACCAGACAGACCACGCGGAAACTGTAATAACAGGGTTTGAATACGAAACATAGGAATGGTCCATAATGCATTTTATTACTGTACGTGACCTATGAATTAGCACATAAGCCAGGTACGTGTTTCAAAGCGTTAGTTCCGACCATTCTAACCTTCATTTGCCCTTGCACTCAGGGATGTTAGCGGATTATTGGAAGGTCGAGCGCAGGTGAAAAATTGGTGACCAACAAAACTAACGAGACTGGTGACCTCACTGCTTAAATGAATAAAAGAAAGAATCAATGCATCAGTTGCTTTTGTGCGACACACTTCCCGTACAGTCCAACAGAAGTGTGGCAACCTTCGAATAGCTGCGCAGTGCATTATGGGATGTACCTGTATCAGGTGTAGGGGATCTCCCAACTATTAGATCTAGCGGAGCGGTCGTCGCGTGCACGCGTCCACTACAGTCATCGGAAGTGGTGAAGGCACTAAAAGTTTTGTCACGTGGAACGCGGTATATTTCGGCCGTTCCTGCCAGATGTCGCTTTTTACAGAAATATTTACTGTGCGTGCTTTGGTGAAAGTTCCGATCGTGGATTGCAATGAGTGAATGATTTACCAATCCCATTATCCCATCGAGAACAGTTGCTTGGTATATGTTTGTTGCTCTCCGTAACCCCGATTAGATAACCGCTGTGCGACTCTTTCTTCCGAAAAGGTTCCACAACATATCTTTTTGTAGCGATGCTGGCCTCACCTCGCTGGCATCCACCTGATGTATTATCTGTTTTGCGGCGTTTGTCATATCCAAGGTAATATTACATAAAAAAACGTGTCTGCTGATGTGGGGGGGGGGGGGGGTGGGGGGGGGGGGGGGTGGGGGGGGGGGGGGGTGGGGGGGGGGGGGGGTGGGGGGGGGGGGGGGTGGGGGGGGGGGGGGGTGGGGGGGGGGGGGGGTGGGGGGGGGGGGGGGTGGGGGGGGGGGGGGGTGGGGGGGGGGGGGGGTGGGGGGGGGGGGGGGTGGGGGGGGGGGGGGGTGGGGGGGGGGGGGGGTGGGGGGGGGGGGGGGTGGGGGGGGGGGGGGGTGGGGGGGGGGGGGGGTGGGGGGGGGGGGGGGTGGGGGGGGGGGGGGGTGGGGGGGGGGGGGGGTGGGGGGGGGGGGGGGTGGGGGGGGGGGGGGGTGGGGGGGGGGGGGGGTGGGGGGGGGGGGGGGTGGGGGGGGGGGGGGGTGGGGGGGGGGGGGGGTGGGGGGGGGGGGGGGTGGGGGGGGGGGGGGGTGGGGGGGGGGGGGGGTGGGGGGGGGGGGGGGTGGGGGGGGGGGGGGGTGGGGGGGGGGGGGGGTGGTCTTGTCAGGTGTCCCGAAGAACCTTTCAGAAGATGTCCTGCAAATCTGGTCTTTCTTTGCATAATATTCTTGAGCAGTGTTCTTTCCATCCCAACTTTCTTAACTTCTTGATTTGATATTCTCTTTGTATAGATATTCTTTTCCATCTTTCTATAACATCATATTTACAATGCTTTAATTCTTTCCATATCTCTCTCTCTTTCTGAGTGTCCATGACTCGCTTCAATAACTTGCAATACTCCAAACTGTTGCTTTAACTATTCCAACTCTAACACCTATTTTAATATTCTTGTTTATTAAAATTCTCTTCATTTCCATAAATGCCGATTTAACTTTGCCTATTCTATTTCTGATGTCCAACTCTGAAGTTCCTTTCTCTGAGATCCAGCTACATGTATATTATGTCTTTGTCAATACTGTTTTATTTTTGTTCGGTATCAGTATAGCTTGGACTTCAAATATTCATACTCCAATCAATCCAGAGTCAAATTACAGTGTTTGGTTAATTAAATACAGTCAGAACATATTAATAATAAGGCCAAAAATCCTTTCTTATGCTAGTCTGGTTATACTGAGGTGGCAGTATTTTATTTCTTCCATAAAGTATATAAACTATCATCCCACCCCCAAATGCTTAATTTACTAATACTCGTCTCATAGTTGCTTTAGCACAGTCCAAAAAGTTCCTACCAGTTCATCCTTCACGTCATAAGTACATACTTTAGTGATGAACCGGTGTTTCTGCTGCAAACACACCTTTCTCGGAACAAATACGTGTGTACGCGCGCACACTCAAAAAAAAAAAAAAAAAAGTAGGTACTGCCATAAGCCATTCATATGTTTTACCCACTTTTTTTTTTTTTTTTTTAGTGTGTGCGTGCGCTTAGCACTTTGTACTTAGCGCACTACTTTGTTTTAATATTAAACTTCTTATTAGATGATTTCTGAAAGTAACCGAGATTATAAGCAATTTTTCGAAACTGGCTAAGTGCTTAGTTGTTGTGATGCCGTCTAGGTCTAACAATGTAAGGTTAATTATCTGAGTCTGCGGCAGGAATAGGTAAGTGGAGCAGTTTCCATGGCTTCGAGATAATAAAAGGTGTCAATTACCAACGGTTTGATTTGAGAGAGGTTACTTCAAATATTTGGTTACACCAAAAGCTTAGCTACCCTTAGCGAAAATGTTAAGACTTCAAAAACTAGAGGAGGGGAAAGAGGAACAGGCGACTCGCGACGAAGTAGAGCACAACACAAACCAGTCGATAATGACATTTTTTTTTTCATTCAGAAAGGAATAAAAAAAATAAGTGATTTTGTATTTGAAAAAAAAAAAAAAAAAAAAAAACCTGAAGGCTTTTATACAGAAAATAGAACGCTTATATCGACCATAAACATTTAAGCTCGTCCTGATATATGAAAGAAGTAAAATGACACTTGACTAAGTTGCCGTACAATATCGAACGTAGACCAATTTATATATGATCATGCTAGTCACGCCTGCCTGGTTGGCCGAGTGGTTAGCGTATCCGCTTTCCAGCTAATAGGCTGCAGGTTCGAATCCCGCGTAGGCATGGATGTTTGTGATTGTCTTCCACCTTCATACATTCCTTTTACCCAAGTATAGATATACTCTCCCAATATGGACTTGGTCACCATGGGAGTAGTAGACCCAACCCTCCCGCAATGGCAGAGGCTTTCACCCTACAGTGGATAGAAAAATAGGCTGTTCATCATCATGCTAGTCACATTACCATGGTTTTTATTACTGTTATTAATCCTGAAGAGGATAAAATCGAATTAATTTTAATACTTTTCTGTAATTGTTTGCCTAAACCTATAATACATATAGCACACATTATTTACGCGAATTTATCCCATTAACATCTTCACTAGCATATCTTATCAGATCCTGATGACAATATCACCTGTTACAGACATGACGTCACGTTTGTAGCGGCTGTTGTAGGCTTGTGTCAACACAGGTCGTTGTTAAGAGTCAATAGACGCAACGCCCAGTAACGAGCTAGTTTTAATACTTCAGTCAGTGTAGCATTTATTGTTGACACACTTGGTACACGATCAATGAGTTTTGCGCACACGAAGAAACAAAATATTGTAAAAATAGATCGTAAAAGTTTTCTAGGAAACAAGTGTAGCTTCCACACAAGTAACGCGACATTGGAATAACAAATATCGATTGCCTACATATAATCGGTAAAAGGCTGTAATTGAATTCTATGTATCTTTAGAGGGTAAACTTTACTGGGTCAGTGTGGCTTGAACCGCATTGGGTTGAATTATTTTAAAATCTTCCTGGTATTAATATCCGTTGCGTACGAGGATTAATGCAATGTACACGTGTAGGTCAAGGATGCAATTAAGAATTTTTTTATTGCTGGAATTCCATGCATGGTAGAATACCATTGTCTTTCCTCTGCCTTTTAATTAGTTCTTTCTTTTCATGTGCTAGACACGACTATCGCTGTAAGCTGTCTTATGGAGAATAAATTCACGCAATAAGTGGCAGGTGATATTTTCTCCAGAACAGATGAGACACGTTATCTGCCAAGTACAACACCGCTTTGTTTTTGCGCTCTTTATTTAAGATTTGATTACATTAAAAGGAAAAGAGATTGACAGTTGTTGAAAACGCCTATCGATGTTAAAAACGCGCTTTTCTCACGCAAATACAACACGAAAGTTCTTAAGAAAGCCTATTTAAGGTAGCGAGAAGGCGACTTGACGTGATCAATGTTAGGAAAGAGTAAATACTACTTACTATTATAATAACGGAATTAACTCACGTAAAATATTCTTTATTCGTAGAATTTTCGCCTGAGTATCACAGGCATCATCACAAAGGCTAACTAAACAATAATTGTTATATTCACAAAGCGCCACCTAAGTAGCTAAGGTTTTTTTAAAATAAATTTAGGAAATTTAAATTTCCTAAATTTATTTTAAAAAAACTTTAGCTACTTAGGTGGCGCTTTGTGAATATAACAGTTATTGTTTAGTTAGCCTTTGTACCTTACTGATGATGCCTGTAATACTCAGGCGAAAATTCTACGAATAAAGAATATTTTAGGTGAATTAATTCCATTTATTATAATAGTAAGTAATATGTCTACTCACGATATTTCCTTACTGAAACATATAAAGAGTAAATACCTTGGCTTGTTTTTGAACATTTACTAGCGTAGTTTCAAGAAGAGAGGAAACGAACTCTACCTCTATACTGAAACGTATACCCTCCCCCTTTTTTTATTCTCTTCACTTACACGCACAAACTTAGTATTTTCATTAAATCTGAGTTTTTTAGAGATTTTTCAGGTAAATATATTATTTTACTCTTCTATTTGTATATTGCCGCATGAATTTATGAAGTTACAATTGAATGCTAGATGAGCGAAGATCGCTATTCACTAAACTGATTAGCAGAGGCAGAATTTTGAAGAATAAAACACTTTATTTTATTGCAACTGCTAGCGGGATACTATATTATAAAAATATTTTATATCAATTCCACGCACGAGAGATCTCAAGACGTATTATACGACAGTGCCAAGTAGAAAGGAGAAAAGAATCTATTAATGTATTTCTTTAAGAGTTGGAAGTTGTATGCTTGAGAAAAACGGTATAGGGAAGTATTCTCGAAAGGGCAAAGGTATATGGACTGAGGTTGAGAAGTTGCTTCGGTGAGTCTAGATCTGAACTGTATATAAACATTAACCAATAGTTGTCCATGTTCTTGTATGATTAGAGGGAAGTGAAAGAATAGTGGCTGCCAGTTCTTTGTAGTATTGCATTTGGAAACCGAGATCTGTGGGAAAGCGATTGGAGGCAGTTAGTGAGAAAAGGATCAAACATTCCGAGGAAGTTTTGGGGACACCATTTCAGATTGCGGAGAGCAATATTTTAAGGTTTGGCGGAGTTGAGCAGAAGAGATCTAATATTTTTGATCGAGAAAGAAACCACGCTTTTTGGAGACGAAGAGTTTCCCGACTTGATATGTTTAGGCGCCGGGATGGGCTAGATGTGAAAGTCAACAGAAAGTTTATCTTGGTGGTGAGTGGAGTGGCATCAGAAGTGAGGGACAGTGAAGCATGTTTTTTCTTCCGGAAAATAAGGCAGGATTGTGTTTTGGAAGCATTACACTTTACTAAAATATCTTCATCCCGATTGAGATTAGCTAGATCACTATTTAAGGCATTAGCCATAGAAGATCTTGAAACTTGAGTATTACAAAGTTATGTGAATGAAGACGACGAATAGTGTACTGTCAACAAATCTATAAATAGTATCTCAATGAGAGAAGAGAAGATCATATATGAAAATATAATAGATAAATTACAGAGCTTTGGGACACTCAGACATCGATAGAAAAATCAGGTGAGAGGAAACCATCCGCTATGACATGCAGTGAGCAATCAAAGATGACGCTGGCAATCCACTCACAAAGGGTAGGAAGGAGACCGTAAGATGGGGGTTTGGAAAGAGCGCCGCGATATCACGCTCTGTCAGATGCCTTTGAAATATCAAGAGCAACAACATAAAATCATCTCAATCTTTGGAAAGGTTTAGACCTCTAATTGCACACAGATCACGGAGTGTCCAAAGCTGGGTAAAGTTAGCAAGGAGGTTTGCTATAGAATAAAACTTTCGGAATCTCTACTAGTGATCACTAATTAATGGTGGGTCTCCAGGTAGTGAAGATGTTGGTTGATGATGACCATCACTTTCGAGAGTATTAAGTTGAAAGCAACGGGATGATAATTTGATGGCTGACAAGATATTTTAGTAAAGTGTAATACTTCCAAAACACAACCCTGCCTTTTTAAGTACAGGCTGGATAAAGGCTTGCTTCCATTCTTTTGGGTAGATGCCATATGATTGACAGCTTCTATAGACGATACAAGATTGTTAATTCTGAGGCACAAGCTCTTAGTACAGATGGTATTCTGGAATCGGAGGACTTATATCAAGGCTTTTGAATACTTTTCTGGTTTCTTTCTGTCCAAAGATCATTGGAGCCTTGGAGCCATACTGAGGGTGGTTTGTGAGATTTGTTTTGGTCTTCTAAGTAAGATTTGGAGGAAAGACTGACGCCGAGAGGTCCCGTATCATTAGTTATTGCATTGTTCTAATAGGATGACAGTTGGAAATCGCCAGATGGTGTGTAGAAACGAGCCACATCACAGAAAGGTGGGGAATAATTGGCTAGGAGAGGCTGTGTATTGCGCGCCAACAGCCAATTAATGGTTCAAAATATACTACTTTATTTCAGCTTTATATTAAAAGCTGAAAGTCATATGATCCTATATAATAAAAGTATTTGAAAAATTCGGATATTCTACTTATGAGATTCGTTTTTCCTGTCCCATCCTCATTCATTCAGTATCCAGTGGAAAACGGGGCGCACCACATGAAGGTGAGATTGGATATTAGGTCAATTTTCCTAGTTGTTATTTCTGAAAATGTTTGCAGCTTGAACCCGGATATCATTGAAGCTAATATGGCAACTAAAATCTTAACTTGAATGTTTATTGAGACTTGTCACTGGCGATCATGTTGTCTGTTTTTTCTGTGATGCCCAGGGCTCCACAATATTATTCCTGTTCCAATTTTTCCTGTTTCAAATCGCAATACAAATGAGTTTATTGTATATAATTTCCCTTTGTTCAGAAAAGAATTACGCCCCCCCTTAGTTCTAAGTTCTTAAGAAAGCATTGGCAGTTTTTTTTTTTTATTTTACGGCTGAAAAACTGATTTTTGACAATTATCATCGATAAAAAGCTTTGGAAAATGGCGAGATCGATTTCATTAAGATTCATTCATGAAGCAGATAGCGCTTTTTTTTTTTTTTTTAATAATAAGATGGCCTTCATATCCCTGCAGATGCTAATATATGCATGTATATAATATCACCTATGGAGGAATCAATGTAAAGTCAATTAAGATGATAAAACTGTCTTCAGCTGCACATTGTATCGCCTATCCAAGAGACTTTTATAAACTTAGCTTTACCTATATCCCTGCCTTTTACGTAATTAAGTGGATTTTTGAAAGTGTAAGTATTTACACTTTCAAAATAATCTTTTTATTTTTAGTAAAATCGATGTTTTATTAAAGGTCTCGAGAACCCTTCTCACTGCTTTTCGTTCTCAAAGGTGAAAACGAAAAGCAGTGAGAAGGGTTCCAACCTTTTTTCCCCCAAAAAAGAAAAACTTTTTTTTTTCTTTCCTTGCCATAAACTCGCCATAGCACCTGGAGTAATATGGTAAGCTGACACATAGTTACTTTGAGAAATACATTAAAACAAATGGTCATTATTATAGTAAGAATGCATTTGTTTCGCTTCTGAGTCTATATTACCATGGCAACCGCACTTGTTGATTTCATGGCTTTGTTCAAGGTTGCCGCAGCGACCCCTGCACACTCTTTCGTAAAACAGTTAATGCTATCAAGTAAATCATTTTTCGTCTGACCATCAGTCCACAGGAAATAAATCCGCTGTCGCTTCCCAGACTTACGTGATCTTATGGCACATTAAGGCGACATGAGTGCTCTTTAGGAAGAAAAATAAGACTTACTTCATATGTCTTCCCGATTTTCATAACAAAGAGTGAGTATTAATATGACATTTATGGAATAAATGTCATATTTATTCCATAAATATGACATTTATTTAGCTGAAATGGCTGTTTAAAGAATGAAAAGACCAAAGTTGTTTTCACAACACACACACACACACACACACACACACACACACACACACACACACACACACACACACACCGATAATACCGCTCTTTTTTCGACCGCGATTTGTCGCAGCTTTGTTTCCTATTTAATCGAAAACCGTTACCTAGTGACAGTAATGCTGTTTTTTGTATTACATGTTTTTATATGGTTTTGTAGCGTTCCTTTTAATTCGACTAAATACAGTACTTTTGTCAAGCAATTCAGATTTTGATAAACATCAAAAGGAATTTATGTCTTGACTTGATGAATTAACTGCCGCCAGAATGGACCTTTATGGTTATGTACGTCAAACGTTATCATCCATCTAAAGTGGCAATAACATTTTTGTAGCATTTGTGTTAATAGAAAAAACAAACGGAAAAATGTGAAACAAGTACCCCCGTTATAAGAGGTCGTCCATAAATTACATTCCGCTTTCGGAGAGAAGAAAGTTCAGTTTTTGACATTAAAGGTGTTCATCATATAATAGCAGCACCTCTAAAATGGTATAGTGAAGCATCTGGCACTCGATGCAATGTTATCTGGAATTGTGGTTACTTTTATGGTGCTCTTCAATAATCGCCGTTTATCAATGGATTCTGTCTTCCTATTATTAGGAAATGAATGTCACGCAGTAAGAAATTTGCTTGCGGAAATAAGAGTGTCCAAAACTTTCTTCTTCCTTTTCTGGAGTATTTCCGTAGCTCAGTAGGTACTGACTATGTTTTTTTTTTTTAGTTGAAAAGATCTAGTTTCGAATCCCCTCTAGGACGTGAAAAACTCCTTTTAAAAGAGCAATATAATAGCAAGCTTATGGGGTTTAGAAGCACCTCTGAATTTTGAACTCATTTGCTAGCCCTATAGTTGAATGATTGGGACTAATTATGAAATGGATATTAGCAATTCAACATTAAATCAGAAATAGATAACCCGCATATTGAATGTACCATACATCGGAATTATACTCGAGGTGGAAAAGCAATCCTCCGTACTTCTGCTACCTTCACAAAACATTCTCCTATACACAGTAATCGTCATCAGTGGTCCCAACGGGCACTTAAGTGCCCACGACCTTTCCAACTATTCTTGGACTTCGCAACCGTAACTCGAGGATAAGCTGGTTAGCCCTATGCCTTCCGGTGTGTTCTATGTCTGTAGATGCGTGTGTTCACGGGGCCTATTCTGGGAGACGAAAAATCCGAGTTTCCGGATGGGGAAAAAACCCTACTTCCGTATGAGACCGGCTAACTCACCTTTAGTCGACAGACACCAGATAAAGGTTCCTCAAGTCACTGACGGGTATCGAACCCAGGTCTTTCTGACCAAAGAGCTTCGCCTATATCAGCTGAGCTGTGGTGGTTCATATATATAGTAATGCCAATGCTTAATTTAACTGGGACAAACTGTAAAAGAGATAAAATAGTTCTTAAACTGGAGAGGAAAACTTAACTATTTTAAGAGAATAAGTTAAATATGAATTTAAGAATACTAAAAATGTTAAAGATTTAAAATTTCGTGCAGAAATAAAATAAACATAAGGATGAATCAATCAAGATGAGTGATATAGAATAATGGAATGCGAGGCGTGTCAACGAGGGTCTTCAGAATCATGAAGAGTGCTCTTCTGAGGAAGAAGCTTTTCATTTGAAGGTGAGTTATGAAACCTTCAGAAACTCGTTTTTTCTTTTTCTTTTTTTTTTTTTATTTTTTAAATCCCACAAAACAACAAACCGTCCACACATAGTCAATATAACATAAAACTCCATCAATTTGTGGAAATAAGTGTCCAAAACGTTCTTCCTTTTCTGGAGTATTTCCGTAGCTCAGTAGTACCTACTGAGCTACGGAATCACTTTCGAATCACGTTCCCTCTAGGACGTGAAAAACCTTTTTAAAAGGGCAATATAATAGCAAGCTTATGGGTTTAGGATCACCTCTGAATTTTGAACTCCAACTTAGGTACGCTACGGCTCATCCATAAATTATTGTTATGGATGAACCGTAGCGTACCTAAGTTGAGTACCTTCCTTCATCAACGTGATATATATATATATATATATATATGCCGATATTCTGTACAGCCGACTTGAAGAGACTGCTTTTAAATAACATGCTGAATTCAAGTGTGATAGCTTCGTTCCAAATTGTAATTCGTTTAATGCTCCTTGATATCCGTTTCTGAATAGAAGGGATCAGTAAGGATATTACTTCATTCGCTCGTAACTGATCACCTGTTGATCGTGAGATGATTCTGAATATTGACTTCTCACGTTGCACTCAGCACTATTAATTGAAAAATTGACTCTAAAATTATCTTTGTATGGATGCCACGAGTGAACAAAAAGTAGTATTTTGTGAAACAGTCCCTTAAAAATTTGAAATCTTTCTTGGCTCATTATCATGATTGAAACGTGTTCTTCAATATGGGTTCTTCACTTCGTTTTACATTAAGATCAAACGGTATGTTTTAGAAAAGTCATTGCTTTAATTTTCTAGAGATTTCTTATAAAATGAAGTTCATGCATTTCATTTTATAAGATGCCGAAGGACGTCAGCTTAGATACTCAACTACTATGCACAGGTAATTATATATAAGAAAAGAAACGGCCCAAGGACAAGAAAGCCAGCAAAATTCTTCAAATGTATTGGATGTAATCAGCCATACATCCAATGGAACTACAATTCACACCATCGATTACATTGGCTTCCCCAGTGACTTTTGTATTCTCAAACTAAAGAACTTTTCGGAGATAAATTTTTAAAGTACCAGAACGTAATATTTAGTTGGAATTCTTCCTGACGTCGAAGTGCTATTTCAAATAAATGCATCATATTGCCATGTACAGTAGTTTGGTTTCCAAATTGCATTAAACTTTTGTTTTTATAGCTTTTCATTATCTGACATTCTCAAACAACTCCTATTATCAAAAAATAAATTTCTGCCGTTTAAAAGGTAACCCCAGACGGATAGCAATTCCGCTTTACTACCAGCAGGATGTCGTTTCTAGCTCTACCGGTGGAAAACGATTATTGGCAATATGAAGCGGAGAGAAAAAAACAAGTTTGGCTTCTGAAAAGCATTGTTTCGGGATTAACTAGCCCTTCGCCTGCTGGCTGTAGATAGTTTTACAACCTTTGGTGAGTGGGGTTCTATTTGCCGTATATATATAAATTTAATGGCCATCGTCCATGGTTCCAAAGCATCTGATAGGAGTATTGTAATTTGCTTGACTTTCTGTTCATTTTATCCAGGTGGATATGACCTGTTTCCATGGCAGTAGTGGGTTCCGCCTCTGTCGTCAAGAGTGAAATAGACACGTACTGAGTGTAAAATATGCTTGCTACAGACATTGTTTTGGATTCAGACTTATACTAAATAGCAATGTTTTTAGTATACCCAGGGCTAGTAAAATGATTTAAATTCTTTATCAGTAAATACCTGTGCATTCTTGAACGTCGACAAAATAAGAAGACCTAATTGGGCCAAATTAGGGATGGGGGGAAGCATTAAGAGAAATATTTATTGAAGAACAGTAGGGCAGCACCATCACTAAATGATATTTTACCCTCTTTATTTTTTTAGATGGTTTAATTATATGAAATATTAAATCTTTCCTTCAAAATTACAACTTCGAATATCGGTTGATAACGACCGTAATTATACAAACTGTGCAATTTCTGACAGGTTTTCAGCTTCTTTCTGAAGAGAACCGCTGTTTGGAGACATCTAATAGATCATCATTGTAAACTTTTAAAATAATTTTAAAAATGAGTTTGCATTAAGAAATTGAAATTTCTTAATGCAAACTGAGTGTTATTCGAAAAAGTTAATTTCCATTGAGCTGATAATCGCCTTTCTGAACAAAATTATGACTCAGATATTCAGAATATGTGATGGTGTGACCTTCATGAAGTCCCTAGAGAATGAGATAAACAAGGATTTACTATCCGAGCTTGTGCAATCATATGCTAGCAATATCTATCCTCGTTATAACCTTGTATTCTAAATCATAAGCAGAGATCGGTTTTTGAAGAGAAGATAATTCTTCATAACGAATCAGCTGACATTGAATCGTAAGGTGAGTGAATATTAATGATTGTGATTGTTCATAGATTCATTGTGACCCGTCTACATGTGGCGATTCTTCTGAATAAAAAAGGAAACTTCTTTGAATTAATAAAAGAAATCCATCTCCAAAAATGTTCTAGAGATCAATTTGTAGTATCTTGACTTACGTCGGTTAACTTACAATCGCCGCATGTTGCTGTTGAGGTCGAGAGGGCATGCTTCCTGACTGGAAATGCAGTTCTTGAAACTGTATCCTTAGCATGTGAAGTGGCTCTTACGAGAAGTTTTTAGTAGGTCAGTTAATTTCAGTGTTTGTGTTGCAAAAACTTTCTGTACTCTATTTATAGTTCAACATCTGTGAACCACATTAGATCAAGGTGATAACAGCAGTTTTTCATCTCTCGAAAGGGAAAGTAAGTGAATAATGGGGGGGGGGGGGGAGATCTAGAATCGCAATTTAGGAATTTTATTATGTGGAAAAAAGGTTTTGAACGCCACGTTGTCATCTGGGAACAATTTAGCTAGAGCTAATTTAAATCCGTTTGAAAGGAGAAATCGTGGAAAGGGGTAGTTTAGGGTTGAAAATATGAAACGTTTCTTTAAATATTTTTATCACTGACACGTAATCTGAGTTTAAATAAATATTGCTCGTCCATCTTATTTCGACAGCTGTTATTAACGCAGGAGTCTATAGGGCGCAAATTTCAGTCATTCGGAATCTTATTTAAATATATGCAAATTAATTAGTCTGTTTTATTTTTAAAAAAAGCTGAAAAAAATTCCAAATTAGCATGACTATTATTCCAAGCTGAAAATTTTCTCTTGACGCATTTTTATAGTCTTGTCGACTTGAGGTAGTACCGCAGTATAATTTAAATTTAATCTAATCCTGAACTGTTACCTATATAGGAGTAAATCTCCACCAAATTTCATCAAAATTCATGCATCCAAGACATATACTAGTGCTCTTGTTATAATAAAATACTTTGTATGCATGGCTTTTGCTGTAAATGAATATGTGTACGTGAGTAAATTCAAGTAAATGAATACGTGAGCATGTAAATGAATTCATGAATTTCCTCTACCAGTATAAATTATTAAAGAATTCCTTGAAAATATTAATGACGGTAGGAAAGAACTGGGAGCGTAGGAATTGAGAGTAATATTCGTTATGACTTGGGTGGAGTGTCACTACCTGTTGACAGTGTCGCGTGCGCAGTATCGCATATCATACGCAAACATTTAACTTTCGTGCTAATTACTGTCGTGAATAAATGTGAAAATGAAAAATTTAATCTTCAGGAGTTCTGATGTCGGTAAACTGCGTTATATATATAAACAGCAGTATTATTTCTGACGATTCGAGTGACGTTAAACGTCAGTAAAATAAATTCGAAAATTGTGTGTAATTAGTCGACAAGCCACTATAGAAATTCGACGCTCCCAGCTGGTGAAATGTCGCAAGCAGCTATGAAGAAATTAAACATTTCCTTATGAAGTGCATGTCATGCATCAGTTATTATCACTAGACTTTCAAAAGGATCTCGCAATTTTGAATTGGAAAAGCGAAGGACGGCCCCGGATATTGAACTCCTTTACTTCTCCGAGGCATGGTTTCATTTTTCAATATATATATATAAACTCTGCACACTTGCTTTCAGTGGCACATGTGAGACCTTTTATTCACTCAAGATGGGGATGTGGTACGCTGTAACTACCACACCTTGCTCTACACTCCAGTCCCTAAAAAGTATTGGTGGTGGGTCGCGGGATCTTTCAACTTCATCCCTCCCCTCAACCCCCAAGTCACCGTATACTCTCGGCTACCCACCAGTTTCTGTGAGAATTTCATGATGAGAGAGTCGGATGTGATCATCCAATTCTTTGGCTTTCTGCAAAGTAGATGAGATGGACTGCTGATTTAAAGCATCTACCAGCAGTCCATCTCATCTACTAGTTTGCAGGCCAGCATGCTTCGTCTATATTTACATTCAAAATGTGATAGTGGGTCATTACAAAGAGGTAATACGTAATAACTATTCCAGCTCTTTTTCTGCTTAATGCCAGAGCTTTTTCAAACCTGTCAGTATTTTTTAAGAATTCTCACTTGAAATTATCACACATATTTGAAAAAGTCGAGAAAGCAATTTATTATTTATTTTATTAAAAGAATATTTGACTAAAGAGAAGAGTTCAGATTCGTGAACTGTCTGCAGATTCTTTCTATAAAAAATAATAACACAAACAAACATCCATGCCCCCATGGTAGGATTCGAACTCAGAGCTTGTTGGTTGGAGAGCGGGTGCCATTCAATCGGACAACCAGACTGGCTATATATCGCACCAACCTATTTTTGTTGTTGAATGTTATAACAGAATTTAGATTCGACTAGTATAAATACAAAGGAAATATTTTTGCCAAAAACAAAACGGGAGTGGCTGTGTCGGGGCACTGCCGGAGGGGTTTTACGTGAATACATCACGCCAGCAGATTATGTGTTGGGAAGTGTAAATAAATGAAAACAAGTTTAATAATCGATTATAATTTTTTTTTTTTTTTTATCATAGGTCTATGGTAAGAGAAGTAAGATACGAACGGTAGACAAGATACATCCAAGTTTCTGGCGAAAGTCAAATCAATACAAGTGTTACCTAGCGTGGTCGCCGTGGTCCGAACGTAAGTGAGATTAAACTCGCATTCCATAAAGTGCTGCAGTGATTGGTTTTGTAACACATCGACATTGAATTCACCGGTGATGATGTGGGCGTATGCAGGTCTGGCTCGATACTGGGGATTATTTTCTTTATGCTTTTCGAATATTGCAGCAGGGCTCGATAGATACAACATTCTATCGCTGACGATGAACCGTTCGGGTGAATGTACACAGCTCCGAGGTCAAATTTAGATACACCGTTGATCGTTACGTCGTCCAAGAATATATCTCTTACTGATGGTTCTTCGACTCTAAGCTTACGACTGACATCAATGGTAACGATACATTGACAATCGGCGAAGCCGTTGAAGTTCCTGTATACGAGATCCTTATGGCGTATGCCGACTCCACCGGCGGTACGTTTGGACAATGACGGCGAAGTTGTCGGTTGATTGCGTCGCCTTTCTGTGGCTGTATACATGCTTTAAGTTCGAAATCAGATATAGATGTGGCATCATCCATCCAGGTTTCACTGATGACCAAGTAGTCAGATCTGTTTATAATGGACTCAGTTTCGATATCTTCGGCGTGCTCCACCAAACTGTGTGCGTTGATCGCCGAGACAAGTAAGACTCCTCGCTGCAAGTTTTTGCCGTTGTCATGATCATCTACGTTTAATATCTGGACCTCCTCTGTGATCGCAGCAGTCGACGATTGTCGACCACAGAAACTGTCAACTCGCTTAACCAGCGTCGGCAAGTGGCGTTTCTTAATTCTCTCGTATTCGTCGCGTATCTCCCTGACAGTGGGTGCTGAATTTCTGTAACCGTGATAAAATTTATAATCGTCTCTCTCGTTAGTCAAATACAGCCTGTCGATAGAAGTGACTCTGCTCAATGCAACGTACACCAGTTGATTTTGTTGAGACTTGTCGTACTGAAAGACGACCTTGCGATTTGTGAATCGTTACGGCACAAATGGGCTCGCCGATCTTCCGAAATCCACATCCATTTCATTCATTCCATCTTCCGAAGCGGTGGCATAGTCGCTTACCTCATTTACATCCATGGGTTCGTGCGCCGCCGCCGAAGTGCTGGTGCCGTCAGCCGCGCGCTGCGCCGCTTCAAACTTCTTTCGCTCTCGATATTTCTTTATTCGTTCCGACCCAGACATTGGGATATTATTGGAAACTTGACGAGCTGTTCTTTCCCGCCGTATGCGTTCGGCATATTTCTGGCTGGCTTTCCGGCGAGTATAGGCAGACATTGTGAAATTTCTAAAATTTTTCAACTTCAATCCACATTTTCTTCACCAACACTGTATTGAAATTTAAGAATTATGCGTTAAATCGATAGATCTCAACGAGAGCTGTTGATTGACACTAAAAGGAGCGTAGTACCACGACAGAGTGCGAAGTTATACTGAGTGGAAGTTTCCGAGGCGCGGCGGATCGTACACAAAATGGCGGAGCCCCCACTGCCACGCGCGGCGCGTTATCTGAAGGTTACTGACTAATCTTTATTCTCTCAGCTATTGAATGATATCAGTTTGGTTTGACTATCTTTAATACTTTAGAAATTATTAAGCCAAACTTTATCGAATGATTTCGTTACACTCAACTTTTCGTCCCGTACCCCCTAGTATTGTTCTGAATTTAAAGACGTATTCACTTCAAAAAAAAAAAAAAAAAAAAAGAAAAGAAAAAAAGTCGGTTGCAGTACTAGGCCTGTGAGGATGGTGTTAATTCCCATCTTTCACATGAAGAGGGTGACACCAGCTGATCGTACTTAAAGGAATTCTTGAGCCTACATAACTCGCTCATTAACGATATTGCCCTTTGGAAAGATGGAATCTTCATAAGGGATTTTCAGTTAAAGGCGAGTTAGTCAGTCTCATACGGAGATGGAAAATTTTTTTTAATACTCGAAACGGACAAATCGGCCAGAGAATACACGCGATTTACAGATCGCATTAGAACTAATGGCATTATATTGGTTTCATACGATGGGGTCGTACTTGTATGGACCTCATGGAAGTTGCATTATTATATGCTAAGTAAATAAATAACGAAATACCTAAACATTTCAACCATTGCTGGTAAAGTAAAAATGCGTCTGTACTATACTACACTAGTTTGTTTGTGTCGATTCCCTTCACATCTCGCATCATCCTTATGAATTCAGTATGTTAATTTGAGAAGAAGAGGAAATTAGTCTAGTGGAAACATTTCAGATTATCAGTGTTAGAAGGAGATTCTGTATATGTTGCATTTTAACTATCTCTTAGTAGTTTTAACAATTTTTTTTTTTTTTTTTTTTTAGTGTGGGTGGTTCTATTCATTAACTGTTTTCTTTTAGCAGGGACCACGACTGCACTTCATCCTCCGACTCTGATGGCCGTGAGAGACGCAGCAATTCCAGCACCACCGACTCCGTAATCGGAGATATGGCCACCGACTCGCCGCCGGGCAGTCCTTCGAAATGTGCCGACAGCTGTGATAGTGGAGAGTATTCTGCGGACAGTCTCCCTGACAACTGCAGCAAGGAAGAGATTGAACTTCTTGCCCGTTTAGAGAAACAGAACAAGTAAGTGCCTCTTTCCACATTTTCCTGTAGCACACTCTATCTTCTAGTCTTTAATTTTATTCTCGTTGAAATGCTGTGCATATTTTTATGTGCGCGTATAAAATATTGCGAATGTACCCCAAACTTGTCAGAGGGCGTAGGTGTAAGTTGAACCAGAAGCAAATACAGCAATCCCTCGATTAGTGCGCCTAATGCGTTCTTTAAAACAGGCGCATTAATCGAAAACGCACTAATCGAATATAATAACCTATGGGAAAATGTATAATTCGTTCCTTAGATTTCTTTTTTTGACCCTTACTTTTTTTAAATAAAAGAATTAGGGTATGTCGTTAAAGGAAAACCATGAAGCTGAAAGACAATAAAACATATTCAGAATATAAATTTATTATTCTACTTCTTAACAAAGAATTGAGCTAACGTAGTTTGGCGTGCATTTTGTTTATTTTTTTCATACAACCGACGGTATGGCCCTATTGCCTCTTCTGCAAATTTTACTGCTTCTCTCTTCATGGTTAGCCTCTAAGCATTGCTGCTTAAAAATTTCGATTGTACGAAAAATATTTTCCAATTGTTTCTATGAAATTTCTTTTGGCTGACTATTAGTGGTTAAACTATCTTCATATTCTTCGGGATCTTCCCGCTATGCATCTAAATTTAGCAGGTCGAAATCACTCAATTCTTCAGAATGAGATTTAAGTCTTGAACGTTATCATTGAAAGGGAGAAAGAAATGAAGGACGTACGAAATCACGTGCTTTATAGATAACATTTCTCAACTGTTATACAAGCAAAATAGTTACCACTTTAAAAATTACAATAATCATAAAAGAGAAGTTAATTTTCCGATGTGTAATAATGAACAACTCATCCCAGAAGACGGATTGATTACCCTATTATCGGAATGGATTCTCCTTTTTGTGACATGCGCAGAAGTGTCGAAGGGTCTCGAATCTGTGGGCGGTAAATAAATTTTGGCGGTAAAAATTTGGAGCATAGTGTACATGGAAATAGTGTAGTATGCCATTAAAATTAACTTTGTAAAATGTTTAAAAAAAAAAAAAATCGGTAACTAAATTATTTCATTCTGACGAATGATTTTTTAAAATAGTTAGAAAATTTTTAAAATTTGTAACATTTATTTTTAAGATGTATATAGGCGCACTAATCGAATTTGGGTATCGAAAAAAAATTACGCATTAATCGAGGGATTACTGTAGTTTGTTATTCCGCTTCAAACGTTGCTGGATTACAGCACGTGTGCATAGCTGCAGAATATACAGTATGTATGGAGATTCGTAGCTCATCATAGCGGGATATCCCAGTTAGTGGATCTGACATGTCAGCATTTTCCACATGACTATATTTATTTCATTTTTGATTTTTTTCCGTTAAGGTTACAGAGTATCTTAACATGTACTAGTAATTTATTACCGACGTAAATGGAATCATCATATAATTTCTTTGCTGCTAATTTAATGCAATAATCCATTTCTGGAAAAGAATCTCCGGAAGTTATCTAGTTACCACTTTTTATTTCTCCTCCGTGTATATTAGGAAAGGATTATAAAAGAAAACAATACAAATTGCTTCTATTAAATGAAATTGACCCGATTACAGCGCTTATTTTATTTATTTTCTAAAGTAATCATTGTGCTGATTTTTATTATGCTTAAATAAATAAGACTGAACTTGTTACCATGATTTGGAATTCGGTGACAAGAAGCCAATGAAGTCCTAACAATATATATATAGTGCATAGTAGCTCAGTTTCAGTTGGTATTTTTACGAGACTACCGTTCTATATCCTAGGATGTGTATGTTCTAAGACTCTTGTGATATTGCTATAACCACGTATGCATAAATGACAAAACTCAAAATCCTAACGGTTCTATGCCGATGGGGGGGGGGGGGGTCCTATTAGTATAGTAGCCCCATGAGGTGCCGATGTCGATTAATGCCTGCGTATAGTAAGCAGCTATAGTGCTTGATTTTTGTTCTAAAAATGCTAAGTTTTGTGAGAAAATAGCTCTGCTTTCTTTATATAATTACAAATATAGGATCAACATTGATTCTCAGAATTTAAAAGCATTAGGTTTTGTGATTTTCTTTAGTGCCTTAAGCCACAATTGTAACACAGAATATCGTACAAATATTATGAAATTGTAACGAGCCCTTGTTCATAAAGCAGCAGTCAGCATATCAGTTGATAATAGCATTTCTGGTTTTGAAGACGAACAACAACCTTCTTTAATATTGCTGACTCGTTTCATCCATTTTTTTTTTTTTTTTTTTTTTTTGAGGGTGAGAATATGAATGAACTGGCTACAATACTGAAAGCAAGAAATTTTTAATTTATATGTAATCAATGTAATTTGCTAATAAAACGGAATTTAATATACAGTGGATCTCCCTATTATCCGGGATCGATGAGAAATGTCTCCTGATAATCGGAAATCTTGGATAACCATAGAGTAAAAGAACTATATAACTGATTTGTAAATTGTGATTTATAGAACGACACATTTAGAAGTATATATTAGTACTAGGGGGTCCACGGCGCCCAACCTCCCCCCCGTGTTCCGGACTAGTAGGCCGGTTCTCCTTGAATTCTGATGACTCGAATTTTGAAGACTCGACACTCAGAGTAGCCCCTGAGTGTCGAGTCTTTAAAAGGGGGGCTCTGGCGCCTACGGCGCCCAATGCCCCGAGTTCCCGACTGGTCATCAGAATTCAAGGAGAACTGACCGGTTCTCCTTGAATTCTGAGGACTCGACACTCAATGTAACTCCTGAGTTTCAAAACGTTTCAAAAAACGTCCCATAAAAAGCTTATCATTTTACATATATAGGGTAGATAGATAATAATATATATATATATATATATATATATATATATATATATATATACACAATCCCGCCTCTTCCCTCACTTCAGAATTCTTCCGAATATTAATTCGGAAGAATCTTGAACAACCTGGATGCCAGAAAGGCTTCTAGTCCTGATGGCATCCTACCATTTGAGCTCAAGAGATGTACTCATGAATCAGCATCAGTTGTTTATCATCTCTACGCTATATTATCTTCATCTGACATCCATCTACAGCATGGAAGCAAGCCCATATACAGCCAGTTCCAAAATAAGTTGTCTACCATCAAATTATATCTATTGCTTTCACTCCATTGTTATATAAAATAATGGAGACGGTCGTCAACTTCGCCACCCGGATAACTATTAACTAATTTCTGACCAATATGGGTTTCGCCAGTCAAGGTCTACAGCGGATCTCACTTACATTACCTACCTCTGGATGCGTGCTATAGAATCGTGTGTAGAAATCTTTCCATAGCGCGTATCCAGAATATTGTTGCATTTGACATTTCCAATGAATTTGATTGGATTTGCCATCGAGGTCTTCTCGGCAAACTGCCATTTTATGATCGCCCTAACTTTGTAATCGGATTTCCAGTTTTCCCTCAAGTCATTCACTGAGCGTAATGCCGCAGGATGTTTTCTGCAGATTTGCCGACTAATACAAGTTTTCTCCAATGCTCTGTTATTTCACTCGTTCTCTTCATATCCATAAACGCTCTTCTCAAATCATCTACATCCCATCCCACCTAGCCGTGCTCAAATCTTGCAGTGGTCAAACGTCAAACATCTTAAGATCTACAAGTGCCCAAAAAAACTGATCTCCGCATGATGTTACAATGGGGATTGCCTAGCTAGGAATTAGCGGGGTAGAATATCAAAAACTTAATCTTGCGTGTGTGTGATTTGGGGGGGGGGGGGTTAGGAACTGAAATAAAGATGCCTAAATAACTAATCAAGGGAATAACCCGAAAACTATTTCTGGACTGCCTCCTCCATGTAAACCCAACCAACCCATTTTTGACGTGTATACGAAGATGTATTTGGATTTTTATTACATCTACATGCAGTTACGAACCTCATTAACCGCATTATAATTATATACACTGAGTGTCCCTAGATGCCTAGGGACACTCAGTGTATATAAGCAATCAATAATAGCTTAGAAATCATCAGACTTTTTCGCATTTTTTTTTTTAAATGTGCCTCCATTTTCTTTACTCAAATCTGTTTATTAATTTTTTCCCCTCCTCAGTGGCGCTGTTGAAGTATAAAGCTAAAACTCCATATCTTGGTGGTTTAATTTTTGTTTGTTTACTTCGAACGTCTGTTTTCGTGATATGTGCAATGGGATGTGTTTTGCATAATAGTGAAAGTGACTGCTTTGGACTAAAAAGATCGATATTATTCAACATCTGAACTGTTTACACTTTATCGATTAGCTGCCATGTGTTCAAAGGCCTCGTAATTAATATCGAAACATTAAAAGAAAGAGGGTATTCCATGCACGTATGACATTGTTTCGCTTGAAATGAACTGAATTGATTATATTGCAGTTATGGTCGACCACGTGCACTACGAAAAGGACAATCAAGGTCGAAGGATTGGACTTAATTAGATCTTATTATTCAACATCATAGCGCACACCATGATCTGGAACAGAATCGGTCTGGCATTTCTGGCATATACTCTTTTGCCCTTTATAAAATATTCAAGCCTGTTAACGCACTGTGTTGCTGATGGCAATTTTATGCCCCACAGTCCATCCATACATTAGCCTACTGTACTGATTGCACTGAATGGATTCAGCCAAAAATCCGACACATCACGAATGAGAGATAAGGTGTGGGGGAGCATAAATTAAGTCGGAAATGCAGCTTACTCTCCTGTTCGTGTATTCTTTCAAAGAGATGCTTATATGTACCAATTTACGCAAATATTCTTTGAGAGAGTGAGTAAGAAGCTTATTACATTTGATTTAATTTGATTTAAGAAGCTTATTACATTTGAATAACAAGCTTATTACTCTTCACTTGATTTAGTGTACTTTAAGACTTGCGCAGTGAGGTGCTGTAATATCATTCCTCCGTGCAAATCCAATAGAAATATGTAAAGTTACAAAATCTGTTTAGGGATTGTATTTATCTCTGGAATAATTCTTGATTTCTGTATTTTCCACAACTTAATGTGACGCTTTTTTTTTTTTTTTACTAGAATGGCTACCTACCAGAAAGTACCTATTCCTATCGCACATTCTATTGTCAGCATCACGATTGAATACGATTCATTCAGGATGGCGATAAAATTGAATATAATGCCATTCATAGTTAATTTTCACATAGATAAAACTTTACGCTACGTTTTTTTTCACCCTTTTGATACCTGGGCGAAAATTTTATATTAAATAAATCATTTCGCTTAAGTTAACCATTATTTATTTTTATGTTTACTTAAGTTTGAATTCTTCAAAAAAGACCATACTGACATCACGATGTTGGTGTGAAGCTGTTTAAAATGACTCGACAAGCGAAGGTTGATTATAGTGCCCTACTGGTCTGAATTATACCACGATATAGAGCACAGAAGGCTTCAATTTGACAAGACTGGTAAAATTGAGGATATTAAATACTGTTATTTTAAAACCAAATAGATGAAACATTTCGACTTTTACCAGAGTTTGAGAATAACCCTTCAGCATAAGTTTGCCTTGGTTTGCACTACTAATTAAGACACTGATTGACTGTAGTTTTCCATAGATTCATTTCGATTATCTTTCTCTGTTGGCTTAAAAATAGATTAATGTTTTCCATGTCAGGTGACTAGCCTAGCAATGGATAGTCCAGTGGTAGGGCTTAAGGCTTCTGAACTATCCTTCTTCCAAATTTAAACACATAGGAGGAATAAGGTATACTGAAGGGGAAAGAGTAGATTATACAGGGGACATAGATATAGGCCAAAAATGAAGAGACCCCATAGCCCTCGATTACTCTAATAGCATAAGGGTCATAAAATAAGAGTTGGCTGATAAGGCCTTTATATGAAAGATTAAAGTGAGTGGATCTTCCTCAAAGTGGAAGAAGAGGATAGATCCAGCTAATGGACCATGGGAGTGCCACTTGCCTTTACAATCAAGATAATTGCCCCTTATGGCCCTGTTAGTCCACGAGTCTTTAGTCGATATATTCGGACCACCCCCACCATATCTGGCGGGCTCCCCTATCAGTCACCCAGGGAAAGCGCTCTCTAGATGTTACAGGGTTCCCCCGAAACACGTTGAAAGAATGAAAACAGAAAGATCACCGAAACAAGCCTTAAATTACAAACCATGAGGAAAACCAAGACAATCTCTTAAGAGATTCAATGATGACTTCTAAGGCCCTAACAGGCCACTCTAGGCCTAAATCCTTGACAAGCATGATGATGATTATCTGTAGTCTGTTCACTCATATTTTATTAGTGCATTAATTAGGTTTCATTGGTCTGATGGTTGTTTTGAACTGTAGAGTCTCATCAGACCAGAAAGAAACCTAAGAAAGCAAAAATCCTTCTGTTCAATACTACTAAGGCAGCCCATGCATTAATAAAAGGCGAATATACGTGATCCTGGGCAGAGTCCGTGTCTTAAGTAGTGAAAGCCAAGACAACTCCTATCGGAAGGTTTATGCTCAAACTCTGCTAAAATTTGAAACTTTTTGTTTAATCTATTTAAAAATGATGGGTATTTAATATTAATTCCATATTTACATACCGAATTATATTTAGTAAATATTACTAACCAGCCTTATAATTTATGGACACCAGATCGAGAACCTACATATTTCACTTTACATTACCCTTCGACTGTGTCAGCAGTGTACGTGGATTTTCTTTCTTTAGATCAGGGTATCAAAACGTGCGTTAAATTTTGGCCCATGCGACTGCATTCTCTTAACCAGTGTGCAAAATTTAGTCCAAATGAAATTTCTGTACGCCCTTGTTTTTAAAAATATCACGGCATTATGTACGGCATCTTTTTTTTTTTTAATTATTTTTAATTTAAATTTTTTAGAAACTGGTTTTGAACTTTATATTAAAGTGATTTTTTTTTCGTTCCTCTTTCTGTCGATATTTTTGAAATGCTTCCCTGTCCCGTATAGAATTTGTTAATAGAACAGTCCTTCGTATGTGCGACATTGGGTTATTATTAGCATTTGAGTGTAAAATGAATGAAAAACAAAACACATCTGTCAGCTTCCACGAGGTAAAGTGTTTGCTTAACAAACTTCTCGCTCAAACAGTTTCGGATGATGAACGTTCGCTCCAGATTGTCCACTGTAGCGTAGACAAACAGGGTGCGAAGAAACGAAAGCAAGAAAGGAACCGCTCGGCGGCGAGTACAAGTTTAAATGAGAACGAGGTGGAAATTATGACTTAGTACCATGATTAAGACATGGATTTATTATTTTTTCTTCTTCTAATGCGCTTTGTAAGACTGGCACTTAATATTAGTGTGGTTCGCTTGCTTAAATATCTCAAGTAGGGCACCGAAGCAGTTCAAAGCTTTCATAACCGAAGTATGCCAGATGTGTCAGTGATCTTGATAAAATGCTATCTTGTGAAATGCAGCAATTTGCTAGAGATTGTTCGATGTTTTCTCTGCAGTTAGTATTGTCTAAAAAAAAAATGTCTTGATAGCTGGACTCTCTTTTTTTTTTTTTGTGTGTGTGTGTTCATTGAAGAGCGACATAGGTTACACCTGCTAAATTTGTACTTAAATTATTAAACGTGCAACAGTATTAAAATACAGAATTGAAAATTTTCTGATTTTAATAGGGCAAAAAAAGTTTAGCTTTTTTTGGACAAAAAAAAATGTCGGCTCTGCTTTATGCGGATGATGTTATACTTCTAAATAAATCTGCTACAAGTCTGCAAAATTCTCTGACTAAATTGAATAACTGTTGTAATAGATATGGTATGAAGGTCAGCAATAACAGGACAAAGACAATGAAAATAGATAAAATCGTTGGAAATGTCAACTGCATTGTGAACGGAGAACCTGTGGAACAAGTGAAACATTTCAGCTACTTATGCACGATTTTTACTGAAGATGGTAAATTAAATATCGAAATAGACAACAGAATCAGCAAAGCTGGTATGGTGGGAAGTCAATTGAATAAATTCATATGGAATAAAAGAGAAATTAGTCGGAACACTAAATTAGCTGTATACAAGACAGTGTTCAAACCAGTTTTAACTTATGGATCTGAGTGCTGGATCAGAAGTAAAACACTTGACCAAAGACTAGAGATCGCAGATATGCGAGTCCTGAGAAAGATTAGAGGCGTGAAGAGATGGCATCAATGGTAATATCATATTGAAAACGAGGATATTAGGAAAGAACTTGACATTGTCACCATCCAGGAATGTGTTAGCAGAGCTAATCTCAGGTGGTATGGTCACTTAAACAGAATGGTCGAGGAAAGATTAGCAAAACAAGTTTTCTTTGCCAGGTTGGCAGGAATTAGAGCAAGACTAAGATATACGTGGATTAATACAGTAAAAAGTGTCTTAGACGATAGAAATATAAGATCTGATAATGTTGGAGTCTTGAAAGGTAACAGACTGATTTGGAGGAAAATTGTAGATAGGAAGTTAGTAATGATGTAAATTTTTCATGTAGTGCTATCATATCCTGTGCACCCCTTGAGGGTACATGGCAGGAATTTGATGATGAAAAAAAGTTTAAATTTTAGTTTCACTATCAAAAATTTGAATATAACCGAAGTACTATTTCTGTATTGTACTCTTGTAACTCTGAGCTGCAGAGTTTTATAGCTCTGAGCATTAAAAAAAAAAGTTTTACTAATGACACATTTTTCTGTTTCTTTCCTAAATTGCCCTTTTTCTTTTAACTTATATGCATTTAACTTTGATAAAAACTCGGAACCAATATATGAGAATGGAACTTACTCTCTGTTTAAAGTTTCTGCACCAGTGAACCATGCAAGGATAGTTTAGGCGTTGGTTTCACTTTATCGAATAATTCATGAAGTTCGTTGCTCGAGTATTTCACCGTTTGCAACAATAAACGGACGTCGACTTTCAATACCATAATTGGTATACAGCAGACGGTGACATTATCTGGCAAGGATACAATATTCGTATGCAGTGTTCTCTTCTGAGCATAACTTTTTAAGTATCAAAATCTGTAATGCGAAATTTTTGAACAGAATTTGTGGAAGAACGGTTATTATCCCTACGACAGTGAGGACGGTATCATCCAAAAGCTTACACAACAGTAAAGGAGAAAAACTATTTTATTGAAGTTTTATGAAAGTTCCCTACAGTAAATGGAATGTTTTGCCGCTTCAGGTAAAAGTACAGTGGATTAACTGGTATCGATTCGCTATGCATAAATGATTACGTACTTTTTTTTTTTAAAGCAAGTTTCTTGTATGACAGCCTTTTGTGATCGCACTTAATATTCTTTTTTCATCTTTTTCAAGATGAAAAAAATCTTCAGTTGATGAATAACTCATATAATTTTTTTTTTTGTCGAATCTAATCCAGGCAACAGAAGGACAAATGTTGTGTTGTCCTCGCTAAGCATCTACCATTGTGTTAAGCCAGTAACACAATGGTAGATGCTTTGTGTTAAGCCAGTAAATCGCATTTTCAAGAAACAGCGCTTTTTTTCTTTTTTTTTTTTTTTTTGTCGTAATAACTTCGCATTAGAAGTAATTATGATTCAAAAAATTGAATAATGAATTTTCAGCAATGCGAAGTTAATTTGTACATCGAAGAAAAATAATAAAACATTTTCATAAATTCAATTCCGTCGTATATAATTTTAAAAGTTCCTCATACCTACGTCTAACAAACGAAGACGCTTAACTAACTACAGAACTACTCTGGCAGTATGTTCAAGGTCAGTCAAGTTTTCGAACACCTAGAAAGAAAAAATACTTTTTTTTATTTGTTTCATTTGTTATTTTTTAAATTGGCTCTAGATGAAATTTCTCAATCTTGACATTTGTTTTCCATAGAACCTCTTTGGGATGGACTGGAACCTTCAACTGTTGATGAACATTAATGAACATATATAAGAAGGAATGGCAACACCTAAATCCCATTTGGTGGCTACTGTAAATTAATGGCCAAAAGTGGACTCGTATTAATTTTCAGAGTTTTAACGAAATGCACGATTACTTTAAATAGGTTCATATTCCCGAATTCTGACCCTCATAATATCATTCGGAATAAATATGAATATATGGCAGCATACTGAAGTTATGAGGGTCAGAATTCGGGAATATGAACCTATTCCCGATGAGAGC
This sequence comes from Typopeltis vanoorti, assembly GCF_054136105.1. NCBI lineage: Eukaryota > Metazoa > Arthropoda > Arachnida > Uropygi > Thelyphonidae > Typopeltis > Typopeltis vanoorti. The sequence goes on along the minus strand of NC_143549.1, from coordinate 179,277,904 downwards.
AATGATTCACTAAATTCTCTAACTGAACGATATATGCAAATATTTTCCAACTCCAAATTAGAATTTATTCTGCTATTCCAGTTCAGTATCTAGTTGATGAGTTTGGATTAATCATAGAACACTTTTTTTTTTTTTTTTTTTAGTTTTTTTGTTCGAAAAATATATTATGTCACCAGGTTTTGCTGTAATAAGCATTTTGTAAGATGTTATACTAATTTGTGTTTTAATGTTGCGTAAAATCAACTGAAATACATTAGAATGTTTACAAACAAGCGGTTGCACGTGCCCTATATTTTATATTTTGAGTATCGGCATGTTTTTGGTTGATTAATGCGTATTCACAGAATTCGTTTGAGAATGCCGCGTTAAGTTGTCTACTGCATTAAAAACGAATACAACGTGAACTATTTTTCTCCCCTTCTGCATGTGATTACGTGCTGATTGTGCCGAATGATACGTTAATGAACAGTGTCAACTCATTGAAGGTCTATGATTTTTTTAGCCTACTTTAGGCTATAAAAAAATACTTATTGTCTTGTGACACCTCGCAATAAGCTTGAGCTATTTTATTTCTGCAAAATTAACATGGAGACAAGTTAAAACTCGCATCAAATAAATATCGTATATCAGTCCTAAAAAAAAAAAAAAAAAACCCAGTAAAGTACCTTTTTATATACTAGATGAAAGAGTCTTTCCCCAGTGGTTCTTCCAGGAAGGCTTTTAAGTAGAATATACAGCTAATATTTAAGTGTTAGTGCTTAACAGTTGAACTTAAAGTGAGGATAAACGGCTTTTTTTTTCCCTCCCGTATAAATGGCTTCCAAATCTCTATTGCAGTGTGGCCAAATGTGTGTTTATGCAATGAACGCTATTTCTAACAATGAGGTCGTTATAGTGCATAGGTCACAAGGGCGGGTGCTATGTTTTGTTGCAGTGAGCACGTTTCTCACTTCGCTGAACTTAATCGTGCGTTTTTTAAATTCCGATAATGAGCTCGACAGCCTCAAAACACCTCTTAAAAAGATATCCAGGTCAGCTTGATAGAACAGGTCTCAGCACACGAATACTAGGTGACTGTTGACATTTACTCTGTGAAGACGGCTAATAAACACGGATGGCACTTCTTCTAACCTCAAGTTTGCAGATAAAATCACTGTTTTCAATTCCATTTAGATTCGCATTTTTGCATAATAAATTCGATCGTTTCTTTTTTGGAGACGCGGTGTCCGTGTCAACGTAAGAAACTGGAAGCAACGTAATAAATATCGCCAGGCTTTTTTTTTTTTTAATTTCTTGCACGCTCTGAGTATTATCACTACACGAAACGGCAACCATCCTTGGCCACATTTCAGGAACTTCATTTGCAGCTTAGGCGAGCATTTAAATGAAGATGTCATGCTCGGATTGTGCTTGTATACGACATTTGCTTCAATTTAAACGAGATACTAATTCTGTATGAAGATAATAAAGATTGGAATGTAGTCTTCTATATAACATACTCAGATTATCGTATCACCTAGTTGAATTTACTATCACAACAGTTGTTCACCTGTTTAATAATCCTTTAGAGCAGCGCTTCCCAACGTGGGGCGTACGCCACACGGGGGGGGGGGGATTTGAATATTTTGGGGGGAAATTAATGATGTCGCATTCGTCACCTCATCATATACTCAAAAAACTCGCTATTGTCGGCGATAAATTGTCGATGTCGCAACCCTGACTTTCCGAGAAAAAAACTGACATCACTAGTACAGCAGTCAACATAAATACAGTATCAAGAAGAACTTCCAGAAAAGCAAAATGATGAGTCTATTAGAACTTTATTCAACATAAAAGGAACAATGGCATGGCTTTCTGACGAGACAGAAACGAAATACCGAAATTCAACTTGTTTTGCAAATAAAAAAAATATTGTTGTCCTTCCCGTCGTCATATTTAGTTGAATGTGACTTTAAATGACTTGCTACTGAAAAAAAGAAATCATCTGGATATCACAAACCATAGGGATTTAAGATTGAAAATGACTAAATCAGTACCTCAAATAAAAACTCTTTGCAACAGACATCAAGCTCAAGGATCGCATTAATTTGGATTTTATTTTCCGAGTTCAGTTCGATTTATGTTTTATAACATACAAAGTGTAATATAAAATTTATATTCATTGAAGAAAGTCAAATTAAAAACAGTTTTACCCATGTTCCTTTTTTATTTAAAGTACATATTTATATTATGCATTTCCAGAACTCGGCTGACTATTATGCTAAAGGAAGGGCATCAAAATCTTTGAGGCGTTGAGGTGGGGCATGATCCAAAAAACGCTGGGAGAAACACTTTAGCCCAACTGGGCGGTATGTGCTGGGCCGTTCAGGGATACACGAAAAATAATCAGTAATGGAGGAAAAATAAGTAAAGTAAACAAAATGCAAAACTTTAGTTATGGAACAATAAATGTCAGTATTTAAAAACAGCTATTTTAAAAACAAGGGGTACAATTTATAGAAATGGGTTTTAAAGGTTGGGAACCACTGTTTTAATCTGTGGCACTACTCGATAGATAAATATCCGCATCTTTGAAGTTCATCAAAGTGAATCAAACATATTTTGTAATTGCATCGGATTCGACTCTCAATTTTAGTGCAGATTTATTAACGAATTTAATATTGTGTAGTAATTGCTTTTTAGAAGCAGTAATTGCATTTTGCAAGTAAATTCTAAGAGTCGTGGCTTCTTTACGCCAAATGTCTTTCCGCTGCACCATTTTCAGGTGGTATAATTAGGTCATATCTTCTCCCCATGTGTCTACCACACATTTTTAATCCCACGGAGGATTTTTTTCTTGATATACCTGGTTCTTTATAGGGCTCTACTGTCTGCTATTGAGGACAAGTGGGGTGGGATATCCATGGGTTCGAATTAGTTGGCCGCTTTTCAAGGTGAGCTAGCAGGACACCATTTCTATCCCCCGACTTCCTAGTTCAGTGTCAGAATTTGTCTCTTCGAAAAATGGCGGCGGGGTGGGGGAGGGGAGGCAATGATCGTCGAATGCCAACGTGTTCCTTCTCTCCAAAACAGATACGTCACCTTTTGTTACTGCCGTAATGTATCGTGCATTACATGCATTATGTTCGCTGGGCTGCCTGTTGTTCAACTCATCGTTCTGCGTAGCGTTAGTTCCCTGCCTCTTTCCCGAGGTCATGCTGCAGGGGAAACAAGACACGCGTTCACCCACGAAGTATCACGTGGTTGGGGAAGTTCTCTCCCTCCCCTTATTTCTTAATGATTTTCTGTTTCCAGTGCCTATTTGACGAAAGAAAATCATTAACACGAAGCATATATTATTACTACAAGAATACACATCTAAAGGAATTTCTATGCAAAGATAGCTTTCAATCTTTTCTCTTTTTTTTTTTTTAGGAGTGCGAGTTCCGGAACTAGTCAAGGATCGATATTCAGCTTGGCATTGTTTCGTCATTTAAGTGTCCCTAAACAAGATTAGCGGCGATAAAATGAGATCATTTTGTCTGATTCAGCAGTGAACTTTTTTGCTTACGCAGCACGAGTATACCAGTCTTCACATTCTTATGAAATTATTGGAGAATGAACTGGAATAGTAATAAGATATCCCTTCTTATGTCATTCATAAGAACTAATTTCGGATAAAGTGGACCTTAGAACTGTTTCGCTTTCTGTTCGTTTCACGAACAGAAAGCGAAAAGAATGATGCGAACTGAGATTTGTATTCAAGATCTACAGCTATCTGATACGTACATAAGGCTAACTGCCGGATGAAGTAATATATATTTAACGAATTTCGTGCATTTAGGTTGATTATATATTATTTGTGAAGTGGAATAGGATGAAGTCATCTCACTTTTCAGAAAAGTTTTTCGAGCTGTCTTATTAATATACGCAAAAATGCTTTGTTTCTTCACTGAATGTGCTCTTTTAGGTGCTTCTAATACTTATTATATTGCACAAATCGAAATAAGTTACTTTTCATCAACCAATACTGATTAAAATATTAAGACTGTCACAGTTTTTCTCAAATCCTTCATTATTCTGTGGGCCAAAAGTATCCCGAATTAGATGGCAATTGTACGCTCACTTTAGTGCAAGACATGTCTATACAGATTTAGCTAAGAAGTCTTTGTATTAAATGTTTTAAAATCGGTAAAACACTAGTAAAATCATATAGTTTACTCTAAACACTATATGGAGATCTTTCTGCGGGATGCCTGAAGTCTAAGTGGGTTCTTTGATTTAAAGAACGAAAACTATTGAAAATTATCTGCTTCTTTTTTATTATCTCGCCGGCAACCTTGAGAAATGGCCAAACTGTGGAAGAAGTCAGCAATTTAGTTAGAAATGTTCGTGAGATATCACATGTCTGAACTTGCCCGTCAATTTTCGGACAAAAACGGAACATAAATACGATACCCTTCGCATCTTGCAGGATTTGGCTTCGTGAAACATTTTTCCTTAAAAAAAAAAAAAAAAAATGCAGTATATGGTGTAGTCTTCAAAATGTGAGCGTTAAAATAAAAAAAAAAGTTAAGAAATTTCATAATCAGTGGTATTCAAGATGAATTTTCTTTAGATGTATTCATGGGAACACAAGTTCCCCATTATCATCAATCCCTCACTAGTAGACCGTAATAATGGCCCAATAGCGGTATGCTCATCCAAAGTGCGCTTTCATAAGTGAACTGTTATCTCAACACGTAATCTAAATAACATTCCTACACAATTAAAGCTTCCAGATTTTTTTTCAAGTTCTCCTAACTTAATGGTGTGTAGTTTGTTTTAAGGAACCCTAATAAACGTTCCAGTGCTATGGGAATGGCGTCTTTGTTTTTTCCGGGTTGGACAGAGTTGCTTTGTGTCGCGAGATGGCCAGTACTCAGATTTTACAGAAACTTTTTATGACGTCACAAGTTTTGCATCTGTGTACACTTTGCGGTTAGACTTCATTTCCTCGCGTTTCATTTTTCAGTCACCAGTTTTAGTGGTAGCAGGGAATGTTGAGGAGAAAGAGAAAGTATTATTGTCATCAGTTAGTTTATTTTCCTTCCAGGAAGTTAAAGCACATTTATTTCTTCTCTCGCTAGTCTGAAGAGCATGATGTCTGAGAGAGAGAGAGTGCTAATCTAAAGACGTTTATTTCGAGTCACACTCATCGTCATCGTGAAACGTAATGACATATTTTGCTTTGGCTTGGCAATTATATCCACTCCACATTCTATTCCATCTTGCACTGAGATATTAAAAAGCTTTCATGGCAATTCTCAGCTCGAGTTCAGATCCTGGATTTATAATTACGTCTTATTAAAAAAATCAGAATAGCCTCCTTCATTTCGATTTAACTAAATTACACAGTCACTATAATAGCTTTAAAAAGCCAGCTATTCAATTTTTCCCGTCATTTTATCAGACTTTAATGCATTCACGCTTATAGCACTTAAACTCAGTCTGTAATCAGCATTTTTCTAGTATAGAAGCACACATTCAAATATAGGTTTACATTTTCTTAAAATGTTTTCCTTACCTTAGTTTTAAATATTGTTTCTAAAATAAGAACAATAGATTCTAGTATGAAAATAAATCGTTGAAAAACGAATGTAGAATAAGATGAAATTAGACTTCATTTGGCGATCGATGTATAAATGTGATTTGCTTCATCTGGAAAACTGTTTTTCAGATACTTCAGTACGAAGTCGGTCCTAGAAAATAATTACTATTCTTTAAGCTATGAACAGCTGCAGTTAATATTTATGAGCAAGTGTACTTCATTCCCCCACTTTCATCTCCTTTCAGCAAGGTTTCGTCGTTACGTAAATTACAACCACGTGTGCACACACACTTTTGAAACTGATCTCTGACACACACACTAACAGTGGCTTCAGTTAAGATAAGAAACTACCGAGCATTACGAAACGCCTGTTGTCAGTAAGATTGTTACTTAACTTTAAACATTTCACTGTAACATTTTTTAAGTTAAATTAGAATCCATAGCTTCTCTATGAGAGTAACCAAGTGACGTTAATCTAGTAGACGAATAAATATGCCTTTTCCCTTCGCAGTTATCTCCATCCTACATTCAAAGAACAGAAGAGAAACGATTTTCTTAGAACTGCAATTATGCATGGCGCGATCACATGACAGTAGATTCGAGTTTTTAATGAAAACTGCCTTAGTTTAGAAATGAAAAGCAACATAAATAAAAAAAAAAAAAAAAAAAACTGATAGGGCTGTTTAATAAATGGTGATAATGGATTCACCTTGGAAAGAGCAGCTCGTAATATAAATTTTATTGATGTTTTTGTTAACGTAGCAACCTAACAGTATGAGATGTTGCCTAGCAACATAGTGATTACAACAATATATTTGTCATAATAGACGTTGTTGGCATGATTTTATTTTATTATTGTGGCGATGATGTCGTTTATGGCCTCTATATTTTGGAGGGCATATGAAATGGTATCGTGAAGGTTAAAACTTACATAAAGAAGAAAATATCGTACACTTAGTACCGTGGGAGGGCTAATTTTTAATATAATTCCGTACACGAGAATTACAAAACCCTGTAGCATATTGGTGCTCTGTGTGGGCATGTGAAGAAAAGTTGTTTCTTTGACTAGCTTGAGGTCGAAGCCCTCTGGAAAAACAATGCGAGGAAGTCTGTTTCCAAAAACACCGAGATAGATGGAAGGGAAGAAGAGATAAGAAGTTGGTTTGATAAGTTTGGAGCTAAACTGTATAAGGATGTCCAACAACAGCTGTTTGTGTTTTTACATGATAGAGAAAAGCGGATGGAATGATGGTGGGTAGGTCGGTTGAGCAGCAACCATGAAAAATACCTACAAAAAGCATACAGCAAGAATAGAACGTCTTCGAAAATGGTTGCATTGAGTCTGAGAGAAGGGATCTGTTAATTGACGCATTGCATATTTCTGGATAGAGAGGTACCACTCCAAATGTGGAAACCGTATTTTAAGGTCTAGTATGTTTGGAATTTATTTGATGTTGTGCAGGAGAGTAACGAAACTGAACTTATTGGAGTCTGTGATTTGTTTATGCCAGAAAAGGCCACAAGTGTAAGTCAATCCAGGATCTGAAGGATGTAAGGCATCTGCCTGATATTCACTCAGTCCATTCTTCTCAATTGATGATTAGTTTATGGCCTTAGATTAGATTCACTACAATGAATCTAATCTAAGGGCATAGTACTAGCCTTTCTGTAGTACATCAGATATACTACAGAATACTACGTTTTAAACGCCCCGCCATAAAAATATGTTCTGCACTTTTATTTTTTCTTTACTAGGGAAAACCAAAATTCATTTTTTTCTACACATCGTCAGCAAGAAGAAAGTTATTCATCGTTAATTTAAAAATTTCTCGAAGTATCAGTGCCGTTGAAAGTTCTTGGCTCTTTCGTGTGACATCTTCGGGCACTTCTGCCCTGTAAGAAGGGCGCAAGATCTGTAAGGTATAAGGACTCATTCTTAATTGTGAAGGCATCATGCTCGTAACTGCTATTTACAATTTTCCAATCTTGTGTTGACAAGTCGAGGTAGTTGGCTCATCCGCTCCTTAACTTGTTAGGCCCAATGGTCTTACGGTCAAGAAACGACTTCAAATAAACCTTATTGGAAAAGTATACTGTGTAGATATCATGACAAAGTTCATGGCCAGTTCCTCCCTTTCGCGGATGAAAAATCTTTTTCCCAGTAATTCAATTGAGGAACTTTTATAATTGTTCTTCGCATCCTACATGTAATTGTTCTAATCGGGATAGAAGCAACCAAGTACTGTATAAGAACATTCGTCTAACAAAAAAAAAAAACGAACTTCAAATTCGGATTCGAATAATCCCATGTAGGATGCGAAGAACAATTATAAAAGTTCCTCAATTGAATTATTGGGAAAAAGATTTTCCCAATAATTCAATTGAGTTCGAATTTTTGACTGTCATTCTTTACTGTGGAGGGAACCTTCTGGGTAATTTTATTTCCTTAGAATGAAATAACGTACTGTAAGGGGGGGGAGAATTTTGGAATTCATTCATCTCAGAAATCAACTATCTTGTTAGTCGATTTCTGAGATGTTTGTTATCCCTCGCACTCGTTCAGTTCTAATCAGCAACAGTTATTGGGAATTATGTAATTGGATTCTAACATAATGCGAGTAAAGATTGCTGTTCGTTTTCAGTGACACGAATAGTTTCACTATCGTGGCGTAACGTTTTGTTTATCCGACTGCACTTTTTTTTTAAGTGTATTGATAAGTATTTTGATAAGTTGGATAGTACTCCTTCTGCTTTAAAGCGATTCATAATGAAACTCACCTTAACTCAAATTAGAGTTTTTAACTTTCTCAGTCATTAATATAGTTTATAGCCCCTTAATGTCGGAAACGTTTATTATTATTATTATTGCGTACAAATTGATCTCGTTTAAAAAATGTATACTGTAAAAATACACACACACACACACACACACACACACACACACACACACTAGTACTGTCCGACCACAGATCCGAGACCCTAGACTTGCAACCTACCAAGAAGAGTCAATTCATGTTGAAGGGGAAAAAGAAATAAGCTGATGTACGAATTGTCACCAACACGCAAAATCACGTGCTTTATATGTAAAATTTTCCAACTGTTATGCAAAATAGTTACCACTTTTAAAACTACAATGTTCATAAAAGAAAAGTTAATTTTCCGACGTGTAATAATAAACAACTCATCCCACAAGACGGATTGATTACCCTATTATCGGAATGAATTCTCCTTCTTCTGACACGCGCAGAAGTGTCGAAGGATCTCGTATCTGTGGGCGTACAGTAGCAAGCCAATTTTAGTTCGGAAGTACCTACCAGAACACACGATTTAATTTGATATTGAGTTGCATTCTTTGTTGGTGCAACAGATAGGGCATCGTTGTTAGGGTTATTGCTAGTAGTCAAAAAAAAAAAGGGGGGGGGGTGATAGTGTTGCTATAGAAAGATTAAGGAAACAGAAGAAGAAAATTGGGAGAGATCTTAATAACAAATCACAGCATAAAACTATAGGGAACTGTGCTTCACACACCTTGAAGTCAACAACCGTTGAACTGGGATATGGATTCAAGGAAGGCTCGATATTTGTAGTTATGGCAACTGTCTTATTGTATTTGGTTTCCTTTCTTGCGGAAGTGCTGTTCTGTGAAATATAAATTTTGCTGTGGTATTGTCGTATAATCCATACTGTTGGCCATCAAAATCACCAAATGCCATTTACATGAGTCCAGCACTCCGATTCATGCAACGGCAATGCATGATTGCTAAGTTAGTGAATTTCACGTGAATTCTCACTTTGACGACCGCTCCAGTTATCTCCAATGTGTCCGCTTCGTTATTATTTATTTATTTTTTTTTTTTTTTTGGTCCCCCTCCTGCATTGTGCTAAGAGAATTGCGCCTCTGCATCGACTACTTTATTTTATAACAACCTTAATAAGGTAAACACGTTGGAAATTTGGCTGAAAGAAGTTTAATACGCATGCCACGAATTCGAATCCGTAGCTAGTCAACGGGGAAGAGAAGGCTTGACTAATTTGCCAGCCCATCACAGCTGGTAGCTTGATTCGATTCTGTTCAGGGAGTACTGTTTGCCATTATTTTTAAATAAAATAATCATCACAGATTAGGGAGCCACAAAGTATCTTGACATGTAGAAGCCTGGTTAATTGCAGATGATTCAGAGGTACGCGAATTAGATGCATGGCGCCTGCTGTTAGTCTAGAAGAGGAAAACGATTTTGATTTAATGATTAGACAGAGTTGGGGGGCAGAAACATTATCGTACACGGGTAATTATTCTTAGCGTACCCCTGCCATCATTATCCCTAAAAGTGAATGCATCACTTTTTTATTCGAGCAGCAAGTTTTTGTTAAATAAACTAACCTTCAATACCCACATTATGTGACAGCTGCTCGTGTAAAACGCGTGTATCATGCATGGATGATTTGAGCCATCGCTAATTAAGATTAACGACCTTAATCCGGCTTACGAAGGTGTTGAGGAATTGATTATTAAAAAAAAAAATGTTTAAAATCAGAAACGAATCCAAGATGAGTACACTTGCACTCACAAACGGTAATTTTTAACTTTCGCATTGATTATTTCGAATTCTTCGATTTTTATATTGTATCGTTGACATACATTGCAACCAAAAGGTTTTCTCGTACAAAAAAAAAAAAAAACTTGAACTAGAAATAATATATATCCACTGTTTGTTTGCGAAAAGCGTGTTATCTTTGGACTGCCAAGTTAAAAATAGTCTCAAGTGTAAAACTTCTTGGATCTATACTTCTATTTTTATAACACAGTTCAGTTTTGACATATTTTATGATTCGCAAGCATTTTTGTACTCAGTTATTGCTCGTTTTCTACGAACACATCTTCCTCTCCTCCAGTTTTCGATATGGGTGACACGTCCCTATCACTTCTTACCCGAAACTGTTGGTGTTTACTAGCCCGTTGGCGGAAGAAAAATCAGTTTGCCGGAAGATGGAAAAAAAAAAAAAAAAAAAAACCACTGACTGTATGAGACTGACTAACTCATATTTAGCTTTTTTTTTCTCTCTCTCTCTCTCTCTCTCTCTCTTTTACTCTTACCAGCTCTTAGTAAACCATTTCGAGATCCACCTGAAATCTCGAAAGTTTCACGGTTGCCTTAAAATCTGGTCACGAATATTCTTTGTCTGGAATACATCCGCGATATGTCTGATACATCGTGACCTGTCAAACTCAGGTCAAGTTAAATGACTAGTCGCAAATGTAAAACCATCTTTACAGCTAGAACAGTGATCTGATTCGGTGTCTTTATACTTGAGATGTATAAGAAAACATCAACTTTGACCTAATGACCGAGTGTTATAGATTAGAGAACTCATTTTGATTATTCAAGCATCTTGAACAGAAACAACAACCAGAACAGACGCTTTGTTACTTCGATATACATTAAAGTGTTTTTTTTTTTATTGTTGTTTTTAAGCCTAGCGTGGAATCTCAGAGGTTGTCGTGCTCACGATATTCGTAGAACATAACCATATTTAAAGTACGTAAACAAATGAGGTCGCTGGCTATTCCTCCAAGACTAGTTTGACCAGTATAGTAGGCCATTCGTTTTAGTTTATTCTTAGATGCCCGACTGACAGGTGATTGTACTCTATTTCCGATTACGTCGGTCTGTAGTGTTGGCGAATTAGGTGTTCGCAATCATCCTTATTGCCATAATAAGGTAACAATATGGCAGTTAGTTCAACTGATCATTCTACATTGCCAGAATAATACACTAATGGAGTTCAATGTATACGAATTGTATTCCCGTAGATTTTTCCTTATAAATTGGAGCTATTTTTATAACTTTGTTGTTGGGAAGAAAAAAAAAAAAAGGGAATAAGATACTCGATTACCGATAATGATCAGCGGATCTCACTGATATAAGAATCGCTTCCAGATTTTTTGCAAAGTTCTCTCAATGAACAAGAACTGAAAACATTTTCGGTTTGTAATAAGGAAAAAGCAATAAATTAGAAACTGAATAAGAGCTTTACTGTTTAAATGAATTGTTTTAAACTGTTAATTATATAACATTGTTTGTACTGAATATCACTTCACATAGTCGCATCCAATTAAGATAGACTAAGATGCTTGAAGTTATCTCTTTAGCTTTGCTTTGTTAGCATTTAACTGCTCTTCTTGGCTTTAACGTGATGCAACAAACTTCCATGGCACAAAAACATTTTACCAGTTGTCATGATTTCTTAGATAAATTTAACTGGAAGTTAGAGAATACGATAGAACCGCTTATTTCCAGTTTCTACAGTGTTTTGATGACGTGTCTTTGTCTGACCTTGCATCTATAGTCATGGTTCAGAAAGTCTGCGAGAAGTGACATCATACACGACGGAAATATTTTCCGTTTTCTTCCTTTACTCCGTTTTAGTAATTACTAGATCTTTCATAGCTGTTGAAAAGGCGGGGATTACCATGTTTTATCATATTCCTTTTCAAATATCATGCCGTGATACCCGCTGCTCTCTCAAGACAGGATATTAGCTGTGTCATTTGTAACAGGTGCTGCATGGTTATGTGAAGAGTTTAGCTTTCAGAAAAGGAAGATTGTTCACAGGAGGATTCATACGTGTCCTTCACATTGATTTCAGTCCTGCAGCTGGTAAATCATCTGCTTTTGAATAATATATATTGTTGAAATACATCTGAATGAATCTTCCTGAATGCTGAGTGACAGAAGCGGCTTTATCTTAAAAATGAGTCCATTGCGTTCATGATATAAGGTGATGGCAGTTCTGAGAAATTTCTTAGGTGTGTTACATCGAAATGAGGTAGGGAGGGGAAGAATTCGTTAGTGCCTCCCTTAACATGCTGAGCACAAGCATCTGGCATCGTGGTAGTTGCGAGCGTTTCTAATCATGTGATTCTCGTAGCTGCGTTTGATGAGCGTGAATTGTTTAGCCTTTAACCAGTGAATCATGAAGTTAGTAGCGTATTTTGAACTGTTCTGGTGATTTTTACCCCAAACTCCTTTCACTGCACGATATTGATATGTAGCAGGAGCAGCAAAGGTCCAAAATGTTTGTTTTCTAATAGCCAAACTTGGACTTAAGAAATAAACGAGTTTCCTATTGCTCTGTTTTCTTCTGTTGGCCAGAAATTTCCGTAGTAGAATACTTGCTTATGTTAAAACTTATGGATATTAATTTCTTTTGAAAGATTTATTCGTTTCATAAGAAATTAGTCCTCTTTTGTGATTTAAATAATTGTAACCGTAACTTACCATTGCTGAGCACGAATAGTAAGATGACAATAATACCAGTAGACCATTAACAACAATATCAGACCATTATTCATCTATTTTGCATATTTTCCATTCTTTCATAACTGAAGAAGTTAGGCATCTTAAGTTTTCAAATAAATCGAAGTCATTTTAAAAGGAATTATTATGTACTCCACTAACTCGAAGATAACGTTCGAATTGGGTTGGAAGTGGTTCAAGGATAGTAGACAAATTTAAGGGTGTTTAAGAAACTGGGATATGTATATTTGAAGTTTTGTCCAACTTATTCGGAAAAGCAATATCACGTTAAGGAACGTGATAGAACTGTGCATATATGACGTTCTTATGTCCTCCACTACAAAGGTCGAAATACGGCGACTCAAAATTCAGCATTGTAGATAAGCGCAGATAGATCCAACACGGAACTACCATAACGCGAAATTCAGTGATGTAGATGCGTCCAGGAAACAGTAAGGTTTCGATGGCCCAACAAAATTTGACAGTGGGACCATCGAAACTTTATGAACTGTTCTTATATCGCACATCTCAGAGTTCTGTTATCTAGGAAGAGTAACGAATGAGGACAATACTAAAAAGGTTTTCCCCAATCTGAGTAGGAGTAATGTTTTCGATACTGTAAAATCTTATGTTCTATCAAAGAATTTTAGTCTTTATAAGTCCTGAACGTTATTCAGAAAAGTAGGTCACAGCTTTAACACATTAAATTTTGAATAAAAATTTATTCATAGAATACATAACGGATGTACAGAAGAATGAATTCAAGATGAATATTTATTAGATGTGTCCTATATACTTGAATATAAATATTAATTTCGCCCAAATTAATATGTAAATGCATTACTTTGCAGTGATTTATAAACATTTCATGCTCGATTTAATATCATAAATATTAAATGAACGTATATGTTGCAAGAATTTAAATGTTTATCTGTTGGGTTAACATTTTCTTTAATTGCAGGTAGTTTTTTGGGAGGCCCGATGTTCTACTATTGTCAAATGCTACCCCTCAGCATCCATTAAGTTGTCCTCAGCGGATAATCCCCTTTGAGAACCGAATTATTCAGTAGAGCAAAGTAGAGTAGGTGAATTGAAGATACATTTGAAGTTCTTTGCTTATGTTCCGAGTCACGATTGCTCAGTTCTAGAATTAACTTTTGACTAGTGACGATGCTCATCTCCAAATCCCAGAAGAGACCAGTATTTTAGGATTTAAGACTTCTGTAACAAAGTCGGAATAACGACACGTGTCCTTTTGGTTATTGCAAAATCATAGATTCGAAATCCCTGTCTAGGACTTTAATCGAACTCATACGAAACCATAGGAACATTTTCCTTGAGGAAACTGCGCAAAGGCACAGCCGACCAGAGGACTCGTAGGCAAGCATAAAAACATATGCCTCGTGGCCTTAGGCACATAGCACAATCCTAAATAACATTTTAAATTTTGTAATTGGGTGGCCTATTACGTTTAATAAGCATGCCAGAATGTCCTTCGAGATAAATTTGATTTGAATTGTGAAACGATATACAGATTTATAGAAAAACAATAAATGAAAAAGTAACTTGTCTTTCAAGTTCTATCTTCTCATTGTAATGCAAGTTAGTTAGTATGAGAAATCACTGGAAGAATCTCAGAAATATATAAGATATTAAAGTCTGTTTCGGTTTTGTTCATAATTCATAAATTACGTTAACGCTTTCGAGAGGATCCGTAATTTTTGTGACGGTATACTCCGAATATCCATTTCATTTATATGAGTATCCTAAAAGAAATCTGCCAAACTAGAGGGGTTGATTTTTAAAAAGTGAATACCAGTAAAGCTTATTAATAGCTCTTAAACTGCTTTATACTTTAATACATGCATTTTCGTGCGTTGTAAATAATACGAATGTTGTCTTCAACTGAACCGATTCTAGTTTTCTTGCTGTTTAAGCAAAATTTTTTAGCCTTGGCCATTTGTTGCCTTTCATTTTTTTTTTTTTTTACTTCAGAATTTTTTTTAAAATTTATATTACAGAATTACAGTTCTGAAGATTTCAATTTATCGTGTAATTTGTGCAATGTCTCCCTTGTTAGTGTGTATCCCCCAAGCATGTGCTGTTCCTGCTGGTGCAGGCTCTGGTATTCAGCATTTAGAATTCTTCGATGCACTGAATCCCTGTTAACTTTTTTGCACGTATGCTTTCATGCGATGTGACCACAGACGCAACAGTATAATGGATTAGGGTCGGGAGATCCAGCTGACCACAGATGAGGACCTACGTGACCATTCAGTTCGGATTATTAATAGGAAAATCTGCAGTGGCGATCCATCCTGAGTAAAAATTCATTATGACGTCATTTAAGGAATACCTCTAAAAGTCCCTGCAACTGTTTCGCAAAACGAAGTATGTTTCCCTACTGAGACAATCATTAAACATGTGATGCCATTAACTGATTCTTAACAAGTCTATGTCGTAAAATAAATCGGTTTTCGGTAAATGTAACTATAGCATGAGGATTTTCCGCAGTCCATAAATGCTAAGTGTGTATCTGTTCGCATCAGATTGAGCACTATTCGGCTTTGCTGAAGTGCAGTGCTGCTTTATACACGAATCTGTGCTAGTTACCTAGTCTCTGGGAGTGTAAATAGTGTGGTCTGTTCTCAACCCAAATTTGGCGCATTTCTCCCGGGGCACTCTGTATAACTGATGGACGAGCTCCTCCCTAAAAAGAATCTCGCATTTCATTCATATTCATGGCAACTTCCATTGGAATTTATACAAAGAAATTTTCCCCTCAGTTGAAAATTGTTGATTTGCACTTAGTTGAATTATTTAAATTGAGAGTGGATACATACGGGTTTTAGAATTGCACATGAACAAAACGGAAAAGTGACATTTACGAATAGTAGAAGTCACGCAAGTCACACGAGAAGGTTTCCTAGTTAAAACATGCATGAAGTAACTAGTTGATAACTGAAATTGTATTGTTTTGTTTCGGAATTGTAATGGTTTACTTGGAAGAAAGGAGTAGAGGACACACACACAAGAAGTTCGGTAATTGTGATTAAAGAAATCTTTACGGTAAGCGAATTTGAACACTGTTCACGGAGATAAGATATATCGTGACCCCATTACGAAGAGTAGGTTTTCTTCCGGTGTAGAGGCTTGTTGTCTCAGGCATTGTGCTCCTTCGAATAGTTGCCTGACACGGCAGGTGAAAATCAGCAGTTCAACTTATCAGTTTGCTCTATCGCGTAAGTCTTTCATTTCTCAGGAATTTTAAAAGAATACCTGAATGCATTCTTATTAATAGTGAAGCAACCTAAAGTTTAACTGTTTATGTTCTTTAGTGTTCTCTTTTTATATTAGCAAAATTGCTGCTGCTTTCGGTACTCTCATGTATTCGCAAGTGTGTGTGTACTAGGGGCTCCTTGAATTCTGATAACTCGAATTTTGAAGACTCGAAAGGTGGGTTCCGCCGCCCCCCCCTGGTGCCCAACCCTTGAGTTCCGGACTAGTAAGCCTTGAATTTTGAAGACTCGAAAGGGGATTCTGGCGCCTAGGGCGCCCAACCCCCCGAATGGTAGGCTGGTTCTCCTTGAATTCTGATGACTCGAATTTTGAAGACTCGACACTCAGGGTAGCCCCTGAATTTCAAAACGTGACATACAGACATGACATAAAAAGGCTTATCATTTTATATATATAGGGTAGATACATTTGTACCTAAGCGAACGCAATCTAGGTGAAATGTATATTTCTTTCTATCATCTGAATATTCTCTACATATTATAAAGTGGTGTTTTAAGTCGATATTGCTTGACCAGCAATTTGTTTGTTGTTTTAAAAAAACATGGGATGTCAGGTAGAGGTTAAATGCTTTAGATTGATAGTATAAAGCACCTATAATGCTGGAAATTCAAAAAAGAATCTGAATATATCTATTTATTTTCTCATGTACAGACATATAACGATAATCAATTCGTTAGATCCTGATGTACCTCAAACTTTACTTTTTTACAGTCAATTTTAGAAAAAACTACGCGCTATAAAATTCCATCAAAAATCCATCTGTTTTATCTGCTACAACACCGTATGCGTGGATTACGGATTCCTTAATGAAATTAAACACTGTGAATTATTTTCTGGAAAGCATTTTTGTTTTTAGTGACTTTCAGCAAAAGTATTTTGGAGGAGGAAAGGCGATTGTAACTAGATAACGACTTTTTTTTTTGGGAGGGGAGGAATAAGGAATTTCCGTTTAGTCTGAGAACTGAAATATTAGCTATCGATGCTATGATACGATAAATTGGATTGAAAAAAGAGGCACCTTTCGTCATAATTTTGATTTAAGTTATCCAGTTTTAACCAAAATTGAAATAGCATGGCCGATTTCAGAAAAGTACCAAATTTAGGGAAATATACCAAATTTCATAAAAATTTATCTCGTCACACTTGCTCCGTTGCTGTCTCTTTTTTTTTTTTCTTCTTCGAAGCCGGCCATTACAGTGATATGAATTTATAACTGAATTTGTAAACTGATTTTGCGCGTAAATTAGGTGTTCTATTTTACAATACAAACTTGACGTGTGTGTGTTCCCATATGTATAGAGTATGTTGATGGAGAATTTTCAAGAAGAATGGCCGAAGAACACGGGTTATTCAGAGAAACTGACAACTTGTGACCTTGTTGACTGCCTTCCTGATAATCTAAACAGCAGATCTTTAGTGAGCTTCTTAAAAACTTCATAATTTGTATCGGTGGAACATGCATGAAAACGGAGAAAATATATAATTTTTGCGATATACATTGTGGCATAGATCAAAAATTGTAAACTTCTGATATGTTAGGACAGTGGGTAAGTCGAGATTTAGAAAACCAGGTAACTGCGCTAGAGACAAACATGGTTTCCAAAACCACTTGAGCCTCCATTATCCTACTTATTGGCGGCTCAAGTGGCAAATAAAGTACACCAGCGGTGAACTTTATTTGCCACCTAAAAGCATTCAGAAAAATTCACGCCACACGTGATTCGAATATGCCTTCTGCAAGTTGAAGAGAGGAGTGGTTATCTACTGGGCCAACCAAGCTAATGTCGTTTATGTTTACATTTATCAACTGGGACGTAATTTTCCGTGAATTATTTAGTTTCATTTAGCTGGTCTGATTGCCTGTTGTATAATTTGCATCCCCCCCCCCCCCAAGCCAAGCAGAAATCAATTAATTTCTACCACTCATCTTGAAGCTTAAGTTTTTTTTTTTTTGTTTTTAAACTTAATATTTTAAAAATGTACATGTCAATTCAATTTTGAACATTGCAGCTGTATAATGAACGTAATTTATATTAGACAGCAGCTGCGGGACATATTTGAGAGGCTGTTTAACACTTTCATTGCCAAGCTGAAAATTGGAATTTCGTGTGGTGGGCAAATTTTTTTAATTTTTTTATTTAGTTAGCGACGTCCACGCGATAACACGTGATCGGCCGTTCAGTGAGAACTCGCATCACGCGATATCGTTCGTTGCTAAGAATCACAATGGGGGGGGGGTGAGCTGCAATTTAAACCGAAAAGATCGGACAGCTTTATATTAATTGTTTACATGGTTTATTTTGACATAGGTTTAATGCCCTATTTACGTGAATTTTTTTTATTATATATATATTTGTCCGTTTTTAAAAACCATCGTATTTTTGTTTTAATTTTAATAAATGACATGTCTCTACTTGCAAGCAGTCATAGTCCCCGCTGTCTCCTATCATGCGAAAGCAATGAACCTTGCAGCAGTGACAGAAGGTGTACTGTGGAACGAAGAGTCGTGCCACACCGTGTCCGCTTCTGAGGGACGTACGTCAGTATGTCATGTGCCCACAGAATGTTTGCCGGAAGCCTGTATTGTATCTATAGTGAAGCTAGAAAGAGGTAACGTTATGGTGCCGGCTGGTTCACGTGATTTGGATTCGGCTCATTAATTGTGACGCCGAAACCTCGAGGCCTATCGTCGCATTCTTGTCCATTGACACGCGTACCACAAGATGGCACGCTGGAATCATCAAATGGTACACGACTTAGTTGAACATCTGTTAAAAATGATTTGCATATTCTATAAATTAGTGAAATGTGAAAACGGCACACACTAGCTTGCAGTTGCTGATTTTCATTTAATATTGAAATGCGGATTATTTTAATATGCTTCGAATTTCCATAATGACCTTCTCATGACATTTTTCAAATAAATAATTTCAAATATTGCTGGCGAGAGATTTTTCCCTAGTGTGCAGTGAAACATCTAAAAATTCACAATTTGTAAACTTATCCGAATATTTCCCCACCTTAAAAAGTGCAATACTATTTCTACATTAATAGATTTTTTTTTCCCCGGTGGGAAAGTTTATCTTGTTGAATATTGATTGGCTGAGGGACTACCCCCCCCTCATTTTTGAAAGGATCAAAATTAAAATAGCAGTACTAGAATAAATAACTCAATGCTAAAGGTTTTCAAGTTGGATATGTATGGAGGAACTGCCAATGTGCATGTTACTTTTGAGTTCTATTGCTTATCACAGCGGAGGTAAAAGGGATATTTTATCACCAATAAAATAGTTCGCCTCCAGTCACATGTTCATTCTTAAGGTTAGAACAGTTACAATACAACAGAAATGAAAAAGATCGCGAAATATTCAAGTCGTTCGCGTGACAGTAATGTCCAAACAAGGGAGGAAAGGTTATGATCCCCCCCCTTTAATATAAACAAGTGCGTTTTTAGGGGGGGGGATTGTGCTTTATTGCAAATATGGAAAAATTATTTTAAAGTAAGATGATTGAACACGTTTAATCAATATATCTAATGGCTTAATATTCGCACGCTCGAAGGACAACGCTTCATTACCTTAAAAATTGGCGCTTTTCACAGAAATGTGGTTCAACTGATTGATGATCCCTTTAACTTCAGTCCCTGTCACAAACAGTGTTTCAGCAGACTATTTCTTTTCTACAGGTACTTACAAGAGTGCGACTGCACTGAACTGGCAGCCGTCATTCCTCTTTCTACTGAGCCTGTTAAAACACAAGCATTAACTATCCAACATCCTTTTTACAGCCTAAGTGCAAACTTTTTTCATTCCAGATGCTCTGTTCTGTGGAACAGCCTTCCTCACGTGGTGTTCCCAACAACTTCCAACCTTTCAAGAAAAATATCAATAAGGTTCAGTATTTCTTAACCGTTATCTACGCATAGTAACAGCAGTGTGCTTATAGGATCCGTATGTGTGAGAAAGATAGAGAGGAGTTACTATATAAAAACTTAGTTTTCGCAAAATAAAAATTCTGTATCTTGAATCCGTTGTAAAGTTGTTCAGAGCAGTTAGCTTTGAAAGTGATCACTTGACTAACGGTTAATCATATATAAACACTCGCATAATACAGCATATTGTTACTTTGTCAGTCGAAATCAGTTTCGAGGACTTCTTTAGCGCAAGTTAGAATAACAGGTGTTGGAATGTTGTCGGAATACTTGAAATGCATTGTTATATTAGTTTTTGGACCGCCGATGAGATTCCAAGAAACGATTGTACTTTTATTTTTATTCTGCGCAAGAATTTAACAAAAAAATAAAAAAATAATTATTTTCAGTTTTCTTAAATGACACTGCATGTTTATTTTCCCAACGACGCCTACCTAAGATTAGTTACCTGTTATGTTAACTAGTTTTGCTCTAGAGCATCATGCAATTAAACTATTAACATTGTTTTCATAGACCTTTTTAATCTAGCCTCTTTCTGGCTTTTTTTTAACTTCGAGATACTCGTTTTGAATTCTGTGGCTCAAAACAGCCGCCAGTTCAGTGGCTGTTCATGCGAAACAGATCAAATGAAGCATTTCTTTCTTTCCTTTTTTTTTTTCACTAGACAGCCTTAAATCATTAGCACATATCATTCTGAGAACTCTTTGAGCACATTGTGTGTTTTAGGTAACCAGCACCCTTTGATCTCAGTTGGGAAAACGAGACACGTGCCCTTCGATGAAATAAGATCCGGGCTGGGTTTAATTCTCATTACCAGAGGAATCTTAAAAAATGGACATTTTTCAGTTGAAGAGGAGTTGGCTAGTTTCATGACACTTATGCGAGGGATAGCAGGTTTTTTTTTTTTTTTTGCTGTTGGAAACTCCTTTTTTGTCTCGCAAATAGGCATTTCGGCCAGAGAACACGCAGTGTGTACAACGGGGTGGATGATGGATTGTTGGTGTAGGCAGTGAATCGTGTAGTGACATCCCATGATGACACTTCGCACTCCATAGAAAGGTACTGTGCTACCATACTCCAGAATCTCGAATCATTTTGTGATATTCGTAATACATTTCTTAGTGGAAAATATAGGAAAACGTCAAATATTTATCAAATTAATATTATGCACAGTGCGTTTGCAAAAGCCTTAACATGAAGTACAAAACCATAGGCAGCTTGAGTAGACGGGTCTAGGAAGTTATTCGAATGCAAACTCTCATTCGACAAATTATTGTTTATGTAAGTATATTAATCATTAAAGTCACACAGATAAAATTTATAGGGAGATTTTAAATGTCGAAACGCGACATCGCTCATATAAATCATATAGCTGATTTAAGCGCTGTCTGCATATTTAATTGTACCCGAACCGAGAACGTTTGTAACAGCTTGAGTATTTTACCACCGATCTACGTTTTACTTTGAGTGGTATCTTTAGTTATCATTATCTAATAATTTCTGTTTGTCGACTAAGCCTGACTGTGCGCAAGCAGAACTAATTAGAGTATGTTTGTCATACTGAGGATATCGTTAATATAATGTTCCTTTTTATTAATTATCTGCCGCCAGAATTTTTGTAATTGCAACTAAAATCTTGTTTAGTTAACATTTTGATAATCTAATATGATTATAGATGATTTTCCAAACCTGAGAGAGTGAGAAAGAAATGAATAGAAGGTTCACCTTTTAAAGCCGCATTGAGAAATACTGATAAGAACGAGATATTGTATTGATGCCCGAGACGTATATTGCATCGTGTGTAGCGTCCGCATATATTTCGCATTGGTATCACCATTCGCACAATGTATTAATAGCCGTGAAGACTTTCCCCCGTGTTGGCGATTATAACCAGAGGTCTTTCACCCTTCTTACTCACAAGAACATGCCATTTAGCCACTTAACAACACCTGTTTGGCGTTAGGGAATAAAGTTTCGACCCATTGCTTTTTAAGAAATCAGAACTTGTTGACGCGTGTCTCGAACGGAATATAATTTTTTGTGCGATTTTTAAGCTCTGAAGCGTAAACAGTTTTAATTGTACGTACATGAAGTTGTTTGAGCCCACGACTACCACGCGAATTGTTAAAAAATCTATTTACTTAATGGAGACAAAACTGTTCAAGTTTTCGCATTTTTCTTTTTCCTGCTCATCCAATTTTCACTTACAATCCAATAAACATAGAGCCCTTTAAGAGCTTACATGAAAAGTCAAGTAGAAATTAAGAATTAGGGTTGTCAGTGTTCAGTGATGCAGTAATGACACATGCTTGAATCACTGTAGAATTCGCAATGCTTCATTGCGACGGTAACGTAAATTTCTCCTGAACACCCTAAAAAAAAAAATCATGGTCAAAGTGCATAAGGTTAACGTTATTTTATTTATTTTTTGCTTTATTCATTTTGTACATATGAAGTCTTCGCTAAGCATTGTGGCGTTTGTTTTCCTTTCACTATGATTTCATTGTTGTTAAAGGTTACTAAGGTAACCATGACTCATCTTTTTGCTTTTTTTTTTTTTTTTTTTGTTAATACTGTATGAGGAATAATTTTTCAAAATAAGAATTGCGAAAATGCAAAAGTAAATAACTATGCACAAATCATAAGACCAGGCTCCATTCACCAACTTTCTATAGACAACTCGATTTTTAATCGATACTATTTGGCACTCCTCAAGATCAGTAATTCAGTATTTTCACAAGGATGTTGAAAATCCTGAATTAATGATCACGGTTAATTCAGGATGAAAAGAATGATACTAGACGTCTACTTTGCCTTCAGATGTATCTCATACATTACGTACATTATTGGTGATGTACATGAGACCTCTAAAAAGTTCTTGATTCCGTTCAGAAGCAGTCATTTCAGTTAACTGACCGAAAGAATCTGAAAGGGATTTGAGTTTTCGCATTCTTTTTCTAGAGATATTTCCGTGGGCCTATTCAAGTAGATCGACTGGATTACGTGAAGGGTGTTGATCAGGAGAATGAGAGCGGTGGTCCAAGAAAAGAATGAATAAAAATTCATTCCACTGGGACACTAAAATAGTGCCAAACAAAATAAAATATCCGCAATGACAGGATAGAGAAAAGCGGGAAGAACATTCTATAGAAAAGGAGTCTTGTGATCCAAGTTATTTATGGAAGCTCATGTTTACTGCTGGTATAGTAAAAATTAAGTCTGTCATGAGTAGCGGTACATAGCAAATTGTGGTTGATAAATCAGCAATCGGGAAGCTGCCAGACGATAAATTTTGTGGCTTCCACCCGCGAAAGAATGTCCACTTATAGTATATTAGTATTGTGGGTTGACTAAGAGGGGGGGGGAGGTGTTTTGTGTAAGCCAGAAACCGCCCACTAATTACTAAACATTGAACTTTTTCAAGCCACTTCGTCTTCATTAAGCGGAAAGTGGTTCACATCAGGCGATGAAAAGCATCTCTCACTTAAAGACAATCACAAACATTCATACCCACCACGGTTTCCGTTAACTTCTTTCCAAGCAGTGTACTATATATCAATGCTGCTCTTTTTTCTTTCGCCTATCTATAAAATTGTGAGCACTAAATTTAATTTGCTTAAATTCGCTTAGCTACAAAAATTCGTTACTGTGTGCACGAGTTAGAGTGTCTGTATTGTCCAGACAGACACCCTAAACAAATATCCCTCTGCAACTTGCTGACATCAGGATTAGTTCGCGCACACGGTGCAGGCTAAAAATAACCAACTAGAGCGTATTAGGATGGAATGGGCTAGAGTGGTATTGGAGTAGAGATGTTGAGAAATTACTAAATATTTTAAAATAAGTGACAACTATGATTTACCACTTAATTCGTTTTTTTTATAGTACGTTCAAAAATTAACTGCAATTAGAAATTCTGAAAGCAAAAATTTCGCGCATGAAGTTACTAGGTGTGCGTGCTCCCATTTTGACTTGTGCGCTCTCACACATCTCTTAGAGGAAGCATTACTGTTATCACATTATTGGCGATGTACGTGAGACCTCTAAAAAGTTCTTGATGCTGTTCAGAAGCGATCATTTCAGTTAATTGACCGAAAGAATCTGAAAGGGATTTGAGTTTTCGCATTCTTTTTCTAGAGATATTTCCGTGGGCCTGTTCAAGTAGAATCGGCATCCATTATACGCCCATTTCTGCTAAACCCGCAATAACACGAGCATCCATCTACTCAGCATCCGTTTACAGTTGAATTGCTGACCCGTCGAACCTGTTATTTATATTCATTTCAAATTCCATCTACCTCTGCGCAGGAAAATGAAGATTGAAGAAAAGGTGGAAAGAATTTTTGTTTCACCCCCATGTTTTTACATCTTATATTACTTCGGTGTAAGTACGGGCCATACAAATAAACTCTTCCCACACTCGTCTGGGTATTTGACCGCTCGAAAATGCAACTTTTGCTACATAATTCTATTTTATATACATTACAAATATGGAAATACGCATAATTAACATTGTACTTCTAATGCACAAAAAGCTATATAATCCAGAAACAAATTTAAATGTAATATAACCTATTAGTATATTTTATAGGCGAATTATTCCTATGAAAGCAGCACTGTTCGAAATCATTTTTCTGATTGGGGGAGAGGGGGATCGCATTTTGCATCTTTTGTATTTACAGTTTTTAAGAATGTACTGCGAAGTTCTATGAAATATTTTTAGTTTTAAATTAAGTACAAATTCTAATCTGATATTTATAGTGAATAAAAGACAAATGTACTAATATAGCCAATCTATTCACAGGACCTACGAATATAGTAGATAGCATTAGTAAGAACTCATATTTTTAAAGCCTTTCACAATATTTTAACTTACTGAAAAAAAGATCAAATCCTCTCATTTTTAAAGTTCGTAGCTTGCCTTTTCAAACCATTCTTGTATACGAACCACTTCAGAAAAGAAAACGCGAATTTACTGTCATTTAATATTTCCAGAGGGGGAAAAAACCACCGTTGCTCTTCATTTGCCATCCGTAGAATAATATTAAATTATTTTAGCCATATTCATAAATAGCGTCTTAGAGTTGTTACAACGACCCCGCTGCAAATTGTGATTCATGGGACTATTACTCGTCCGGTGTAAAGGAGATGCAGTACACATTAACTTGCACAGTGACGCAGTTATATTTCGATATTAGCTTGTAGTATCAGCAAAACAATAAGATCACTTTTGAAGCTGAAATTAATTATACCAACGTTTATTTATAAATAACGCAACACACAATATTCAATACAGCCGTTGTAATACGTATTATAATAATTCAGAATTGTTAAATTAAATGAAAAACGTAATACAATGGGTGGTTTAAATAATAACATGATTAAAAAAAAAAATGGATGCGGCGCTTTCCGTAATCTAGTGTCGTAGGCAGTTTAGTTTCCCTTGAGCTAGTTGAAAATGAACAAGGAAAAAATTCATTAACTCAATAATTTGAGTTTGTCAGCAAAATAATAACCTCCAGAAAGCAAAATAATTTCATTCAAAAATATTAATGAATGAAAATACATAATAAAAATATAAGTTATTCATGCCACTGGATTTAATATACTTTTTTCCATTTCAGGGTAGTATTTATTAATTTTTTTTCTCAGTGGATTGTTTTCTTAATTTAAAATGAAGACTATAATTCATCCAAGTGCTCAATGTGTAAAAACTGCTACATGTAAGAATTACAGATGTAAAAACTGTGTGTGTGTTAAAGATACCAAGAAATTTTATACTTGGTTTTAATCCTTTTCCCAAGTAAGCAAACAAAGTTTTGCGCGTGGAATATATTCACGTCTAAGCTACTTGTATATAGAGGCTAACGAATTCGTATCATTGTCTTAGTACGTATCCCATAATGCAAAGCACAAACACCCCCTTTCGGACGTGTATAATGCAATACATAATTGGAAGGGCCACTACCCAGACCGGTTTCGACCTTTATTGAGGTCTCTTCAGTGGGAGCCAGACCCGGGAGAGATACCAAGGTTAATACCTTTTTTGTTTTGCTTACTTGGGAAAAGGATTAAAACCAAGTATATAAAATTTCTTCACACACACACACACATACATACATTTACAGTGTGCTATTTAGTTTCAGTGACCACATGCTTAAAATAATTCTATTGTGAAAACAATTCCATTGTGTTGTTATATGATATTTAAGAGAATACAATAGGTCTGAGATACACCACCTGCACACGGCATGTTCCAACTGGTGAAGAAATCGAATTCTAACGGGCGTGTCTGCGTAACAGTTAAATCGAGGGATGAAAATGGTCATCAGCCAAACTTCCAAGAGGCAAGAGACCGTAAGACGCGCCTCTTGAAAAATGTGCTGTTGTAGTGGGCAGGTGTAAAGGATAGTGATTGGCTTTCCGTTTTAGCAGCTTGCGTCGGCGTGTCAGTCGACCTTAGAAACTCGTTCTTGACTGATGGCAAAATGTTTGCACTATCGCACTGGGTTTAGGTTTGTACGGATGCCAAGTAGTTGATATTTCGAGCACCACGGTTACAGTTGTTTGATAAAGTTAGTCCTATTTGGATTCCGTTGCACGGATTACTCGACACGCTAGTGATGAAGTTTAAATTTACCCCTTCTTGTTCGTTATCGTAACGGTTTTTGCACGTGTATGAGCATGCGGCTTCTGTGATATTGTTGATTCTAAAGATTTTACAAGTGATCAGTCGCTTTTCTCAAAATATCATGCTTAATAAGTGATTGTGTGCCATGTGGAATATGTGCAAGTGTTTTGAGTGTTAGCATGTATTTCTCTGTTGCATGCGTCTACAATTATATTAGCGGATCTCTGTTTGCGACTTCCTTTTTTTAAATTGAATTGTTTTGCATGGTAAATGATTCTTCGTTGATTTTATAATAATAAACTTCGGAAAAATGTTTGTTTTATCAAATGTTGTGTAGAAAATTACCAGACAACTCGACAGGTCATACACGAACTTGAAATCGCTATTTTCAAAAGTGCTCTACAACTGAAGAGAAAGAAAACATTCGATTGGGATTTAGAGGCTGATAGAGAAGTGTTTTGCATTTGATGTTAAAAAAAAAAGTGAAAATTGCTGAAGTGATCGACGATGTTACTATTCAGATTGGCCATTTATAAATGGCCAATGTCCAGATTCATTCTGCTGTTTTTTAGATCGTCTTTGTGCTCATTTTAAAAATTAATAGTTTATATCGGTATGTCTGGAGTCGATATACATTTCATAACATATCTAAATTCTTTAGTTCCTCTATAATATCGATATTTTTTATCAAATAAAAACATGTATATAATTCATAAAATTATTACAAATTATGGTATGGATATTTTCATAGCTACGCCAGTGCTGTAGTTTCATCGTACTTTTAAGGGGGGGGAAATTGTTTACTTGCACCTGTGCATCAGGGATTCAATCTGTGTGTGTTTTGCAAAAGTGGTGAAATTTTATTGAAGCGAGGATACTGACATTCGTACGGGTAGTCCGGGCTCAAGTCATCGAGTTCTTATCACTAATATGTGTAGAATATTCTTTCATGTGTACTTCAGAAAATAATAATTTCTTCCAAGTACATAGTTATTTTCTTAAAACTACTCCAATGTTTTTCCCTATTGTCATAGCATATATAACTGGATAAACAAACGACATGCCATGATTACGTTTAGAGCACCGAAGGATGAAGGCGTACCCATACAATGTTTCCTAAAACACATGACATCATGCATGGATTTTTTTGCAACGAGAATACTCATTTAACGATGACATGGCAAACTTTTCGTTGTTGGCTGCAAACAATAAAGATGGTTTTATATTAACAGCTTGTTTGAGATGAACCCTCGTAAACTTGGCACTCTTCCTAGTCCGATGTCCAGCGTAGGTAGCCATCCGCCTCTATTGAGGCGGCTAACATTGCCAACTATGCTGCGAAGCTTGAAAGGCAGGTAAGTAGGAGGATTCTGAGCGGAGGAGTGTATTGAAGGTAAACAACTTGCTCTTTTCGCACATGCGTGATGACTCGTTTTCAGGAGTCAACTTTTGTTTTTCCTATTTTATTTTGAAATATAACAATACATTACATAATTTTTCCTTCTCTTACTTTTTTAACTAATATTGAAAATTTCCAGACTTTTTTTAGTTCGAATTATTTGATACGTTTAAATGGTATATTCATATCATCGGGCAGTGGCGCACCCAAAGGGGGGATCAAGGCCCCCCCCCAAAGAAAAAAGGGAAAAAACGCTAGAAAAATTTCCAAAAATCTTTTCCTAATTAAATTCATTTTTTTTTAATTTATGTTGTGTCGTGTCTTCTATTTCTGTACTCCTTATGAATTAGCGATCACTGCAGATGCTCAGTCATAGGTCGTCGTGTGCGATGCGTAGTTTGTATTCTCAAATCGTCTAATCAACCCCCCCCCCAAGATTAACTCCTGAGTGCGCTACTGTCATCGGGAATAAGGTAATACTTAAGAACTTGGCATTTATGAGCACACTTTTGTGCATACATTTGTTTATCTGATAGTATTTTTTAAAACCTTAAAATATTTATTTCGTTTTTGACCTACTTAAACTTGACAGAACGACAATTTAAGTGAGCCAGTTTGTCATTTGAAAAATGACGGTTGTATCAAGGAAATTTTTCCTTCTTTAAGAATAACTCATACGAGATATTACTTTCTAGAAGCTTCCTGATCCTTACATCATAATGACAGTCTCAGTTTATCCAATTCATGCAGAAATTCCAGCAGAAACAGAGCTGTATTAGTCGTTACACAAAACTCGTAAGCTTGTAAAACCAATTCGTTGGCCGCTTTAGTGACGAAAATGCTGAAAAATGCCATTAGGGTTTCAACACCTATTTCAATATAATTTACTTCAATTTCTCACTTATCAGAATTTTTAAATATTATATGTATTTAAAATTTCTTTATGTTTAACGGAAAATTCACAAGTGCTCTTCTTTTTTTGGGGGGAGGGGGGAATTGATTACTGTTTCTCTGGATTTAGATTCAGTGATTAGTTTCGCAGCGAACTGCTCTCCTTTAACATCGTTTCGACCAGTGGTCGCCCGTACATAAGCACTGCGACACTGCAGCCCCCCCCCCCCAAGGAAAAAATGAAAAAATTAAATTTTGTTTGTGTTTATTAAATAATAATAATAATGCTTACAACATTATATAAATGCAATACAACCTTTTAAAGGTTACAACTTATGTTTCGACAGTGATTGAATAGTTAATAATTGGAATTGTTCGATTAACGCTTTAGATTACGAAACAGATACACTGCGATCTAACTCAGTGTCAGAATTATCACGTTATATCACGTTCAACCAATCGCAGCCAGACTCGCCGATATTCGTTTGCGCTTCTCATTGCACGTAACTAGTCAATCTGACACTGCTCTTTGGGCAGTGTATGCTTGCCCGCGTTATTCTTTATTGGCGCGTGTTCGTCGTGAGGGTGAACTATTTTTTGCAAATTTTATTTTGTTAAAATAACATAATTATTTATTTATTATAGATACAAGGCTGAATTATGACGAGTGTCACTGTTGAAAATATGAAAAGAATTATATTTTTTCAATTATCGTTACACGAAACAAATGCACTGCGATCTAGTGTGAGAATAATCGCGCCAATTGCAGCTAGACTCGCCGATATTCGTTTACCCTTGACACTGCTCATTTGGGCAGTGTATCGATGCGCGTTATTTCTCTGAGATATGAAACTTTTATTTTGGTGTTTGTAAGTGTTGAGGTTGAAATATTTTTAATAAAGCAATTTTTTAACATGTAAATTTATTTATTAATAAATTAGTTACTGATTAGGGAAAAAAAAGAATTTTTTAAAAATTTTATTTTGTATATGCAGCACCCCCACTTAATTTCACCCCGCCACTGGTTTTGACCCCATGGCATCTGCTCTTCGGCTAAAAAGACCTGAGCTGGAATGGCTTGTAAGATGCAAGAACTTCTTAAGCCATAAGTTGACTAGTCTTACATGAAAGTGATAGGCACATCTTCCCACACGCCGGCTGGAGAATGTACGAAATTAAAACACATAATGCATTGGTCTTATAATCTTAGTTGCTTCGGCCAAAAAATCGAATCTGCTTTCATCCTTGGCCATATATTCAGTTAGTAAACGAACACCTTCCATATTGAGTAAGTATAGGTAAGCAGGGCCGACTCAGACGTCGGGTTTTCGAGCCTCCACTTTCAAATTTCTATGAAAATTTGATAATAGAATTTTTGATGTTTCACAGATGTATTGATATGGGAAACATTTTAGTATATAACTATATATATTTAATGTTTGTAAATTATGTTTAATAAAATTATGATTTTTCGATAAAATTTCTTTTTTGCAAATATTTTGGGACCCCACTAATAACTTTTTCCCCGAGGCTCTACAAAACTTTCAGTCAGCTCTGTAGGTAAGCATAAAATATTTCTAATGCAACATCTGGAAATAATTGAGTTCTGTGGCGTACCCAGAGGGGAACCAAAGGGCCCCCCACAAAGAAAAATGGGAAAAAAACTAGAAAAATTTCCAAAAATCTTTTCCTAATTAAGATTCATTTTCTCTTTATTTATGTCGTGTCTTCTATTTCTATACTACTTATGAATTAGCGATCATTGCAGATGTTAAGTCATAGGTCTCGTATGCAATGCGTACTGTGAATTCTCAAATCGTGTACTCACCCCCCCCTCCACCCCGGAGATTAAATCTGGAGTGCACTACTGATTGAGTTCAGCTTTAAAAATGTATAACTACGGCACCGTATGTTTCAATTTTTAGGCCTGTGTCCCGCATTTCTTAGAAAAAGCTGGCGGGACATCAAAATGTTCCGCTTTTGAACTGGTTCACTCAATTATTACATCAATGCACACATGATTTTACTAGTATGCAATACTGTTCATATATGCGAATTCTTCTTCTCATCAGTCTGGTGACTGGTTGAGTCCCCTTTGTACAATCAGTCTCCGAATGGTTCTATTTCTAGTCTTCTCGAACATAGTAGTGAAGCTGGCGAATTCACCTCTTTCTTTCTTTTAAGGATCTGCGAATGGTGTTGTGCATATCAGTACTATTATTAACGCTTGTTGATGACGAACATTGGTAGTTTTTCTAGATTTTTTTTTCTCTTCAGCGAACGTTGTTTCTTAACCTTCATTAAATTAATACATCATATTATTATATTTTATTATACAAATGAATAAACACAAACAGAAATACTTGTAAGACTGAATTACACAAAAGATCTAGTTATCAAATCAAAGTGCTTCCTTCCACAGTGCGAACAACGGGACATTGCTCCCTTTGATTGGAAAAGACCTGGGTTCGATTCTCACCGTGACAAGAGGTGTCTTTATAGTTTTTCAGTTGAATGTGAGTCAGACGTTCTTTTATGGTGGTAGCAGGTTTTTTCCTCCCGGAAACTTGGGTTTTTTCATTTTGCTTACAGCCAAATCGACAATGAGAACAAACGCCCGCAATTTACAGACAAAAAAAAAAATTGGTGGTGGTGGTAGTAGATGCCGTAATGGCAGTACAGGTACACCACCTATTTTCTGGCACCCTTGACATCATCCTTGATTACATGCTAATGTAAGATAACCAAATAAGGTCAATAATTTCCTAACTTATTAAAAATAAAATAATATAAACACATACATGAAAAAATAGAGTTAGGAAAGATTAGCAGATTTCAAAAGTACTACTTTGTTTTGTTTTTATATGTATTTATATTATTCTGTTTTAAATAAGTTAAGAAATTATTGACCTTATTTGGTTATCTTACATGCTACTCAGGTGGCTCTTTTCAGAATTGTCTGTCATATGCCTATGATCTGGGATCCAGATCATAGGCATCACCAGATGTCTGTGATACTTAATATTATTATACGGGCACCTACATGGTGTCTGAAGACTCATCGGGGAGACCTAGTCTATCCACACAATCTATCATTACCTCTCCTTGAACCCATTAACAGACAAAGCACTCGCAGCCGATTCTGGCAACCCATTCCACTCCTTCACAACTCTCCAAGCAAAAAATCTATTCCTCACATCTCTGCTAACCACACCTTTATTCAACTTCCAGGAATGACCCCCCCCTGTTCTAGTCCTCTAGCAAAGTGTTGAAACATTTCCCCTGCATTTGTCCTATAAAACCTTTTTAAGCAACTTAAATTTTTCTAACATATCTCCTCATTTTCTCCTATCAACAAACTTCTGCAATCTACACACCCTCAATCTATCCTCAAAGGGAGCATTCCACAAGTCATCTTGGTCACTCGCCTCTGAATCCTCTCCACTGTCTCCTTATCCCCAAGAAACCCAGGGAACTAGACTTGAGCACAGTAAACCAGATGTGGGCATATCAAGGCGTTATAAAGAGGAATTACAACTTCCTTATCTCCACTTGTTAATATGTTCTTCAATAGCCAAGTAATCTTATGGGCTACCTTAGCAATATGTCCTCTAAACTTTAACTCTCTGTCTACCACCATCCCTAAATCTCTAGCTTCATCTATTTCCTAGAGCAGGGTTCCCAAACTGTGTTCTGCAGAAGGTGAGTAAGTGTTCCACAAGAAGTTATTCTGGAATTTGTCATTTTAGTTTTCTAAGCATTTTGTGTCCAAATGTAGTGACTGTTCTTTATTAACTGTACTTACTACAACAATGGCCCCAATGAAGAAAAGGGTTGAAAAGGAAGGTGGTAAGAAGAAGGAGATGATTACGGTGGAAGTTAAGAAGGAAATCATCAGGAAGCACGAACAAGGTATGCAAGTGGCCGCCATCGCAAGATTTTATAAGTCTGCGTCAACGATTTGCACAGTATTAAAGAAGAACTAAGGGGGCTAGATGTAGCAAAAGGAGTCACGAGAATATCAAAGCAATGGCCACGTATTCTGGAAGATGTAAAAAAGTTGCTTTTGGTGTGGATAAACGAGAAGCAACTAGCAGGTGATACTGTGACCGAGAACTTGATCTGTGAGAAAGCAATGGCCTTGTACGCTGACCTCGTAAGTGAACTGCCAGGTACGTCTACAGAAAACGAAGGCCTCAAGGCGAGCAAGAGATGGTTTGATAACTTTAAGAGAAGTGGCATCCATAGTGTTGTGAGGCACGGAGTGGCTGCAAGTTCAGACGCAAAGGCAGCTGAGGCATTCGTTGCAGAGTTCCAGAAGCTCATGATCTCAGAGTGTTACCTGCCGCAGCAAGTTTTAGTTGCGATGGGGCTTTTTTGGAAAAAGATGCCAAAGAGAACCTACATTACAGCAGAAGAGAATGCAATGCTCGTCACAAGTCCACGAAAGACTGTCTTGCCCTCTTGTTGTGTGCTAATGCAAGTGGTGATTTCAAAGTCAAACCCCTGCTCGTGTATCATTCTGAGAATCCATGAGCCTTCAAGAAATGCAAGGTGCAGAAGAGCCAGTTGAACGTTATGTGGAGGTCCAACAGCAAGGCTTGGGTCACTCGCATCTTGTTCGTTGAGTGGATTAACGAGGTCTTCGGTCCTGCAGTGATGAAATACCTTTTAGAAAAAAAATTGTCACTCAAAGTCTTGCTGGTTATGGATAATGCTCCTGTTCATCCTCCAGGCGTTGAGGACGACTTACTGGAATAATTCGAGTTTATTAAGGTCAAGTTCCTTCCTCCCAACATTACTCCAGCCCATGGATCAGCAGGTCATTTCGAACTTTAAAAAGCTTTACACAAAGGCACTATTTCAGCAATGCTTTGAGGTGACTGAAGGAACTAACCTTGCCCTCTGAGAGTTTTGGAAAAATAATTTCTACATTGTAAACTGCGTCAAGATCATCGATAAAGCCTGGGATGGGGTCACCAAGAGAACCCTTAATTCTGCTTGGAGAAAACTATGGTCTGATTGCGTCGAAGGGATTGCTCATGAACAGGAGCTGCCAGTTGTTGATGAAATTGTGTCTTTGGGGCTGGACGTGAATGAGGAAGACATTCAAGAGCTGGTGGAGGAACATGGCCAGGAGTTTACCACCGACGAACTGATAGATCTGCATCGCGAGCAACAGCAAGAGGTTATGGAGGAGAAAAAGATGGAGACATCCCTCTCTTCAAATGCGATTAAGGAGGTGTGTAAAATGTGGGAAACAATGCAAAATTTTGTAGAAAAGCACCATCTGAGTAAGACTGGGGAAGTGCGAGCGATGAATCTGTTTAACGACAACAATGTCATATTTCCGTGAAATCCTCAAAAGGAGGCAAAAGCAAGTGTCATTGGATAGGTTCCTTGTTAAAGTCGCACAAAAAGAAAGAGTCAACAGATAGCAGTGATTCTGTTAGTGACAATGAAAGTCGTCCTACCCAATACAATTACTGTAATATGTAATTAATAAATTCGATTACTTTATGTGTATTACATTTAAATAATAAAACTGTAAAAAGGTATACGAAGGTATATGTATTTTGTATTAATCATTTTTATATGAATATTTTTGAATTTTGGAACGAATCATCTGAGTTTCCATTATTTCTTATGGGGAAATTCGCTTTGATATACGAGTGCTTTGGATTATAAGCACGTTTCTGGAACGAATTATGCTCGCAAACCAAGGTACCATTGTATTTGGCGTGAAGTTGAGATCAGTAGAATAGTATATCTAATAGGATGTTGTTATAGGCCAAGGAATGTGGAGAGCACTGATTGTGCAATGATTAGATAAATTAGTTGGGCAAGTAAATGGAAGATGATTCTAATGGGAGATTGTTGTAATTATAGGAATGTGGATTGGAAAGAAGAAAAAAATGCATGGTAACAAGGAGAATAAATTTGTTGAGTTTCTGTGGGATAACCATCTTAAGCAGCATGTGATGGAAGCAACATGAGGTTTTCATGTGTTGGATTCAGTGATATCTTCAAAGGATCTGGTTGTGAAAGAAGTATCAACATTCCCACCTGTTGGTGGGAGTGGTCATTAGGTACTAGTTTGGAAGGTAGTCAAACAGGAAACGGTTGTAGAGAAGATGGGTGTGGAACTATAAGGAGAGTGATTAATATGCTCTGTAGTCAACTAGCATCAGTATATTAGGTTGAGCTATGCAAAAGAATTGTTGATAGTGCATGGAAAATGATAATGTAGTATCTGACACAAGCAATGTTGAAAGTTTATTTTTCACTTGGTTAGACTATAATAAATTTAGTTTAATCCTTTATCCAAGTGTGAGCAAACAAAGTTTGCGCCTCAAAATATCTTCAGGACTGGGGTAAGGTGGTACAACACTGGGAAACTCGTTGCAAAGGTGGAGCAAGCCAACATCACTCCTATCTCAGTATCTCCCATAATGCAAAACACATCTCCTTGCAGATATGTATAATGTTATGCATTAAGGGAAGGGCCACTACCCAGACTAGTTTCGACCTTTATTGAGGTCTCTTCAGTGGGAGCCAGGCCCAAGTGGAGATACTGGGCAGAAGCAATGGCAAGGTCATCTCTACCTGTAGGAGTTGCTAAAAGGTGTGCCAATTTTGCAATTTTGGCAACTCCTATAGGTAGAGATGACCTTGCTATTGCTTCTGCCTAGTATCTCCACATCTGGACCTGGCTCCCACTGAAGAGACCTCGATAAAGGTTGAAACTAGTCTGGGTAGTGGCCCTTCCCTTAATGCATAAGATTATACATCTCCGCAAGGAGATGTGTTTTGCATTATGGGAGATACTGAGATATGAGTGATGTTGGCTTGCTCCACCTTTGCAACGAGTTGCCCGGTGTTGTAAATAGCATTGTAAGTAGTGGTAAATTGCGGGTGTTTGTTCTCATTGTCGATTTGGCTGTATGCAGGAGGAAAAAACCTGCTACCACCATAAAAGAACATCTGACTCTCATTCAACTGAAAAACTATAAAGACACCTCTTGTCACGGTGAGAATTGAACCCAGGTCTTTTCCAATCAAAGGGAGCAATGTCCCGTTGTTCGCACTATGGAAGGAAGCACTTTGATTTGATAACTAGATCTTACCCCAGTCCTGAAGATATTTTGAGGCGCAAACTTTGTTTGCTCACACTTGGATAAAGGATTAAACTAAATTTATTATAGACACAAGCAATGCATAACTGCATATCAAGAGTTAAGCAAATAGAGTAGGAGTGAGATGGATAACAATGAAATCAAGCAAGTGGTATGAGAAAAGAAGTTATGGGAGAGATACAGTATAGTTTGTAGTGAGCAGATGTATGAGTAATATAAACTGCAGGCCAGAAAGGTGACAAGCATGATTACAAAAAAAAAAAAAAAAAAAAGTAGAATATAAGAGGAGATTGGCCAACCAAATCGAAGGGAATCCAAGGGAATTCTTCTGCTGTATAGTAAACAAGAGAAAAAATAATTATGACAGGTGGACATTGGTGGATAGTTATAAGTGACCACTGCAGATGATATAGTGGAATTATTTAATGAACACTTCATCAATACATATTCTGCTGGAGTAAATGATACTGTGCAACATATAGAAGGGAGGCAATTTATTAGAAGAATTAAAGGTGTATCATCCGTTACTGTGTTAGATGTTAATAAGGCTGCTGAAATGTATGACGTATCACCATGTGCTTTTAAGGAATGTGTAAAACAGTTAGCTATGCCCTTGACCTGGTTACTTAATGAAAATCTTGAAGTGGGAAAGTTCTTAAGGAATGGAAAGAACGAAAAAATAGTATCTCTACAAGCATGGTTCTAGGACAGAAGTTTCCAGTTTTAGACTGGTCTGTATATATATCTTCAGTTGTGGTTAAAGTAGTGGAGAAACTAGTTGAATAGAATGCAGAATTGGGTTGGCAGTATTCTTTATGATGGTCAGTATGGGTTTGTTTTAGCAACCTGCTTACATTTTATGATAAGGGAGATTCATATACAATGATTTCTTTAGCTTTGCAAAGGCATTCAATAATTACCACATAACAGATTGGCATATAAGCTGTAGAAAATGGGAGGATTGGATGATAGATTGATTAGATGGATTGAAGATTAGATTTCTGAACGATACCAGCAAGCTGTATATGATGGAGCATTGTCTCAGAAAAAAAGTTGTCCAGTGGCATGCTTCAGAGTTCTGTTGTTGGGCCTCTACTGCATCTTATTTGTTAATGATTTCATGTCGATTGACTGGGATTTGTCAAATATTTACTGATGATGCAAAGTTAAGTAGAATTATCAGGAATATTCCTTTTAATATTTATTTTTAATATTAGTAAATGCAAGGTGCTACAGATAGAGAAATATAAGGCTATGTACTATATCAGGGCAGCTGTGCTTCAGAAAGTGGATGAGATTTGAGATATTGAGGTAAATGTAGACAGTGGACTCAAGTTTTGAGAGCACATTGCAAGTGTTGCAAAGACTGCACATCGTATTACTACTATGATAAGAAGTACATTAACATGTAGGGATAAGGTTGTGGTACCTCTATAAGGCATGGTCAGACCACACATGGACTACTGTGCTTAAATTTGGGTTGCCTACTTTCCATTGTGATGTGGAAATACTAAAAAGGATCCAAGACTAATGATCAATGATATCGGGACACTGCAGTGTTGTGCAGAGAAGTTGAGGGAATGTAGATTACAGTTTACTGGATAGGAGGAAAAGAAGAGATATGATAGAGAACTTCAAGTTGGTTAAGGGATTTTACAAAATTAATACATAAGGAACTATAAAAATAGTGGATAATAAGATAAAAATGCCAAGAAATGCCTTGGTTTCAACCTTTATCTAAGTGTAAGCAAACAAAGGTTGCACGTGAAGTAACTTCACGACTAGGCTACTTGTATATAGAGACTGATGGCTTCGCATCAATTTACATAGTATCCCACAATGCATAGCACATATCCTTACATGTACAATGCTATGCATTATGGGAAGGGCCACTGTCAAAACCGGTTTATTATTATTAAACAAGACCTCATGGAGTCAAAGACTCATCTAGGAGGTACTTTTATCTCGCACACATCTCATCATACCGGGTCTTAAACACATTCAAACTCCCTGCAGACACCACACTCTCAGGCAAGGCATTCCAATCATTCACAACTCTGCATGAAAAAAACCTGCCTCTCACTCCCCTACTCACACCCTCTTTATACAGTTTCCAGGGATGACCTCTGGTTCTCCCCTGATCTCCCACTATTCTCTGTAGAACTTCTCCACCATTGATCCTATAACAACCCCTTACCAACTTGTAGTTCTATCATATCTCCCCCTCTTCCTTCTCTCCACTAGACTCTGCAAATTACATCTTTTCAATCTTTCCTCATACTTGACATTCCAGAGGTCAGAAACTACCTTAGTCAGTCGCCTTTGGACCCTTTCCAACATCTCTTCATCCTTCTGAAAACCAGGTGACCAAATCTGGGCACAATAGTCCATGTGTGGCCTAATCAAAGCCTTATACAATGGAACAAGAATCTCCCTACTTCTACACGTCAGTGTCCTCCTCATCATTCCCAGAAGTCTTTGTGTTGTCTTCACAATTTTGGCGATGTGTCCCCTAAATTTTAGATCCTTATCCACTATCACTCCCAGATCTCTTATTTCCTCTACTTCCAACAATATATTCTCACCAAGCATAAATTCTGCATCCCATCTTTGTTTTCCAAATTTTAAATCCTTATATTTTGCAACATTGGACTATCATCCCCATTTGCTTGCCCATTCACTCAATTTATTCAAGTCTTCTTGCAAGGCCACAACATCTTCACTACTCTTTATGGTTCGTCCCAACTTTGCATCATCTGCAAACAACTGAATATCTCCATCCAAATCTTCGCCAATATCATTAATATACAAGTTAAATAGTAATGGCCCTAAAACAGATCCCTGAGGCACTCCACTAGTGACTTTCCTTTTCCTGGATATTGCACCCCCATATACAACTTGTTGATACTTATCAGATAGCCAGTCTCCAATCCAATGCACTAATCTAATATCCAACCCCATCTGCTCTAGTTTGACTGTCAACTTATCATGAGGTACTCTATCAAAAGCTTTTGCGAAATCCAAGTATATTACTGTGTATCCTTCTCCTCTGTCCAAGGAAGCAGTCACTTTATTGTAATAAGTAAGTAGATTACTAAAACACAACCTCCCTTTAGCAAATCCATGCTGTCCATCAAAGATTATACCATTGTTGTCAACCCAACTCTGGATCCTAGTTCTCACAAGCTTCTCCAACAACTTAACCACACACCTGACACACAGATAGGCCTATAGTTTGATGCTTGAGTTCGATCACCTCCTTTATGAAGTGGCACAATCTTGCCCTCCTTCCACTCTTTAGGGACTTGACCAAATGCAAGACTCGTATTAAAAAAATATGTCAAGGCAGGTGTCAACTCTCTGGCACATTCCTTCAGAATACGCGGTGATATATTATCAAGTCCCACAGCCTTATTTACATCTAGTTTACTCAACTCCCCAAACACCTCTTGCTCACTTACAGTCAGTCTCTCCTCCCCATCATCAACTGCTCTTAATCTCTCCATGAAGTCACAATCACAAGATTGAAAGATCTTTATGAACTGCTCATTAAGTATCTCCACCACACATTCTGCAACAGCTGTCTTTATACCATTTCCTCCAATCAATGTCATCCTTCCATAATCATTTTTTCTTTTGCTGGCTATATATCGAAAGAACTCCCTAGGATTATTTTTAGCTTCATTAGCTAACTGCTGTTCATACCTCTCTTTAGCTACTCTCACCAACCAAGTCACCCTCCTTGCCAGGTCTTTGTAGACCTCATGAAATTGGTTACTTCCACTTCTCTTATGCTGCCTCCACAATGCCCTTTTTCTCTGTATTGCATGCTTAATCTCTTTATTCATCCATCTCACACCTACCTTATTTAACCTTCTCACCCATGGTATACATTTAGACATTGCATCCACTAAATATTTTTTGAAAATCCCCCAAGCTGCATTGATCTCTTTTCCAGCTAACTCCTCATTCCATGCTACACCTGCAAGCTGTCTCCTGAGCTCTTCATAATCACCCCCCTTGTAGTTCCACATATACCCTTTTTTCACAGGGGTCCTTGCACTGCTGGCAACCACCCAAGTAATCACCTCATGGTCACTTTCACCAATTGGTGGATGATTTGATACCTCATTGTTTCGAGGTCTTATCAGGGGGAACCAGATTCACAAGTGATACAGAGGTTGAAGTAATGCAGAACTCACCTTTTGTCTACTCATATATAAAAATATATCTCACCTTGTTATCAAAAATACTCTGGATTAGAGTGATCTTGAAAGGTTTTTTACTTGGTTATACTATAAATTAAAGATGCCAAGAAATAATATTCTTAGTTTCATCCTTTATTAATGCGTAAGCAAACAAAGTTTGCTCATGAAGTAACTTAATGACTGAGTTACTTATATATAGAGGCAGACTTCACATCAGTTGACATAGGTATCACTTCTGGGTCTGGCTCCCACTGATGATACCTCAATAAAGGTTGAAACCAGTTTGGGTAGTGGCCCTCCCCATAATGCATAGACATTATATATGTCTGTAAGGATATGTGCTATGAATGCACAGAGTGTAAACGGTTTCAAGGTTTATTATGATAAATGTGTTGCTGGTTGAGTGGGCCTACCACAATGAGCTAACTCCATGGCGGTTATTGTAGTGGTAGTGATAATACTAATTGGTGTCATTATACTTCTGTTCAAGTTTCTAGAAACTTT
This sequence comes from Typopeltis vanoorti, assembly GCF_054136105.1. NCBI lineage: Eukaryota > Metazoa > Arthropoda > Arachnida > Uropygi > Thelyphonidae > Typopeltis > Typopeltis vanoorti. The sequence goes on along the minus strand of NC_143549.1, from coordinate 179,237,037 downwards.
ACCACTTTGATTAAAAAAAAAAATGCTAGACCTTAGTTAGATATGTTAATATACTCATCCTACCTCCTTTTAGCATTTCTGTAGTAATCTCCTAGTACTCTGGTGATTTATGAAGTTTTAATTTATTTATAGCCAGTATAACCTTAGATGACATAATGGGACTGATATCAAATTGGAAAATGGAACTAGTCTCTTCACTAAGAATAACTGGATCATAAGAGTTGAATATTGCTTAAAAGATTATCAGAATGCCCTGCCCAACTTGCCATAGTGGTATCCTGCCTTTCACTTGTATTCTTATCTTTTTATGACTTCACTTCATCTCTCTCATTAATAATATTATTATTATTTCGGGCAACTCCAAGGAGTTGACAGACTCATCGAGGGAGGCCCTAACATCATGTCAAGAACAACTATTCAACATTCATATAGTATCTATCATACCTCGCCTTGAACTCATTCATGGTCATAGCACCCACAACAGACTCGGCAGCCTATTCCACTCATTCACCACTCTCCAAGTAAAAAACCTAGCTCTAACACCCTTGCTAACCACATTCTTACCAAGCTTCCATGTATGGCCCCTAGTCCTCCCACCACCAGTCCTATTCTGAAAAATATCTTCTGGATTAATCTTATAGAAACCCTTCAGTAATTTGAATGTCTCAATCATATCACCCCTTTTCCACCTATCAACCAATTTTTGCAACCCACAAATCTTCAACCTGTTCTCATAAGGTTCATTCCACAGACCTGCTGTCATCTTGGTCACTCGTCTCTGGATCCTCTCCACCTCCTCCCCATCAAGAAGAAACCCTGGCGCCCATATCTGGGCACAGTAGTCTAGATTGGGTCTTATCAAGGCTTGATAATAGCTTTGTATAGTTTTTTGCAATTCTCTCTCTCTCTCTCTCGAACAGATTGATTAGTTTCATGCACAGTCATTTAGAAGCCATCCCGCACATTTCTATACCATGATCTTGTAGGCTAGTTTTTTCATAGCATCTGAACAACATATCCTGGTGAATTCTAGCAGATACAGAGAAAGCACTCTTTTTCTGCATTTTCTGAATCCTCCGTAAGAATGAAGTCATCTAACCACGTTCAGCACTGCTTTGTCTCAGTATTAAGACATTGGTAGGCTTTTAAGTATATTTTTAAGCTTCAGTTGCAACATGCTTGTAAGATAGTGGCCACAAACTATTTCTGCACCAATGTAAGTCTTAGTTCTGCACAGAACTTACTTTCTATTAATGTAATCATATTTTTTTTTTTTGGATACCATCAAATGAGACCCAAACGTACTTGTAAATATTTTTTATACTTGAAATAGGTGTTGGTTACTCTCAGCCCATTGACCTTACATAACTGGAGAAGTGTCTTACCATTATCACTGTATACACCATTGTGAAACAGTCCAATTATTCCTGCTCAATAATTGGAATCAGGGCGAACTGTGGCATTCAGATCATCTAACTTATCACCTTTCTTAAAACTACCTAGTGTGTTTTGTAGCTAATTAAAAAGCACTCTTTTTCTGCATCTTCTGAATCCTCAATAGGAGCATACCATATTTACTCAAATATAACTCTCACTTTTTGTCCTAAAATGAAAGTTAAAAAATCATGGTACAAGATATATGCAGGGATTTTCGGAAGCTAAAGTTTTTCAGGAAAAAACTAAATTTATGTTTATAATTAAACATAAATTTATGTTTAATTATAAATTAAACATTTGTTACTACAGTCTTAGAACATCCCTTATACAAAGGAATTATTTTGCCATTTTTCCACTCCCTTGGAACTCTACCAGTGCTGAGTCTTAAATTAAAGAGCCTAGTCAGAGACATTGCCAGTTACATTCCCTTGCACATTTTCACAAAACCCTAGCTGATATCCCATCTAATCCCACAGCTGTATTTACATAGTTTTTGCAATATCCTAAGAACCTCCAATTCCCACCTCTGTTCCCACATCAGTGTCTCTCACATATGTTAAAGCAGTAATCCCACTAGGATGATATACCTTTTGCAAAGTGGTCACTCAATAACTCAACTATTTTATCTGCTGTCTCCTTGTGACCATCGTCACTTATTAAGGTTAATCTTCCATAGTCGGTCTTCCTCTTAATTGTCACATAATGAAAGAATTCTTTTGAATTTCCTTTGGCCTGCTTGGCTAGATTCTTTTCATAATCTGATTTTGTCTTCCTTACTATGCTGGTCACCTTTCTTGCCTGAGCCTTGTACTGTTCATGAGTTTGCTGGTCACCTTTCTCTTTACATACCCTCCACAGCATTTTCTTCTACTGCAGCTTGTGCTTAATGATATTACTCATCCATTTAACTCCTATCTGATTAACACTCCTTACCTTAAGTATACAATTTAATATTGCTTCCTCTAGATGACTCTTAACTATATTCTATGCACTACTAACATCCTTACCCTGCAGTGTTTTTATGCCATGGCACAGATTTAAGCTTTCTTTATATATGATCCACACATGAATGGCCACATCACCCAAAGTACATTAGTGTCATGTATGGGCAAGAGGAATAAAAGAAAGGAGGAATCTGTTCACATTTTGCTTGAAGAACTGAGGATTGTAATCTCTGGGGAAGGCAGAGTGGGGGACACTTTCCCAAAGGACAGAAGCAGATGGAATGAAAGAGGAGGCAGTGAGTTTGGTTCAATGGGTTTCAAGATGGACTGTAAAAGGGATGATGGATAGCAGTGGCTTTTGTCTTAATGATTTTGGAGGAGAATGCTATGCTAATTCAGCACAGTACAGCACTGTCCATGAAAGTATTTGTAGAAGAGAACTGAATGTCTGTGTGTGTGTGTGTGAGAGAGAGAGAGAGAGAGAGAGAGAGAGAGAGGGGGGGGGTCATTAATTAGCTGGATTGCTCTCTCTCTCTTCTAGACAGAATTGAGCAATCTTAGAGAGGATTCTGGCACACCACCTCAAATGTGGGAATAATATTTCATGGCTGGGTGGATTTGGGCTTTGTATAGAGTTAGCAGTTGTGAAGGTGTGAAGTAGTGTCTTGTACAAAAAAGTACAAGTTTTTTTTTTTTTGTCAGCTGTAGAAGCTATGGTTGAAATGTGGTTGTGCCAGGAAAGACCTGAGGTATAGGTCAGTACAAAAAAAGATAAATCTGATTATGCTTGGATATCATAGTATTACTGAAGGTAAGAGGGAAGCATGCAAGCTCTTTCCTGCAAGAGATCAGACAGGACCGTGTGTTTTGGTGGCATTGAAGTTTACAAGGTTGTCCTTGCCTCGATTGAGATATAGCTAGATCTGAGTTCAGGTCACTTGTTATGGTAGAGCTTGAGGATTCTAATACTTGAGCACTGCAAGGTTTGTTGAATGAAAAGGAGGAATGGAGTGTACTGTTGTTAGTAAAGCTACCAATAGGATTGGAAGTCTGAGAGAACAGGTCATTTATATATAAAAGGAAGAGAGTCAGTGAAAGAACAGAACCCTGGGGTACACCTGTTTCTTCCTAAGCTTGTCATAATCACCTGCTTTGTCATCCCACATATACCCCTTCTTGACAGAATATTCCTCAAGTTTTACGATCTCCCAATTCAAGACTGCATGGTCACTTTCACCAATCGGAGGCAATGTGGTCACCTTGGTTATGGAAGCTCTTCTGATCCTGTGACCAGGTCCAATAATCTTCACCCCTAGTCTCATTCATTACATGCTGCCTTTAATAATTATCTCTCGGTAGGTAATCGTTCTTATTTCCAGTCTATATCTCTATAGTTGGAGTCGCCCATAATAATCACTCTACCTGTACTAATTTGGCAATGCATGTCTTACAGATCATCTGTGGAACTCCCTAGTCTATAGCAACAACCAACTATATATTTTATCTTTATATATATATATATATATGTTCACTGGGCATCTACAGATGCCATATGGTCACTCCGATGTTTAGTGATGTGCCACACCAGGCCTCGCCATGTAGTCCTGTTATTTGCTTTTCTGGCAGCCTCAACTATCTGAAGATCAGTCTCTCTCTCACACACACACACACACACACACACATACCATCCATCCATCCATCCATCCATCCATCCATCCATCTCATTGATGGTCTACTCCTACCTCTTTTTCCAGGAACTTTACCTTACCTTCTATTCTTTATTTTGTCTTACTGGCCTTAATCTCACCAGACTGCTTCAAATATACAGCCACTCTCCTGCCTATCTCCCATTCTTTTTGGCTGCAATTCATCTATCATCAGCAGTACCCCTCTCCTATCCTATCTTCCTGTGAAAATACTAAACCCTTCACATTCTATCCCTGTAACCAAATTATCTGCTGTTAGCCAAGTCTCATTAATGCCTATAAGTTTTGGCTAGGTTGCACTACCCAATGCCAAAAACTTCTCCCTCTTGTTCTTGATACTTCTGGCATTAGTATATAGAAACTTCAGCATCTATGTAGGCTCCCACCCACCTTTATTTTCTGAATTGACTACCCTATTCAGTATTTTTGCTTGCGAGACTAGATTCCTCATTGTCATTCTCTATACTCTCCTGCTTCATGGGTGCATTCACACCGACTTGCTTCCCTAATGCTTAATAGCCCTGAATTTGCACTTCAACATGCTCAGTGAACAAAGCTCTCTCTAGACACGTAACACCAAAACCATTTAGGTGCAGTCCATCAGCATTGTACAAATCCTTCTTTCCATCAAACACAGGCCACAGATCCACAAATCTTACATTGTTCCTTCTGCAATATCCAAGAAATGTTACTAGCATTTCCTTTATGTAGTAGTTCAACTTGCCAATGTTAGCAGTCCTCACATCTTGAATATTTGTTTATTAGACATCCTGAATATATCAACAGAGTACTACCTTTCTAAATGTCACTTCTTCCTATTCATCTTACTTCCTGCTACACAGAGACAAACTCTTTAAAAAGAGTTTTGTGATATTCTCCACTCTGATGAGGATATCCTTGTTACTTTTGATCCTACTAGAACATCACCACTCTTCTTATTATTGGAGGCTTGAAAAAAAAAATCCCATCTCTAGAGCAGGATTTCTGGATTACATAAAACATTAGCCCAGTTGTGGTAATAATGTATTATGGATTTGCAAATGTTGTGGTTGGGATGCATAAAAACTTAGCATTCTTTTCTGCTCAACATGCTATTTTTCATGCACCTATCAATTATCTATGAACAAATTTGGTGATCCTCTTTCAATGATTCACTTCAACCATCATTAGTTTTGTCTCTTCTATGGGTGCTGCTCCACTGAAATAACATCCATTATTCCTCTTTGAAGTTAGAATATAAAGAGAAGCAGGCATGGTGTTTGGAGTTTCTTTAGTCTAACTTTGAGCAAGCCATAGTTGCTGCTTCTCATTCTGTGGAATAACCTTTCCCAAACTGTTTTCTCAACCCTCCAGTGCTTCAGGAAGGGGAAAAAAAAAAAAAAAACACCTCCTCCCTTAATTTTTATTGGTGCCACTGCTGTCAAGTTACTACATTGTATATGTTCACATTCCATTGTTAGTCTTTTTTAAATATTTAGCATTGTGATCATTATCTGCTTGTAGCTTAATTTTTTTTTATTACTAAAAACACTGAGCATTAACAAGGATTTTTAATAGTCATTAGTCATTAACCTGAAACTCATATCAACTGGTTTCACTCACTCAAACTGGTGCAACAGTTAGCACACAAAAAAAAAAATATAAAAATAAATAACAATAGAGTTGTCCAAACGCAGAAAAAAAAAGTTACAAAGTTGAATATCCAAATAGAATATTGCAAATCATGTTAGTCTTTTTTAAATATTTAGCATTGCGATCATTGCTAAATTTTATTATAATTTTATTATTAAAAATCATTAAAATTAATCTTTTTTAATATACCAACAAATGAAGTGGTTGGTATATTTTGTTTAATATTAAACATATTTTTGTATATTTTCAGATTAATAGAGTCTGATAACAAATCACTAAGTTCCTTGCAGTCTGGCCATTCACGGAGATCATCAGAAACCAGTCAGCTGTCAGAATCTTCTCTTTCATCCAGGGCCAGTCAGCATATTTCTCTGCCTGAAGAGGATGAAGATGAATGGATTATCTGGGGAAGAGTAGTCAACGAGTGGGATAATTTCATTAAGAAGAAGCAAAATTATGTTAAGGTAAAATAATTGAAAACATTATTGGTGTTGTTGCTATGTGTGCACAAACTTCATTAGCATGTGAGAATTTCTTTACTTTTTATGAATTAAACAGTTTAACTCTACAAAGAAAAAAAAAATGTTTTCAATATTTTACTTGGCACTATTTGGATTGCATTTTCTTATCAGAAGTTGGGGGGGGGGGGACTTATGCGGGTAAAATTAAATTTGAGCACTGATCATAACATGATGGATTTTTATCCATCATGTTTGCTGGTGGCACAGAGAATGAGAGTAAGAAATTTATGAGAAATGAAGGTTTAGATGGTGTATTAAAAATACTTAATCAGGATAACTAAATGTCAGGAGAGCAGAATGTAACTGGAGAGTGGAATAGAAAGTATTCAAAACAAAAGTTAGAGGTTGATGCATGAAATGGAGTGATTGTGGAAAGAATTGGGTAACAGAAGAAGGGAAGGAGTGATGGCAAGGGGCCATCCTCCCTGGAAGTTACGAAAGGAAACTGTGAGCAAGAGGGTGAGGAGCGATTTCTTTGCATGGAGGGTGGTTGAACCATGGAATGCATTGCCTGATAGAGTGGTGAGAGCGAGAATGATCAATGAGTCTAAGGAGTAGTATGATAGACTTTGTGTTTCCTGGGAGGGATCTCCCACATTGAGTCTTGATAGACTTGTTTCTTAGGAAGGACCTCCCGCGATCATTTGACTCCTTGGAGGCCTGAATAATAATAATATAAAGAGTATGGAGGACAAAAGGTGAAGAGCAGGGTGAGAATGGGGATGAAAAGGTAGCAGAAGATACAAATGCTGCAGCATTGATGTGCAAGATGTATGATTTCACTGATTTTGTAGTGTATAATATGCATTTCAAGAAATTCTTGCCTGGGGGTATGATTATTTCTATGCTAAGAGAGGAGGGTGCAGATGAGGATGTACCATATTTGCCTGTGTATAAGATGCACTTTTTTTCTTTGAAAATAGGTCTGAAAAACAGGGGCGTCTTATATGCCGATACTCAGTTTATTATTATTTTAATTTCTGGAAATTTTCTCTGTGCCGAGTTACGCGATTTCTTTATTGCTTCCTTGTGGTGTCTGTGAGAGCATTCCAGTTACGTAGAGCAGTGTTTCTCAAACTTCAGACATCTGCACTCATATGATTGGTGCGGTATTAACAAAGGATCATGCTACTAAATGACAAAGACAAGCCGACAGTTGAGTTGAAATGCTAATTCTCTTCAACCAAATTCCTTATATAATATCTGAAACATATTCACTATATATTTCTTCGTTTTAACATGTTCACTCAAACAAAATCGTATGTTGCACTGGCAACATACGATTTTGCTTGAGTCATACAGCACTTTCTGTGTGTATGTGTGGGGTGGGGGGGGGCATGCAATTCATTAGTTAGTGCCATTTTTATCCCAGTTGTCTCTGATTGCACTGTTTGTTGAGAAACATATTGCACAGCCTGCAGATGTCTCTGTACCTTATTCATTGATACAATAGGAACGTTTTATGATCTCGAACTTCATGGATACATATGATGCATAGCCGAAAATTGTCACAGACCCTTGAAGACCTTTCATGTACCCCCGGGGGTACGCCTACCACATTTTCAGATGCACTCACGTAGAGTTCAGTGGATGCGTATGTGCTGTCATCGACGATCACAACTGTGTCCTGTTCGTTTAAAGTTTCCAATTGTTGTCGCAGTTGTGAACGGTGATGAATTTCTGCCGTTAAATTTTCTCTAAATTTCTTGGAAAATTATGGCTGAAAAACGTCGGCATTGTTACAATATTGCATACAAGCTACGTGTGATTGCGTATGCTAAAGAACATGGAAACAGGGCTGCAGAGAGGCATTTCGGACCCCCCCCCCCCCAACTGAGAAAATGATAAGAACTTGGCGGAATCAGGAAGAGGATTTAAAAAAAGCAACTCGCAGTGAACATAACCTACAAAGTGGAATTGCAAAATGGCCAGAACTTGAAGTAGAACTGAATATTTGGATTTTAGACCACAGAAAAGCTGGACTTTCGGTGTCTACAAAAATGATTATTCATCAAGCGATAGCAACTAACAGAGGGATTGCCAACTTTACTGGATCAACATCATGGTGTTCAAGATTTATGAAGAGAAGCCAGCTATGTATGCAGACTAAAACAAAAATATCACAAAAGATGCCAGCTGAATATGAAGAAAAAATGATTTGAATTTCATCGATTTGTCATTAACACAAGGAAACGAGAAAATTTCGAACTTGTGCAAATAGAAAACAAATAAGGTTTCACTGACTTTTGATGTGCCCTCAAACAAAACTGTAGATTCCAAGGGCACTCAAAGTGTTACTATTTAAACTTCGGGGCACGAAAAAATTCATTACACGGTTATTTTATCCTGCTGTGCTGATGGGACAAAATTGCTGCCACTATTGATTTTTAAAAGGAAGACGCTACCCAAAGAAAAACTGCTTAAAGGAGTGTTTGTACATGTTCATGCAAAAGACTGGATGGATGGAGGAGGAATGAAGTTATGGATAGATAAAATTTGGTCTAGGTGCCCTGGCGGACTGTTGAAGAAGCCTGCCGTACTAGTATGGGATCAGTTTCGTTCTCACAGAACAGACGATGTTACAAATATACTCAAGGAATTGAAAACTCAGTTAGCTGTAATTCCAGGAGGTCTAACTAGTCAGCTTCAACCTTTAGATGTCTGTATTAATAAACCATTTAAGGGATTTATGAAGGAGAAGTGGAACAGCTGGATGCAGTCTTTAGATTTTGAGGTTACACCATCAGGAAGAAGGAAGAGGCCTAGCATTTCGCAAGTTTGTGAGTGGGTCAAAGCTTCCTGGGATGATGTGAAAACTGAGACAGTAGTTAAATCATTTCAGAAGTGTGGAATTAGTAATGCACTGGATGGTACAGAGGACAATTTGTTGTATGAGGACTCAGATTCTGATTTAGAAGAGGTTTCAAGTGTCTCTTCATTTAGCTCTTGAGATGAATTTCTGGGTTTTGATGATTAAAAGGTGGGTACTCTTTCCTAGTTAGATTAGGTATTTGTTGAAAGTAGATCTACTTATTACTATATATTTGAAATACTATAAATTCATTATAATATTCACTGATAAAGTTTTTTTCCTAAAAAATGTGTACAAAAAAGGGGGTGCGTCCTATACAGCGGTGCATCTTATACGCCGGCAAATATGGTAATTACAGTGGTGGTGGATACAAATGATCTGGGTGAGCATGAACTCTAACTGTTGCACAAACCTTATTGTATGTTAGGGTTTGTGAGACCCATCACACAAGTCAAATGACAGTCACCCGCTCCTTCATTTATACTACCTTATGGCTCATGTGGTATACAAAATTCACAATCTTTGCTACCTCACAGCACCATTTCCCTCCTGTCAGTCATTTTTGAACTAATTTTTTTTTTTTGGTCAAAATATCTTCTCCATGATCTGGTTAGGGGTACCCATTTGAGGGTGTTTTGTTTATTGGTTCTCTCTACAGATTGCTTTGAGTAGGGGTACTTGAAACATGTAGTAAATGTTACACATATTTACATGTTTTTATTACATATTTGAGAATATAACATATATTTATAAATATAAGTACTTATATTAAAAAACAACTTAGATTAATAATGACAACTCCAAGTTATAATTTCTGAAAATTGTAAAAGCAATCATTGAGATTCAAATTTTGTTGCGTGCAGAGGCTTTGTAGGAATTTTGAAAAGTTTCAGGTTTGAAGCAGCTTATCGTCATTATTGCTTCAAGGACGATTTATGACTATTACGCGTGCTCTAGCCTCATTAAGCCATTAGCAAGTATATTCAATGGGAAACCTGGTCTTTTTCCAGATGTTTATAATGAACCTGTTTGGGTGGTGTTTCTGTTTGCATTCTTTTAACATACTCCATCCAATTTTATTTTTGCTATTATTGGTTCCTGATTCAATTCCTTCATTATTTCTTTTATGATAAAATAGGGTATAGGTATATTTTGCTGTTTTCTGCATACATTTCCTTTCAGCTGCTAATGATATTTTTTTTTGTTTTATTGTCCAAATTTCACTTCTTCCATATAGTAGCATTAGTAAAGCTAATGCTACTACATGGAAGTGAAATTTGGACTAGTGTATCAATCGTTGGTATTGTAATTTTGCAGAGGGGGGAGAGGTTTAAAGAATTGGCTATTTTGGTTAGCACAAATGATTTGAAAGGTGGGAAATATGCAATGAAAGAATTGCTGATAAAAGCGAAAAAGGAGAGCAAGAAAGTAAGGATTGTGAGTCCTGCTGCCGCAGCATGACAGGAGTGAATTGAGAAGGGCTATGATTGTGAATGAGTTAATTTGGAGATTGTGCAAGAAGAATGCAGAGGTCAGCAGTTTATAGATATATGGAGTGAATTAGGTGGATGAAAGGACTTGTATATGCCTGTTGGACTGTTTAAATGGTTTTGGAGTTATGTGTTCAGAGTGTGTTGTTCAGTGAGAGGATTGAAGTACAAACTTAGGGAAACTATTAGGGGGTTGCCTTGGGTCCTAGGGAATGTTGAAATGCACATACATGAATACCAGAAGTATCAGAAATAAAGAGCAGCAAATTTTGGCATTGGTCAGCTCACAACTTAGCCAAAAATTATAGGCATTAGTGAGACCTGGTTGGTTGACAGAAAATGATCGTTACAGGAATAGAATGCAAAGGATATTCTGTTTTCAGGGAGAAAAGAGAGAATAGGAGAGGAGGTGGAGGTTTTTCTGATAATACATGAACTTCAACAAAATTAAAAGTTAGAGGATTTTAGTCCTGAAGAAGATGGTTCATTTGAAGTTATCTAGTACAAAATAGAGGCCAATAGGACAAAATATCTTGTTGGTTGTGGTTATAGACCAGGAGGTTCACAGGCAGATGTGGATACCATACATCAGCAGATTAGTACAATGAGTGCAGGCAAGCAGTTATTATGGGAGACTTCAATTATGGGTATATAGCCTGGAAGGAAGAAAGGGAGCATGCCAGGATGGAAGTGGAATTTATACAGTTGCTAAAGGATAATTATCTGAAATAGCATGTCATGGACAAAATCAGCGGTTTAAGAGTGCTTTATCTTGATATAGCATCAAAGAGAGGTATCCATAACCAAGGTAGACAGTCTGCCTTCAATTGTGGGGAGAGTGACCATGCATTCTTGTTCTAGGCAATTGCTAAACATGCAGAATTCTCTGCAAGAAAGGGTTTATATTGAACTATAAAGTGGGTAATATGACACTTAGGAGCATCTTAGAGCAGTGCCATTGCTTTAGAAGCAACAAGGAAGGAATGTTAGTAGTAGTGTATGGGAAATGGTTGGGGTTTGTTTTAGAGAAGCAGTATCAGACTGCATACCCAAGGTCAGGAGTTTAAACCAAGTGAGGATTAAGTGAATGAGTAGGGATATAAAGAAAGTACTGCATAAACAAAAACAAAGCAATGTGGAAGGAATATAAAATAAAAAAGTGATTGCCAATTTATTTAAATGATCCTACAAGATATAATATGAGAAGTACAAAGTGCAAGCAAGAAGGGTGACTAGTATGGAAAGGAAAGGCCAAATCAGGTTGAGAGAGAGAATTAGATAAGCAAACCAAAGCAAATCCAAAAGAGTTTTTTCATTGTAGCAAGTAAGAGGAAAGATGACTATTGAAGGATGATTTTAATCAATGTAATGATGGAAAGGCAAAAAAAAAAAAAAAAAAAAAAAAAAACACTTGAGTTACTGCATGATCATTTTGCAAAGGTGTATCACTAGATGGAGATTTTGCAGTTGCTGATGTTGTCTGTCAGAATTGAAGTAGATGAATAGGAGGTGCTCAGCATGCTGAAAAATATCAATATGAATACAGTAGTAGGATTGGATGGCATGTTGGTACGTGTGCCATGTGAATATGCAAGAAAACTGGCAGTACCTCTGATCTTGTTCAATCTCTGCTCTGGCAGGGTTCCAAGGAAGCAGAAAGAGGATAAGATAGTTGCATTACATAAAGGTGACTCCAAGATAGCAACAAATTATAGACCAATTAATATCTCAGGAATGGTGGTTAAGGTATTGAAAAAATAGATTAAAGGTAAAATTCAGCAGTGGATGGGTAGCAATACAATGCTCTTTGTGGACTTGTATGGATTTGTAAAAGGTAGGTCCTGCACTAGTAATTTACTAATGTTTTATAATATAATAGTGACAGCAGAATTAGGTAAGAGAAATGGCTACATTACAACACACTGCTGGACTTTTCAAATGCATCTGACAGAATACTGCATGGAAGACTATTATAAAAGCTGGAGCAAATGGGAATGTATATGAAGTTGGTAGCATAGATGGAGTGGCTGACAGACAGACAGACACCAGAGAGAGTATATGGTGGAGTAGAATCTAGGAGAATGAGGGTCACTAGTGGAGTATTCAGTTTCTGTAGTTTGTATATTAATGATATAGGGAAGGATTTAAGTGGAAGGGATATTTAATTGTTTGCTGATGGTGAAAAACTGGGGAGGATAACTGATAAAGGTGTGTTATAGATATCTAGGATCATTTAAATAAATTGGCATTGTGGGCAGTTGCAGGAAATTGATGAGGCTAGGGACTTAAAAGAGTAATGGAGGACAGAGTTGAGGTTTAGAGGGGATATTGCAAAAGTTGATAAAATAGCTCAATGGATTACCAGATGCTGAAAAACACTAACAAGTAAAAATAGGGAGGTTATTGTCCTTCTAAATTTATAAGGCTATGATGTGTCTGCACCTTGGCTGTTATGCACATAGCATTACCGACCTCTGATTTAAAGCATTGTATGTCTTATGCAGGAGCGATAACCTGCATTAGTATACTAAATAGGTGACCGGCTGTTAGATGGTATCAGTAAACTGTCTATGGGAGTGTAGTATCCAGACACTCTGCAGCACACCACACTAGGTGTGCTGCAGGGTGTCTGGTTTGGAATCGTTGTTTAATTTTTATATTAATGATATTGGGACAGGATTAACTGGAGAAATACAATTGTATGCAGATGATGCAAAATTGGGGAGAATGACGAGGCCATATCTGCTTGACTCCTCATCGTTTTCACCAATTTTGCATTGCACAAGGTTGCACTGTTATTTGTCATCTATACAGATCATGTTATGAAGGAAAGCAGTATTAAACATAATATTAAAATTGAAGATGCTAATTCAGTTGTTTATTTTATGCAGAATGATGTTATACTTATAAACAAATCCACCCTAAGTCTCCAGGATTTCCTGACTAAATTAAATAACTGCTTTAATAAATTTGGTATGAAAATCAGCAATAAAAAGACAACGAAAATAGGTAGAAATATTGAGAACATTGATTGCATCCCGAATAGAGCACTTGTAGAACAAGTAAAACATTTCAACTATTTAGGAACAATTTTTAGTGAAGAGCAAATTATGGAAATAGACAACAGAATTAGCAAAGCTGATATGGTAGGAAGTCGACTGAATAAATTTATAGGAATAAGAGAAAAATTAGTCAAAACACAAAACTAGCTCTATAAAAGGTGTTCAAACAAATTTTAAGTTATGGATCTGAGAGCGTGGTTAGAAATAAAACACATGATCATATACAGATCACTGATGTGAGCATTTTGTGAAAGAGCTCATATCAGTGGTCTCTCATGTAAGTGGAAGTGAACAGATGGCATCAATAGTAGTATCATATTAAAAATAAGGATATTAGGAAAGAACTTGACATTGTTAGCATTCAGGAATGTGTTAGCAGAGATTATGGAATGTGTTAGCACTAATTTCAGGTGGTATAAGCACTTAAACAGAATGAGAGAGGAAATGTTTTTCAAAACAAGTATTCTTTGTCCAGGATGGCAGGAAAAAGACCAAGAGGAAGATCAAGATCTGGATGGATTGATATAGTAAAAAAAAAGTGCCTTAGAATATAAAATATAATAATATTGGAGTTTTGGCAGATAACTGATTAATTTGGAGGAAATTGTCAACATGAAGTTAGTAATGACACTACTTCATATAGTAGTAGTATCATGTTATTCTGTACCTTCCCTGAGGGTACATAGGAATGCGATGTCTTTTCTGTGCAGTCTATCTCATGTCTTCCCAGTGGCAATCTTTCTCACTTTATAGATGGAATGGCTATAATGGAGGGGAAAAAAATTGTTCCTCCTTCCATCTCGCATCCTTCTCAACATACACACTATAGAAATGCTATTTTCTACACACTATAGAAAATGACATTTTCTAAGGCACTCCTATATGTGGAATGCCTTAGAAAATAGCCAGAATTTTCAAGAAATATAATTTCTGTACTGCTTTCAAACCTTGTATGAAGCTGGCTGCCCTCTCCTAAGGATCAACTCTTTCCCTTCTTTGTTCCAAGTGTGTACAAAGTCTCTTGCAATTTATATTATGGTCTAACTAGAACTATGCCTTGGACAGCTTGCAGTCAAATGCTCCCCCCCCCCCAAAAAAAAAAACTGCTTTGCTTCACTGCTGCAAATACAAGCTTTCCTTTTTTGGAATTAATAGCAGATTTACAAAACCAACAAAAGATTGATACCAGGAGTTACCAGCAGCAGTGCCCCTCTTAAGGTTTTAGTTTCTAGTCTAGTTTCTATTATTTGTGTTGTTTTTTGCTTTATCTCAATATCTGTGACAGATGAAATGTTGAAACTCTAAAATACTGTTTAATTATTTAATTGTGCTGTTTTCATTCCATTAAGCCTAAAGAGGAATCATGTATAACCAACACAAGTGTAAATAAGTGCATATTCAATGTTCATCTCTTGTATGCCATAATTGAACATTAAGTAATAGATAAAATCATGCTGAAAAATTATAACAATTTCATTTTGTTGCTAATAATTTTCTAATTAATGATATTTATGCAACAGTATTTCATTATATTATAAATTTATTCCTAACATATTGTTCCAGATTACTTCACTTATTCATTTATTTAAAAAAAAAAAAATTTTTTTTTTTTTTTTAGGATTTGGTCAGGAAAGGTATACCTCAACATTTTCGTAGCACTGTATGGCAATTATTATGCAATGCTCATAGCTGCTCTGCCAGGGACCAATATATAGAATATATTAAAGATACTTCTCCATGTGAGAAGGTAATTTGCAGGGATATTGCAAGGACCTATCCAGAACATGAATTCTTCCAGGAAAAAGATGGGCCAGGCCAAGAAGGATTATTCAATGTTATGAAGGCTTACTCACTGCATGATAAAGAAGTTGGGTATTGTCAGGGAAGTGCATTTATAGTTGGATTACTACTGTTACAGGTAACTTTCATCTTAATGTAATCATTGGTATAATAATCAGACTGGTCTTGTGACACTCCTTGAGATCCATTTTAACATCATGCCTATAATGCTTCATTTCATGTTTATAAAAAGTCACTGCAGCAAATCTTAATTAGTATTTACTATAGAGAGTAATCATACAGCCAATATCAGTACTTTACTTTTTTTGTACATGATTTTATTTATTTATTTTTTTTTAAAGATTTATATTCATCATCTATGAAATCCAGAAATGTGGTCTTCTTTTTCCTTTCATTCTATGAATTATCTTTCATATTAATATGAAAGAATATCTTTGCTAACTAATTAATAAAGAGCCATATGGCTTCATTTTGGTGATATAAAATTACATAGGAAAAGTGAATATTAATGATCCAACATGATGAAAGCCGAATGTTTGTAGAAACTGAAAATTTCATAAATTTGACCTGAGAGCTTACAAGAACACAATTTTTGGTATTGGAGTTGCCTTAGCTTGCACTACTTAAAAGAAAACTAGTGCTGCCAAAGTGTCCATATGTTCGCCTTTTATTAGTGCACTTTATAAAGGTTTCACTGGCCTGATAAAGAGCCATATGGCCAGTGGCGTATTTAGGTATAGGCCCGGAGCAGCAGGAATTTCCAGGCTCTCATTTTCGTAATCATAACATGTTCCTTATATGTCGCATCTACTCACAAGTAGAGAAATGTTTTTCTTTTTCTCATTGTAAGTTTAGTCTGCAAGCATATTGGCATATAATCAGATTCTACATAACTATACAGACAGAGACATGGAAAGCTACTGTATTGTTGTCAGTAACTTGACACAAAGGCAATAGGATTAGTGAATTTGATCCCTTTCTTGCTGAGCACATTACCAAAAGAGGGAAAAAAGGAAGGTTTCGTTTCCTGTCTTTTTTCTGCCACATATGAGGAATTGATTAAAATAATGGGCAAGAAAGTAATCAAATTTATTATGGAACAACTTAAATTAGCTAAGTACTATTTCATAAACGTTGACTCAACACCAGATTTGTCTCATGATCAGCTGTCCTTCATTGTACAATATGTGAAAGAACATGCAACTCCTGTGAAGCGTTTCTTGTGTTTCGTTCCTAACGTAAGTCACAAATCTGAAGAGTTACAAGAGGCGGTTTTGACTTCACTAAACAAGCTTGGAATTGATGTAGGAAATTACAGAGGACAGGCTATGATAATGCTAGTAACATGTCAGGCAAGTACACAGGACTGCAAGCAAGAATTCTTGAAATAAATCCATTGGCAGAATTCACACCATGCACTGGACATTCTCTGTCTCTGATTGGTACTTGCGCTGCCGAATCTGTCCATACTCTTTCACATTTTTTGATGAACTGTACGTATTTTTCACATCTTCAACACATCGGTGGAGTGTTCTAAGAAAGCACCTGGAAACGTCTGCAAAAGTAATCAAACGTCCTTTGCCTACTCGTCGGTCAGCTCATGATGATGCTTGTTGAAGTCATCATAATGGATGGATGGAAATAATTTCCACTTTGTCCGAAATTGAAAATTACACCACCCAAAAGAAAGTTACGTGATGTGAAGCAAGTGGGATTCTACGGCAACTTCAGTCACTGGAGGTTGGGATCATGACCTGCCCATAGGCAGGTCATGAGGGGCCCCCGCTTCTCATATGAGAGGCAGCACTTTTCTGTGGGCCTAGGGGCAGGAAATACCTAAATACACCACTGCATATGGCTGCATTCCAAACTTGTGAAGTGTATTACAGTGGTTCTCATAATCTTTACCACTGCATATTAACCCATACAACTTGACAACTCATTCGCTACAGATAAACACATGAATGTTGGCTGCACACAGCACCACAAATGGAACTGGACTTACGCAAATGTGGGCAGCATGGGACTGTGTGAAAATTGTAACAGTATTTATGGCAAGACTGTGTATATCATCAGAAGAACATGTCTTTTTGTTTAATAAGACCTTATAGCTAGTCGTTATTTTGTTGGCACATTGGAAGGACACTTGTAGACCAACAGATCTATGTAATTTGGCTATACCTTCTGACATGCCTCTCATTGAAATAGTGATACTGAGATGGTCCATTGTGTCATCATTCCCTATGTTAAAGGCATGTCAGAAGGTATATCCAAATTACATAGATCTGTTGGTCTACAAGTGTCCTTCCAATGTGCCATCAAAATAACTACTTTTCTAGGCTCAGCTAAAGATAAACTCCTGCCTTTTTAGCCCACACTGGACTATATCAAATTCCTTTCCAGTATGCGTACCATGTTTTAGCAAAAGATAGATCTGCAGCCTTGCGTCATGAAAATTTAGTCTGCATCAAGGTCCATGAAGAATTATTATTAAATATTTTTTATTTTTACTAAAACCTTAATCTAATTAGCCCATGACACTGTGTATGCAGTTTGTGCTTGTCATTGTTGAATATACCATTTCTGTTCTTGTTTAAATTTATGCTTCATTCATGCCCTTGATACTAGGGCAAAAATTTTATCCTAATAAGAATACACACACACAAGTTAAATCTGTTTTATCAGCATCATCATGCCTATCAAGGATTTAGGCCTAGAGTGGCCTGGTCCGGCCTTAGAAGTCATCGGTGAACCTTTTTAAGAAGACATCCTGGTTTTCTTTTTCCTAATGGCTTACTTTAAGGCTTGTTGTGGTAATCTTTCTGTTTTCATTCTTTGAACGTGTTCCATCCATTTATGTATATATTTTTAAATTTTTTCCATTACTGATTCCTGGTTTAATTCATTCATAATTTCTTCATTTCTTTTGTGATCAAATAGAGTATACATTGCAGTTTTTCTCATAAACTTCATTTCAGCTATTATTAATATTTATCTTTTTGTTTTATTGTTATAAATCTGTTTTATGTTATCATATATTGAAATTTCTCTCAAGTAACTGGATTTGAAAATCCTTTGGAATACTAGAGGAGGAGGTTGTTGCAAAGAATAAAGGTTGAGAGAAGAAGAAAAGTATATTATGTGGATTGGTGGCTGACTAGCTTACAGTAATGTAACTTCTGCTGCAAGGTGGTTACACTGATATAAAATCCTATAAAGCCGAGGTGCTTAACGGTCAAAGCTGTATAATTGAGAGGAGACCTTCACATAGCCTTTAAAGGAATGAGGAGAACCAACCAGGGCTTCTGACCTAATGTGCAATCCTCACCTTCTCGTGATGCACCCTGTTGGGTATTTACCTGGATACTGAACGAACGAGGATGGGCTGGCAATTTGGGATTTAGCCGACCAAATTGTATTCTTATTGGTTTAAACCAATATACAAAATGATGGTACAACATGACAAAATTTCATGCCGGCTGGGGTGTCGCCCGGTTACACAAGGCCCCCATGTTTTTGCCAAGGAACCAGGGTGAACAGCGAAAAGTCAGCTACTGGAACAAATCTGAAAGCACACCCCAATTCAACATCACCAGCGTTAAAGATCGGTACTATCAACATAAGAAGCCTGAATGGCAAAGAAATGGAGCTAGCTGAAGAATTAGATAAGTACCAGATCGACATAATAGGGGTGACTGAAACAAAAAAAGTCAAAACCTGGTGAGATCTTTCTGAGCAGTAAATACAAAAGGTTATATTCAGGAAATGACAGTCAAGGAAAAGAAGGAGTAGCCATATAGTATTCAACACAAAATACGAGGCTAATCTTCTTGAATGGCAGGCAGTCTCAAGTAGAGTGATGAGGGCAAATATGAGAATAGGGAACAGGACAATGAGACTTATTTGTGCCTATGGTCCCACAAAAGGTTCTATTAAGGTAGAAGTGGAGGAATTTTTTAATGCTTTAGAAAAAGCAACTGACAAAATGAAAAAGGAAAAGTTGGTTCTTGTTGGGGATCTAAATAGCAGAGTAAGGAATGATTGTCAGACATACAAAAATATTTTGGGAAAATTTGGAGAAAAGAGCAAAGCTAATAATAATAGCAAATACCTGTTGTATTT
Organism: Typopeltis vanoorti; assembly: GCF_054136105.1. Taxonomy (NCBI): domain Eukaryota; kingdom Metazoa; phylum Arthropoda; class Arachnida; order Uropygi; family Thelyphonidae; genus Typopeltis; species Typopeltis vanoorti. The sequence goes on along the minus strand of NC_143549.1, from coordinate 179,217,511 downwards.
CTGCTCAGGACATGGACTGGTTATTACTAACACCATCTTCCAACATAAAAATGTGCGCAAATTCACATGGAAAGAAGAGGCAAGGAATAAGAAAAGTCTCATTGACTATGTTATTGTTGATAGTGATGTTTTCTCCCCGGTGCAGGACACCAGAGTGTACAGAGGATTTGAAATTGGAAGCGATCACTATTTAGTCTTGAGCAAGATGAAATTGAATTTCATATTGAAAAGAATAACATGTAAGAAAGTTTTAAAGTGAATAAAAGTTGAGCAGCTCTCAGATGGGAGCTGTAGACTAAAATACACAAAGATTATTGAAGAAAAAATGAAAGCGTTTGAGAACAGAAACCAAACCTTGGAGATTCAGTGGCAAGCCATGAAGAAAACCCTGATTGATTCAGCCAGAGAGGCATGTGGTGAGGTTGTCTGCAAGGATAGAAAAATCAGAACTCCATGGTGGACACAGGAAGTTAAAGAGGCAGTGAAGGAAAAAGAAGAAATCATATCAAAAGTTCCTGGCAAATAAGTCAGCTTGTGCTCTTAGAGAATACAGAGACAAATGTAAGAAAGCAAAGCACTGTGTAAAACTAGCTAAAGAAAAGTCATGGGAGGACTTTGGCAAAAACATAGAAAATAAATATCAAGAAGGTGGTAAGATATTCTGGAAGTTGTTGAAGAAGCTTAGAAATGGAGGAAGAGTGCTGTAAAATGAATTAGAGATGATAAAGGTGACATGAAAACAGGAGAAAAAGATATCCTTGAAGTATGGAGTAATTACTTTGAAAAACTGCTAAAAGAAACAGTGATGATAGCACAGTGGTAAAAAACACTGACCATGCATGCAGTCAGATATACATATCTATACTTATTATTATTTCCCAAGCCCTCATGGAGTCAAAGACTCATCTGGGAGGTCCTTTTATCATACACACACACACATCTCATCATACCGTGTCTTAAACACTCAAACTCCTTGCAGACACCACACTCTCAGGCATTCCAATCATTCACAACTCTGCATGAAAAAAACCTGCCTCTCGGTCCCCTACTCACACCCTCTTTATACAGTTTCCAAGGATGACCTCTGGTTCTCCTCTGATCTCTCACTATTCTCTGTAGAACTTCTCCACCATTGATCTTATAACAACCCCTTACCAACTTGTAGGTCTCTATCATATCTCCCCTCTTCCTTCTCTCCACCAGACTCTGCAAATTACATCTTCCCAATCTTTCCTCATACTCAGCATTCCAGAGGTCAGAAACTACCTCAGTCAGTCAGTCTCCTTTGGACCCTTTCCAACATCTATTCATCCTTATGAAAACCCGGTGACCAAATCTGGGCACAATAGTCCATGTGTGGCCTAATCAAAGCCTTATACAATGGAACAAGAATCTCCCTACTTCTACACGTCGGTGTCCTCTGCATCATTCCCAGAAGTCTTTGTGTTGTCTTCACAATTTTGGTGATGTGTCCCCTAAATTTTAGATCCTTATCCACTATCATCCCCAGATCTCTTATTCCTCTACCTCCAACAATAAATTCTGCATCCCATCTTTGTTTTCCAAATTTTAAAACCTTACATTTTGCAACATTGAACTCACATCCCCATTTGCTTGCCCAATCACTCAATTTATTCAAGTCTTCTTGCAAGGCCACAACATCTTCACTACTCTTTATGGTTCGTCCCAACTTTGCATCATCTGCAAACAACTGAATATCTCCATCCAAATCTTCGCCAATATCATTATTATACAAGTTAAATAGTAATGGCCGTAAAACAGACCCCTGAGGCACTCCACTAGTGACTTTTCTTTTCCTGGATATCGCATCCTCATACACAACTTGTTGATACCTATCAGATAGCCAGTCTCCAATCCAATGCACTAATCTAATATCCAACCCCATCTGCTCTAGTTTGACTGTCAACTTATCATGAGGTACTCTACCAAAAGCCTTTGCAAAATCCAAGTATATTACTGTGTATCCTTCTCCTCTGTCCAAGGAAGCAGTCACTTTATTTTAATAAGTTGATTACTAAAACATGACCTTCCTTTAGCAAATCCATGATGTCCATCAAAGATAATACCATTGTTATCAACCCAACTCTGGATTCTAGTTTTCACAAGCTTCTCCAATAACTATGACAACAACTTCTCCTATCTATGACACACACAGATAGGCCTATAGTTTCATACTTGAGTTCAATCACCTCCTTTATGAAGTGGCACAATCTTGCCCTCCTTAGGAATTTGACCAAGTGCAATACTTGTATCAAAAAAATATATCAAGGCAGGTGTCAACTCCCTGGCACTTTCCTTCAGAATATGCACCGATATATTATCAAGTCCCACAGCCTTATTTACATCTAATTTACTCAACTCTCCAAACACCTCTTGCTCACATACAGTCAATCTCTCCTCCCTATCATCAACTGCTCTCAATCTCTCCATGAAGTCACATTCACAAGATTGGAAGATCTTTATGAACTGCTCATTAAGTATTTCCACTACACATTCTGCAACAGCTGTCTTTATACCATTTTCTCCAATCAATGTCATCCTTCCATAATCATTCTTTCTTTTGCTGGCTACATATCAAAAGAACTCCCTAGGATTCTTTTTGGCTTCATTAGCTAACTGCTGTTCATACCTCTCTTTAGCTACTCTCACCAACCAAGTCACTCTCCTTGCTTGATCTTTGTAGACCTCATGAAATTGGTTATTTCCACTTCTCTTATGCTGCCTCCACAATGCCCTTTTTCTCTGTATCGCATGCTTAATCTCTTTATTCATCCATCTCACACCTACCTTATTTAACCTTCTCACCCTTGGAATACATTTAGACATTGCATCTACTAAATAGTTTTTGAAAATCCCCAAAGCTGCATTGATCTCTTTTCCAGCTAACTCTCATTCCATGCTACACCCACAAGCTGTCTCCTGAGCTCCTCGTAATCACCTCCTTGTAGTTCCACATACCCTTTTTTCACAGGGGTACTTGCACTGCTGGCAACCACCCAGGTAATCACCTCATGGTCACTTTCACCAATTGGTGGATGATTTGACACCTCATTTATATTACATCCTCTGATGAGACGACCAAATTCAAGACCCTTAATCCTCGTGTGCCCTCTGTTACATACTGTCTGAGGTAGTTATCCCTCAAAAACTCGAGAAACTCATTTTCTTTACTTCCAGTTGCTATCTCATCATCATTCCAGTCTATATTGCCATAATTAAAATCCCCATAATGATCACCCTTTTCTTATTTGCTTGGCTTATTTGACTATACATTTCACTATCACCACCATCCAAGCCTATAACAACATCCCACCAAGTATTTGATTATATTCACCTCTATCTCACACCATACTGCCTCAGAACCATTGACCATATTTCCCTCTTGCATCTCTACCTTGTATGGACATAACTTTCTCTATCATCAATAGCACGCCCCCTCCCTTTTTACCACTTCTGTCCTCACGAAACATATCATACCCTTCCATCTCTATTCCTGTCAGGATGTCGTCCTTTTTCTACTTGAAGTAGAAAAAGCCATCAAAAGCTTGAAATGTAGAAAGGCAGCAGGAGTAGATGATAATTGACCAGAAATGCTGAAGTATGGTGGTATAAAAGTCTTACAGTGGCTGCACTGCACAGTTCAGAAAGCCTGGACAGAGAGACGAATTCCCGATGATGGGTGTAGAACTCTAACCCATATAAAAAGGGAAGTAAAACTGAATGTGAGAATTACAGAGGTATTTCCCTACTGAGTGTTCCTGGCAAGATTTATGCAAGTATACTTGAGAAACGGTTGAGAAGAATTGTGGAAGAAAAGCTTGGTGAAGAACAAGCTGGATTCCGGCCAAATAGAGGCTGTCAGGATCAGATCTTCACTTTACGACAAATAGTTGAGAAAGCATGGGAATATAACAAAGATCTGTATTAAAGTTTTGTCTATCTGGAAAAGGCATATGATAAGATGGCAAGAGAGAAGCTATTCAATACGCTACAGTTATATGGTGTCAATGAGGCATTATATCAAGCAATACTTAGTCTTCGTTTGAGTTGTAAGTCAGCAGTTAGAATTGAAGGACTTACAGGAAGATGGTTTAATGTTAAATCTGGTGTGAGACAAGGATGTACATTATCCCCTCTGTTATTCATTATCTATATGGATCACGTTATGAAGGAAAGTGGTATTAAACATGATATCAGAATTGGAGATGTTAATGTCAGCTCTTTGCTTTATGCGGACAATGTTATACTTCTAAATAAATCCACTACAAATTTGCAAGATTCCCTGACTAATTGAATAACTGTTGTAATAGATGTGGTATGAAGGTCAGCATTAAAAAGACAAAGACAATGAAAATAGGCAGAATCATTGAAAATGTCAACTGTGTTGTGAACAGGGAACTTGTGGAACAAGTAAAACATTTCAGCTACTTAGGCACGATTTTTAGTGAAGATGGTAAATTAAAAATGGAAATAGACAACAGAATCAACAAAATTGGTATGGTAGGCAGTCAGTTGAATAAATTCATATGGAATAAGAGAGAAATTAGTCGGAACACTAAATTAGCTGTATACATAACAGTGTTCAAACCAGTTTTAACTTATGGATCTGAGAGCTGGGTCAGAAGTAAAACACTTGACCAAAGACTAGAGACTGCAGGTATGAGAGTCCTGAGAAAGATTATAGGTGTGAACAGATGGCATCAATGGCAATATCATATTAAAAACGAGGATATTAGGAAATAACTTGACATTGTCACCATCCAGGAATGTGTTAGCAGAGCTAATCTCAGGTGGTATGGTCACTTAAACAGAATGGTCGAGGAAAGATTAGCAAAACAAGTTTTCTTTGCCAGGTTGGCAGGAAAACGACCCAGAGGAAGACCAAGATATAGGTGGATTGATACTGTACAAAGTGCCTTAGATGATAGAAATATAAGATCTGGTAATGTTGGAGTCTTGACAAGTAACAGACTGATTTGTATGAAAATTGTAGATAGGAAGTTAGTAATGATGTAAATTTTTCATGTAGTACTATCATATCCTGTACACCACTTGAGGGTACATGTCAGGAATTTGATGATGATAAAGTAGCCTGGGTTTGGGGAAAATAAAAGCTATAGTGAATCTCGTGGAAATGCAATTGTAATTTGTAGGTCTTTTTGAGGATACTTTAGTTTGTCCACTGAAATCTTGCAGTGAAGATGTGAAGTGTTGTAGTTGTCACTGTTGTATGTGTTTGTATGTTTAGAGGAAACTAGAGAGACAAGGGATGCAAATTCAGTTCAATAGTATTCATTTGTCAATTAATTATATGCAAGCATAAATCAGAAATATATGAAAGAGTGGAATGAATCGGCATGTGAAGGTCATGAGTTTTGCTGATTCCTCTGTGACTATATTGAGGATTGTATGGAGTGTGTGTGTGTGTGTGTGTGTGGAGAGGAGGAGGAGCAAGTTGTCTATATCATATGGGAGTTGAAGAAAAAGAACTATGCTGGAATATCAGCTTTGTGTTTCAACGATGTTTTCAGTAGAAATGTTGAGCTCTGATAGAGGTACAAAAGTGATTATCGATCATAATGGGACAAGAAGTACAATTAATAATTTGCATATAAGGAAGATTTTTGCAATAAGATTTTTTTTTTTTTTTTTTTTTCAGCTGTTTTGAGTTTTAGGGACTCGTGGTGCGTAGTGTTTGTTGACAGCTCCTGATAAGATAAGTGTTATTTTAAGTTATCATTGACAATTTTGCCTGAATATTATGTAGTTTTGTTTGCTTTTCATATCTTAGTGGGCCTGTTTGTGTGTTTTTGGTGTTATTTCAATTATTAATTTGATAAGATAAGATAGAAGCGTGCACATGGCTCTGGTAAGAAGGAAAATAATGGCGGCCAGTAATAATGGTTCGCCATCTTTATTTAGAAATTGTAACATAAAGGAGATTATTCAATGTCCTATATGCGAGATGTATGCTTTGTGGAGAGTGGTTAGTCCGGTTAGATGATGATAGTGGAGTGATTGTGTGCAGAAAATGTAAGGAAAATGAGGAATTAAAGTGTTTCAGGTGTTTGATATTTTTGTTGAATGTCAGAATGTAGAAAATAGCGATATGATAAGAAATTGCAAGGTTTTACTAGAGAGCTGTGAGGGCGGCGTTGAAAGTGAGAATGAAGGTAATAATACAGAGCAAATGAATAGTTTAACAGATAATAAAAAAGATGAGATAGATGCAATGAGTGAGATCGCAATGTTGAGTGGAGCAGTACACAGGGCAAAGCGGCAGCTGGAGCATATGCACAAATGTTTACCGGGTGTACCAGCCAATAAAAAAGTATGATAAGAAAAATAAGAGTATGATTGTGAACATAAACAAAATGAAGGAGAGAGTGCTGTATGGAGATTCGTTAGTATGAGGTGTGATAGTTGAGAGTTTGACAAAATCGTGCCAACCGTGTGACCATTAAGGACGTAAGTGAGTCTATTAGGGAGCAAAAGCAAAGGGTGAAAGAAATGATAGTGGTGGCAGGTACGAATGATTTGAAAGGAGATAAAATGTAAATGATAGAGGACCTGAAAGAATTGTTTGAGGTAGCAAAAGAGAAGAGTGAGAGAGTTAGGATGGTTAGTCTGTTGCCGTGGTATGACAGTGAAGAGTTTAGAAGGAGGGCCATAATTGCTAATGACTTTATGCATGGGTTATGCCGGATGAGTGGTGTGGAAATTGTGGGGTGAGTTTGATGGGCAAAAGGATCTATATAAGATGGATGGTTTTCATTTGAATGGATTTGGTGTAAGGAGACTTGAAAAAGTGTTGTTGAATGAAGTGGATGTGCAGAATCAGGGAAACTAGATTTATTAAGGGGGGGGGGAGTAGATATGCAAACTTTAGGGAGGCAGTTGAGTGTATGAATGAGTATAATATGCCTGAGCGAATAAGGACAACAAATCTGAATGGGATAGTTAGTGTAAGGCATCAAGGTAGCGATGGGACTAATGGGCTTCTGCAATTCATGTATACTAATGCTAGGAGTATTAGGAACAAGAAAGAAGAATTTTTGGCCTTGATTGGCACTTCCAGACCACAGGTTATTGGCTATAGCTAGTGGGATTGAATGTGGAGGGGGTATAGTGTGTTCAGGAGTGACGGGGAGAATAAAATGGAGGGAGGAGTATTATTGATGATAGCTGATGAGCTGCAGTCAAGGAGAATAGAAGTTGAATTGCAGGATAGAGAAAAGAGCACATTTGGTGTGAGATTGAGGCTAGCAGAACAAAATATACAAGGGTGCTACTATAGACAGGTGACGGAATAGATGGTGGAGATAGTATGCATAAGCAAATAGAAGAAATGAGTGGAAGGAGGGTAATTATTATGGGAGATTTCAACTATGGTAACATTGATTAGAAGGAGGAGAGGACACACGGAAGGAAGGAATTGGATTTTATGCAGTTATTAAGGGATAACTATCTGCGACAGCATGTAATGGAAAATACTAGGGATCAGAGAGTGCTTGACCTAGTAATTGCATCTGAGGATTTGACTGAAAAGAATATGACCACATTCTCACCAATTGGTGAGAGCGATCATAGTGATCATTGACTTGGGAGATGGTTAAAGGTATGGAATTTACAATTAAGACAGGGTTCATGTGGAATTATCAGGCTGGTAAGTATAACAAGCTTAGGAGTTTGATTGGTTCAGTACCATGGCATGTAAAACTGCAAGGGTTGGATGTTGATAGTGCATGGGAGGTGGTTAAGAAGTGTTTGCAGGAGGCAATGGCTAACTGTATACCTAGAGTCCAAATAATAAATCAAGTAGGGATTAAATGGATGAATTACCATTAAGCTTGAGCTGCAAAAAAAGAAACAACTGTGGAGGGAATTTAAGGAGAAAGGTGACCTGCAGGAACATGAACTGTATAAAGCTCAGGCCAGAAGGTAACAAGTGTGGTAAGAAAAGCAAAAGTGGATTATGAAAGAACTTTAGCCATGCAGGCTAAAGAGAATCCCAAACAGTTTTTTAGATATGTTGCAAGTAAAAGAAAAAATGTATATGGCAGATTGATTTTAAAGAATGCCAATGGTAGGGAGGTAACCGAATCAGTTGATATAGTAGAATTACTGAGTGAGCACTTTGCAAGAGTATATCATCCAGGTAGTGACATTGCAGAAATGGAAGAACCAACAGCTTATATGGGAATTGTGGTGAATGAAGTGGAGGTGAATAGTGTATTACAAAACCTCAATGTCAATTCATCTGCAGGATTGGATGGTATATCAGCTCGTGTCGTACGAGAAGCGGCTAAAGAATTGTCAGTGCCTTTGACCATTTTGTTTAATTTGAGTCTCGGGTCTGGGTTGGTCCCAAGGGGGTGGAAAGAGGAGAAAATAGTTCCACTGCATAAAGGAGGTTCCAAGACTGCTGTTGAAAATTATAGGCCAATCAGCATTTCAGGAATTGTTGTCAAGGTCGTGGAGAAAATAGTCAAGAGTTAAATACAAGATTAGATAGATGAAAATGGGATACTGTATGGGGGACAGCATGGTTTTGTGAAGGATAGATCATGCCTCAGTAACTTGATCACGTTCTATAACACAGCGACGGCTGAACTGGATAAGGGTAATGGGTTTATAGTGATTCTACTGGACCTTGCTAAAGCCTTTGATAGGATACCACATGGAATTCTAATCAGTAAACTGCAGCATATGAGAATGGATATAGGGTTGGTGAGATGGATAGGAGGGTGGTTGATGGAGAGATATCAGAGAGTGGTTTATTCAGGAGCAGAATGACTGAAAACCATCACTGGATCTATCGATTCAGTGTTGCAAAGTGTAAGATTTTGAAATTTGATAAGCAACAATGGGATGCAAAGTATATGCTTGGTTAGGAAACTTTGAAGGAGATGAGAGATCTTGGAATGATGGTGTACAAGGACCTGAAATTCAGAATCCACATTGCACAAGTTGTTAAGTTGTCAGTTAAGATAATGGCAATGATTCAGAGGACCTTGGCATGCAGAAATAAAAAGGTTATGATTCCATTGTATAAGGCATTAGGGTTTATATGAATTATTTTACACAGATTTGGTCAACTTGGGTATGCTAGAAAGGATCCAGAGAACTTTAACAAAAGTGTTAATTAAAAGTGAAATGTGGAGTATGAAGACAGATTGAGGGAATGTAATATGCCAAGTCTGGTGAATAGAAAGAGGGGGAACATGATTGAGACATAAGTTTATTTTTTTATCCTACACATGGAGAGGTACAAGAACCTATAGCACATTAGTGCCATGCGTTAGGTGCCGATGAGTGTTGAGAAAGAAGAACCCTGGTGACATTCTTCTTCAAGAGCTATAGGTTGAAACTATTGAGGAAACATGAGAAAGGCTTTCTGGAGGACAGAGGCAAATGGAATAAATGAGGAAAAGGAGAAGCAGGCTCGATGAGTTTGCAGTTGTACTGTAAAGAGATGTTGGAAAGTAGCTGCTCTAGTTTTAATAGGCCTAACAGCAAGTGGAGAAATGATGTTTGCCAATTCAGTGGAGCAGTGATCATGGAAGTACCTGTAGAAGAGACAGAGCTGAAACATTCTATCTGTGAAATAGAGGTTGAAGTGAGCTTGTGAAGGGTCATCTACAAGCTTAATTATTCTCCTCTGGACAGCATCAAGAATTTTTAAGGAGGTTTTAGGTGCACCACCCCAAACATGTGTACAGTATTCTAAGGATGTGAGTAGATTTTGAATTTATATAGAGTAAGTAGCTGGGTAGGTGTAAAATAACTTCTTGAGTGGAAAAGAATGCTTAGTTTTTAGAAACTAGGGGAAGCTATTGATGTGATGTACAAACACACTTGTACCAAGTGTGTTTGTACCAAAACGAAGTTGGAGGTAAATGTCATTCCAAGAAGAGAGTTTGTACTGTCTGGTGATGCATATGTTACTGAGGATAAGGGAAGGAGAGCTGAGATCCCTTTTGCAAGAGAAAAGGCAGGACTATGTTTTGACAGCATTCAAAGTGACTAGGTTATCTTTGCCCTGCTGAAGGAGGTATGGAGATCGATGTTTAAGGCACTGGTTACAGATGATCGTGATGATATCAGCCGTGAATCTGGATTGGCAGAATCCATGCTGATGGTTGCTGATTAATTGGTGAGCTTCTAGGTAGTGAAGTTGTCCATTGATAACTTTCTCCATTATTTTGAAGAGGATTGAAGTGATGGAAATTAGTTGGTAGTCAGACAGTAGGCTTTTCTCTCTTTTTTTTTTTTTTTTTTTTTTTTTTTTTTTTTTTTTTTTTTTTGAAATAGGTTGGATATATGTTAGTTTCCATGAGATGTGATAGGTGCCAGCTGAGTATAGAAGATGGAAGAGATGATAGAGGATAGGTGTTAACCCAATGGCATCTCTCCTATTGTAATAGGAGAGATGCCATTGGGACCAGATTACTTTGTAGTGTTCAGGTTTAATATTCTTATTTCTTTCTTTCTGCTGAAAGGCCACAGGAGACATACGATGTTCAGTTGCTGGTATGGAAGGAAGTGATTAAAGGTGGTAATCAGTTAGTCAGGGGTTATCAGTTAACATGGAAGAAATTTTTCATTGAATCGGTGAGGGGGGTAGGAAAAGAGGCCACCCCTGGAAACAGTAAAAGGAGAGTGTGAGCAAAGGAGTGAGGAGTTAGTTCTTTGTGTGGAGAGTAGTTGGTAAGTGGAATGCATTATTATTATTACTACCTGACACCTCCAGGGAGTCCAAGGACTCGTTGTGGGAGGCAATCTACTCTACTTCGCTAAATACATATCACCCTTTCCACTACTACTTAATTCTACTATGACACTACTACCATCAATGCCATCTTCACCAACAACAGTATTTTTTGTCTGTAAATTTCATGTGTTCTGAAGGGTGATTTGTCTGTATACAGGATGAAAATCTTGAGTTTCAGGGAGAAAAAAACCCTGTTACCTCTGTATGAGATCAGCCAACTCACCTTCAATTGAAAAAGTCCCTATAAGGATTCCCCTCATCACGATGAGAATCGAACCCAGGTCTTTTTCATTTGAAGGGCACAGTGTTCTTCTGTGCTTCCAATTGTGCTATGGAGGCATTGCATGAGTGTGCTGTGAATGCAGACTTATTGAATGAGTTTAAGGCACAGTTTGAGCTTTGTGTGTGTGTGATAGTGTGTAACTCCTGCAATGAGTCAGACTCTGTGGTGGTGGTCTGATGTTAATAATAAGTAGTAATAGTGTTTTTCTCCTGTGACATTTCAAAGGCATCTGATTGGGTTTAGCACAGGGACTTGCATAACAAACGGCCATCCTAATGGTCTGCCTTCCTCACTCTGTAACTGGATCACCAACTTTCTCATTGGTTGCTTACTATGTGTCATGGCAGATGGTTTACTCTCCTCAGATTTCTCCAATGCAGGAGCACCCCAGGGTTCTGTTCTATCACCCATTCTCTTGTATATAAATGACTTGCTCTCACAGACTTCCAATCCTATTCATAGCTTTGCTGATGACAGCCACCTCTAAACTGTCTTTTTCATTCAACAAACCTTGTGGTGCTCAAGTATTAGATTCCTCAAGATCTACCATGTCCAGCGATCTGAACTCTGATCTCCTAGCTATATCTCAGTGGGGCAAGGACAACCTTGTAAACTTCATTGCCACCAAAACAATCCTGTCTGAGCTCTCGCAAGAAAGAGCTTGCATGCCTTCCCCTTACCTTCAGTAATATTTTGATATCCAAGCACAATCAGATTTCTTCTTCTTGGACTGACCTGCACCCAGATCTTTCTTAGTTCCACCACGTTCCAACTATAACTTATGCAGCCACCAAAAAATTTAGTGTACTTTTTTGCACAAGACACTTCCAGACTACCCTCTTCTGGATAGAATCAAGCAATCTTAGAGAGGATTTTGGTGCACCATCCCAAATAATGGAGCAGTTTTCCATGGCTGGACAAATTTGGACTTTGTTTACAGTCAACTGCTGTGAAGGTCTGAAGTAGTGTTATGTGCAAAAAAGTACACTAAGTTTTTTGGTGGCTGCAGAAGCTATAGTTGAAATGTGGTTGTGCTAGGAAAGATCTGAGGTGCAGGTCAGTCCAAGAAGAGAACAGGTCAGTCCGGTTAATTAATAATTCCTCTCTCACATACCCACTTTAATCCTTCTCTTACAGACATTCAGTTTCTGCATTGCGCCTCTGATACAGATACTTTCATGGACAGTGCTCTGTGGAATTGGCCACTATTATTCCTCCACTCTTCTCCTAATTCATTAAAACAAGAGCCACCGCTAACCTTCACCCTTTTACAGTCCATCTTGAAATGCACCAAACCAAATTCACTGCTTCCTCTTTCATTCCATCTACGTCTGTCCTTTGGAAAGTCTCCCCCACTTTGCTTTCCCCAAAGATTACAACTCTTAACTGTTCGAGCAAAATGTGGACAGATTCCTCCTCCTATTCCTATTGTTCACACATGGTAGTAATGTGCTATATAGGCCTTGTAGCCTTTTGTGTGTGTGTGGATCAGATATTAAAGGAAAAAATAGTTATATGCACCTTTTACAACCATTCAGTTTAACATTTAAATGGAAAATTCAAGCATTTAAAAGTCATGCTTTATTGAATAACTTAATTATTTTCTTTTAACAAAGATAAAATATATGATGAATTATTTCATTGTAGTCTGCTATGTAATTAAATTTACATTTAGATGCCAGAAGAAGAAGCCTTTGCAGTTTTAGTAAGACTGATGGAAGATTACAGGCTACGAGAAATGTATAAACCCAGTATGGCAGAATTAGGTGTATGTATGTATCAAGTGGAGTGCTTATTGATTGTAAGTACTTTTTATTATTGCTTCAGAGTAATTAACTGTTTGTAATTTAAGATTGTATTTATATTATATCAGAATTCCATGTAGACCAGCATTTCCTCCAGCATAGTCCATGGAAAAAAAAATTACTGGTCCTTATAAAAATTCAAATATGGCATGTGATCTATTGATAGAGAAAATCAAGCTGTAAACAATAAATAAAAAAATTACATTAACATTGTTTAATGTGCACATAGTTAATTAACTTTAGGCCTTACCTTACACACACACACACACACACACACACACACACACACACACACACACACACACACACACACACACACACACACACATCTGGACCCTGCATCCTTTGACTGGAAAAGATCTGAGTTTGATTCTCGTCATGTTGAGAGGAATCTTCATATGAGCATTTTCAATTGGAGGTAAGTTGGCTGGTCTCGTACAGTTATTGCACGATTTTTTCTGATAGAAACTTGGGTTTTTTTCATCCTGCACACAGCAAATCAGCCTTAAAACACATGATTTAGGCAATGTACTATTAGTGGCAGTAGATAGTTTTTTATAGACTAGGGATTAATTAGTGTAGATGGTAAGGTGTGTTGAGTAGGGTGCATTCCTGCAATAAGTTCTTAGACTCCTTTTCACATGATAATGATATCAGATACCAGTAAAAAAAAAAATTAGATATTTTATTGGTATTACCGAATCTACTTATTTAATTCATCAACTATGCTCTTATATATATATACATGATATTTTTTTTTTTTTTTTTTTTTTTTTTTTTTTTTTTTTTTTAAAGCATACTTTTTGTAGCCTGTCTCTGACTACATAAATTTGGAAAACGCTAAATATAGACTATTTTAGACTACCACTGTTGCATGCTGTGTTAACACTACTAAAAAAAAAAAAATAGTTTCCAGTAATTTTCCTATGTTAATATTTAATTTGTTGTAATGTGATTATTATTACAGTGGTCAGTTTTTCCACTGAATTTTTTAGCACATTATACTTGAACAAATTCTTGTTTTTATCCATATTTCACACTAGCATTAACAAATTTACACATGGGCTTTTTTGTATACAGTAAAATCTCTATTAATGTGCCCCCGATTAGTGTGTTTTCGATTAGTTCATTTTTTTCGATACCTAAATTCGATTAGTGCGCCTATATACATCTTACAATAAATCTTGCAGATTTTAAAAATTTTCTATCTATGTATTTTTATGGCTAACTATTTTAAAAAATCGCTCACCAGAATGAAATAATTTAGTTGCTGATTTAAAACATTTTACAAAGTTATTTTTAATGGCATACTACACTACTTCCATGTACACTATGTTCCAAATTTTTACCGCCAAAATTTATGTCATCTGCTATAATACGCTCGCAGATTTGAGACCTTCGATACTTTTGCACATCTCACAAAAAGGAGAATCCATTCCGATAATAAGGTAATCAATCCATCTTCTGGAATGAGTTATTTATTATTACACATTGGAAAATTAACTTCTCTTTTATAATCATTGTAGTTTTTAAAGTTGTAACTATTTTGCTTGTATAACAGTTGGAAAATTTTATCTATAAAGCACATGATTTCACGTGTTGGCGACCAATTCGTACATCCTTCATTTCTTTCTCCCCTTCAATGATAACGTCCAAGAGTTAATTAAATCTTATTCTGTAGAATTGAGGTGATTCCGACCTGCTAAATTTAGATGCACAGCGGGAAGATCCCGAAGAATATGAATAAAATTTAACCACTGAGTCAGCCAAAAGAGATTTCACAGAAACAATTTGAAAATATTTTTTATAATCGAACTTTTTAAGCAGCAATGCTTAGAGGCTGACACTGATGAAGAGAGAAGCAGTAAAATTTGCAGAAGAGTAGAAGAGGCAATAGGGCCATACCGTCGGTTGTATGAAAAAAAAAGAAACAAAATGCCTGCCAAATACATTAGCTCGATTCTTTGTTAAGAAGTAGAATAGAATATTTATATTCTGAAAATATTTTATGGTCTTTCAGCTTCATGGTTTTCCTTTAACTAGGCCCTGAGACATACCCTAATTCTTTTATTTAAAAAAATTAAGGGTGAAAAAAGAAATCTAAGAAACGAATTATATATTTCCCCATAGGTTATTATATTCGATTAGTGCATTTTCAATTAATGCACCTGTTTTAAAGAACACATTAGACGCACTAATAGAGGGATTGCTGTATTTACAAAATACTGGCAGCATTTAAGTTTACAAGTTGTTCACATTTCATAGAAAGCAATTCACAATTCATAAAAAGTTTCTTGAATGTTACTGACCTTGTTAGCACATTCTTTAAGTGGGAAATGAATTTTATTTCTTGACATGAGACCACCGCCTGAAGTAGTTTGAAAAAGTGCCACGATCGGTGTCCATAGCAGGATTTCCCCGAATAGGTAAAAAAACAAATTTTTTAGAAAAATACAAAAACGTAAAAAAAAAAAAAAAAAAAAAAAAAATCCTTACTCCATCCATGGTCTTGTGTACTGTTGGTTTATAACCTTTTGTGGGTGTGAATCAAAAAAAAAAGTTTTGACCCTGATTTGATTGAGGTTCATCAGTTGGAAGTTTGATCCATAGATACTGAGAATTGACTTAATGGGCGAATTATATCTTTTTCAACTCATGCATTCTTTTTTTTTATATACAAAAGAAGAAATACAATTGATTCTCACTGTAACAAACTTGCTTGCTCTAACAAATTATGGAAAAGTTTCTACCAAAACTCTAAGTATAATGTCATGCTAAAAGTGATTCACTATAGCAAGCTGTCTACTATAACCCATTCCCATGCCCCTACAAGTTTGATATAGCGCACGTTACCTATAGCTCAAACTATATTTTTACTGTAGTCCAGATCTGATATAGTTTGCCAGTGAACTATAATGAAAATTTTATTAGCAGCTTTTATTTATTTATCATTTTTTTTTTTGTCACTGCAAAAGCTACACTAGTGTCCAAAACCAAAGGATGAATACTGTTTCTGAATATTACAGCTGCATATTCAGACAACTCAGCTTGTGACAATTTGTATAACTGATGATTTAGAGTTAGAAAGCCAGTATGCATTCATATTTTTGAATTGTATGCAAAGGGGTCATGTGGGAGTACTCAACAGAATAACAGGCAAAAAAACTGCACTAAGTGAATTGTGTTCGGAAGAAACTATTTTCATGAAGGAATAAAGTTGCAAACTTGGATGTCTTGTAATGTCTCAAAGACATCATCTAGATGAGTTCACATGGGGAAGAATTATAGGAAAGCTTGAAGGCCACAGAATTTGGAATCTCACATAGCAATGTATCCAGACTCAGGGAAGCGAATGTGTTCCAGATGTTTGCTAAGAGCCCTTGCTGTACCATGGAGCACAAAGACAGATTTTTGGTTATAACATCAAAATGGAATTGACACACCATGGCAGGTCAGCTGCTTGCAAGTCAGCTTTATTCAAGCACAGGTACATGAAAAGGCAAACTGTGGCAAGACATTTGTGACAAGTAGGCATATACATCCAAAAGCCTGTAGTCTGCTTCCCTTTATTCACAGCTCATCGCAGAGCATGTTTTCAGTAGTATTGCATCCATAAAAATTGGACAAGACACCAGTGAGCTAACGTACTCTTTACAGATGAGTCATTTTAGTCTTTCCTCTGATTCTAGATGACACTTGATCTGGTGTGAAAATGGTACTACTTACCATCGCGAGAATGCTCTTGAAAGGGATAAATATGATGGTGTTGAGGTCATGGTGTGGAGAGGCATTATGCCTAATGGATACAAGCTGTAAGTGCTGGAAAAAAAGGGACTATGACTGGTGAACGATACTGCAACGAAGTTCTTCAACTTCATTTATTGCCTACAGCACCACGGAACTGATTGTTTCATGGTGATGTAGGCAAAGAATTCATTTCTATTGATGACAATGTCACACCATATATGCACAGTATAGCACAGTGGCAAACCATAGAACACATTTGGGACGCAATAGGGATACACATTACTACTTGAAATTCCCTCCAAAAAACAAGGCCTTATCCTTGCTTTGAATAAAGGCCAGTTTGCCTCAAGAACTCTTGAATCACTTGGTGCTACGATTTTATTAGAGCTGCATCGCATGGTACGATTTTATTAGAGCTGCATCACAGTTCAGGATGAACATAAGCACTGTACATTAATTCCATAACTACATCCTTAGGAAATTTGTAACTTTTGCCTAAAACATATTGCAGTTTAATTTGTACGAAGTTTATAATACATTTTTGTGTAATATAATTTATTAATATGATGGCAATAAATTTGTCCATATTTGACTGTAGTCATGAAATTTTTTCATATACAAGTAAAAATGTAGTTTGTCCTTAGTGTATAGACACTAGTGTATTGTTGATAAGAATACTTCTTTTATCCATATTTTATTATTTTTTCACTTTACATTTTAAATACTGAAGTTTACTTAATTTTTCCTAGAACATGAATACAGTAATCTCTTTTGGTGACTCTGTTAAGTATCGGCATATGTTAAAATTGCAAAATGTTACTTTACTTATGTATGTTTGTTCAGTGAACTTCTTATTGAAATAATTTCATTTATGCCTAAGCAAGACTTTAGTGATGAAGAGCAAGAAGAAAAATACAGCATATAAAATAAGGATGGATGGGTTTCTATTTAAATAACTTGTTAAAATAATACTATTATAATAATGTGTATAACATTATTATAATAATAATGAATTCATTGAAGTAAGAGCTGCTGACTAGCCAGTGATTTTCTCATCTCATCATTATACTTCCCCAGATACGACTGATTATCTTCTGATTGAGACTGGCCTATGTACTCCCCCCCACCACCTTCTCTACCTGTTCTTGCCTTAGTTTTTTTTTCCTTCTCTGTGGCACATTACTGTCCATTTTGACTACTCTGGTTTCCCTTTTCCATATTCACTCTCTCACTCTTGTATTCTATTAGACTATTTGCAATAATCACTGTCCCTTGTATTTATATTCTAATAGAATACAAGAGTCAGAGAGTGAATATGGAAGGGAAACCAGGGTAGTCAAAATGGACAGAAATGTCCATTTTGACTACTCTGGACATTTATGTATCTGGACATCTATGTACCTTTTCCCCAAGGGTTTGCATCTGTTGTGGATATAGTAGATATCAGGAATCTGTTGATTATCAGATGCTTGTAACCAAGTAATCCTATGAACTGCTCTGGCCACTTCTGGGGTATGTTGTCTGACCTTCGGCTCACTGCTAACAGCCCCCCCCCCCCTCAGATCCTTAACTTCATCTTCCTAGAGTATATTTCTTTTCATTGTAAAATGTGTAACTTTACACTTTTCCACAATTAAACTGGTGTCCATTATCTTTGTCCATACTGTCAACCTATTCAAATCATCATAAAGATGCTTTATATTACTTTGATTAAAATTATTCTACCAGTTTTACATCATCAGCTAACTGTAGAATATTTTCTTTCCAGTGATTTCCTGTATTGTTAGTGTGCAAATTAAATAATAGTCCAAGCACAGAGTCCTGCAACACTGGTAGTTACCTGTCTTCTGGTTCTCTTTTGTATAACTCTGGTATTTATCCTGTCAGCAACTTTTGTCCATATCACCAGCTTCGCATCCATCCCTATTTGCTACAGTTTGTATAACAGAGCTCCATGTGGTATTCTGTCAAATATCTTTGCAAAATCCAGCAGTCATTTCCTTTAGCTAGCTCAGCTGTCACACTGTTATGAAAGTTAGTAAATTGCTAAAGCCGTGACATACCTTTTACAAAGCCAAACTGTTTCCTAAACAGTATCATATTTTCACATTCCTGAATTTTATCTTTGACAAACTTCTCTCATACCACCATTCCCAAGATGCAAATTATGAAAGTGGGAGATTACTAATTGCTGCAGAGAACATAGTCGAGGTATTCAATGAACAGTTCATCAAGGTGTTTCATCCTCTGTGTGAAATCAGTAACTCAGTTGCAGAGAATGAAGAGAGAAGACTTGATGGTGGGCAGGCAATAATAGGATGACATCACCACGTGTCTTAAAGGAATGTTCCTAGGAGTTAGCATCAGCCTTGGCCTACGTTTTTTTAACAAGACTCTTGCAACAGTAAAAGTCCCAAAGGAGTGAAAGAAAGGCAAAATTGTTCCACCTAAAAAAGGTGGTGATAAGGCAACAAATTACAGGCCAATCTATATCTGGAGTTGTAGTTAAAGGTATTGGAGAAATTGGTGAGAGATGGAATACAAAAGTGGGTTAATAAGAGTGGTATTCTTTGTGCTTGTCGGCATGGGTTTGTTAAAGGGAGATCATGTTTTATCATCTTTTGTACCATAACAAGGAAGATGCATATACAGTGGTATACTTAGATTTTGCAAAGGCGTTTGATAGATTGCCACAACCACAAGTTGATCACTAAACTGAAGCAGATGGGATTGGATAATAGACTAGTGAGTTGGATAGATTACTGGCTGTCAAATAGGTTTCAGCAAGTTGTGTATGGGGAAGAGGGCACTATTTTAAAAGAGAAAAGTCACTAGTTGTGTTACACAAGGGTCTATTTTGGAACCATGGATTTGCAATATGGAGCTCTCAATTCAGTGTTGCAAAGTGTAATGTTCTGGAATCAAATTCCAGATGCAAAGTATACACTTGGTGGAGAAATTTTGGAAGAAATTGAGATAAGACCTTGGAGTGGTGGTGGACAAGGATCTGAAGTTCAGAGATCACATTGCACAAGTTGTGAAGACATCACATCAGATTATTGGAATCATGCAGAGGACCTTAACTTGTGGAAACAAAGAGATTCTGGTTCCATTATATAAGGCCTCATATGGATTATTGTGCACAGATTTGGTCCCCTGGTTTTTATGATGATGAGGATATATATTGGAAATGGTCCAGAGAAGACTAAGATCACAACTGGTCTTTTTGATGTGGGATATGAGGACACATTGAGAGGAATGCAGTTTGTAAAGCCTTGTGAGTAGGAGAGGGGGATATTATTGAGACCTTTAAGTTGATCAAGAGTTGTTACCAGGGTTAATGTGGAAGAAATTTTTCATAGAATGGGCAAAAGGAGTAGAACAAGAGGTACATAGCTGGAAGCTGTATAAGGAGGGTGTGAGCAGGAGAGTAGTTGGTGAGTGAAATGCATTGCTTGATGTTGTGGTGAATGCAGATATATTGAATGAGTTTAAAGCATGGGTTGATGGATTTTGTGTGCAATAGCATTTTGCCTCTTGCAGTAAGTCTTTTTTGACTCCATGGAGATTTAATGTTAATAATAAAAACTCTTTGGGATTTTGTTTGCCCTGCTAGGATTTCCTCTCATCTGATTTTGCCTTCTTTACCATGTTGGTTAGCATTCTTGCTTGTACTGCTCATGAGTTTGCTTATCACTTTTCTCCTTTCATACCCCCACATCCTTTCTTTTTTTGAGGCTTCTGCTTATTGTTATACTTATCTAACTAATTTCGCTCAGGAGATTTGAGGCTACAAAACGAACCCTGTGGTTCGTTTTGTAGCCTCAAATCTCCTGAGCGAAATTTTGCAAACCAACAGCAAGTGGATCTCTCATTAGTTGTTCCTCCACCGAATGCTTTATTGATGTTTTTTATTGCAGCTGCTGCAGAATTTCCCAATTTGAACTCGTAAAGGTGTAGCAACCTTAATTGACTGGGTTCCATGATTGACTTGATGTTGGTAGTATTCAATGTTTAATGCTCGTTGAATGAAACAAATACTACAATTGCATCACCCACATATGACACTGTTACATGACATAAAAATTTGCATATACCTCAGCGCTTGCTTTCTTCAGCAACCAGTAGAAACCTGACAGTCATTCAACGGCCATTTCATTTGCAACAACCTAATACATAGTAACAGACTTCGGGTAAATTCACAAAAATGAAGTGAATATAGAAGATACTTAAAATTGGCACCATTTTAAAATTTGTTATTGCTCCACATAAGATAAATTTGGAATGCTTGTTTTTTCACTTGACAAATTAATCCCAAGGGGAAGTGTGGTCTACTTAATTAGTTAAGCTGCTCCAAGTGATATTTCTATCTATTTTGGTAAGATGCTTCTCACATTGGATAAGTCTTCACACCTGAACTGTTTGCAAAGACTGCTGGTTGCAGGTTTTCTTGCTTCACTTCACTCTTACATCTGCTATAAAGGCAGCCATGAAATGTCTTAATTTCAATGGGAGGAAGTGAAGGAGGCAAGGGATCTTGGGGTGATAGATACAAAACTTTAAATTCATGGGACATATTGCAAAGGTGATGAAGGTAATCCCAAGGATCGTTGCAATATTGAGGACAGCAAAGATAGAAGAGTTGAGATTCCATTGTATAAAGCCCTAATCGGACCACACCAGGACTACTGTGCTCAGATTTGGTTTCAAGGATTTTAAAGGAATAAATTAGCCTCGGAAGGAATGCAGAGGCAGATAAAAAAAAAAATTATATCAGGATTGTACAATGTTAGTCATGAGGATGAACTGAGGGAATGCAGACTGCAAAGTTTGGTAGACGGAAGGAGAGGTGATGCAATGAGATTGAGTCATTTTTAAACTGTCTTGGAAGTTGTGAAAGGAAGTCATGATCAAGAAGTTGAGGAGTTGCTTCTTTGCATAGAGAGTCATTGAACCATGGAATGCATTATCTGCCTCCAATGATGGGTCTTGTGACTCCCTGGAGGTCCTGAATCATGATAACAATTCACATCAAGCTGCTGAAGTTACCAAATCATTTTACATAATTTTTATTTGATCTGTAATAAACTGATGCATATTTACTAAGTTAATTAAACATTTATCTGATATTTATAACCCATCCAGGCCATGGAAAAGGACAGTCATCCCACTTTGCTATAGCCTGCTACTATTCTTTGCATGGAAAGTGTGTAATAAAGCAGTAGTCACTAGCTTCTGGTTTATCCGATGAATAGATCTGTATTAGAAGAGGTGGAAGCCATCAACTGCTGCAGTTAATATTTTGAACATCACAAATCAAAAAAGAAAAAATGTTAAGGCAATTTTTCTTTTTTATTTATGTGTGTGTGTGTTCATAGTCCCCACTTACTAGTTCCTACTATAGCTTCAATTATGACTTTTGCTATAAATAATTTCAATACTTCATGATTTTTTAATCCCTTAGTTATTATTAAGGATTATCCCATACAAAATCATTGAATTAAAAAATCGATGGTGCATAATTTTGTATTTTGATTAACATGAATTATTTAGTCACCCCATCCTTTAGGTTGAAGAAAATATTTTTATCGATGCAGTAAAATGCTAATTATCTGAGGTTCAATTATCCATGGAGTTGGATTAACTGTGATCCTCCATAGTACGCAGTGTGCCTGTTAAGTAATGAGACTGATGAAGAGAGTTTATTTTTCACTTGGTTAGACTATAATAAGTTCAGTTTAATCCTTTATCCAAGTGTGAGCAAACAAAGTTTGCACCTGAAAGTATCTTCAGGACTGGGATAAGGTAGTGCAACACCAGCAACTCGTTGCAAAGGTGTTGCACTACCTTACTCAAATCCTGAAGATACTTTCAGGTGCAAACTTTGTTTGCTCACACTTGGATAAAGGATTAAACTAAACTTATTATAGTCTAACCAAGTGAAAAATAAACTCTTAACATCTTTCTCTGAATCTGGAGTAATTTAATAATAAGGTTGCACATCCTTTGGCAACTCTTATAGGTTAGGATGACCTCTCGTTGCTTCTGCCTTTGTATCTCTACTACTGGGCCTGGCTCCCACTGACGAGACCTCAATAAAGGTTGAAACCGGTATGGGTAGTGGCCCTTGCCTTGATGCATAGCATTACACATATCCGCAAGGAGATGTGCTTTGCATTATGGGAGATACTGAGATAGGAGTAATGAGAGCTTTCTCCACCTTTGCAACGAGTTGCTTGGTGTTGCACTACCTTACCCCAGTCCTGAAGATACTTTCAGGCGTAAACTTTGTTTGCTCACACTTGGATAAAGGATTAAACTAAACTTATTATAATGAGACTGATTTTTTACAGGACAGCCCTTTGAATAAAAGTAATAAATGTGTTTATAGTTTTGACCACTAGGCTGTTCTAATTGCAGGTGCAACTTTCAAGTTGGATAATGCAGCAGTTTTCCTGTGGCAACTGTTGAAGTAAGAATGCATAGGTGTTCTGCTAGTTTTCAATGTTTAAAGGGGGGGGGATGGAGGATAAACTATGCTATGGGCCAGTTTCTGCACAGACAGATGAAAATGTGGTGAATGCTAGGGAAATTGTTGCCCATGACAGACGAGTAACAACTAAGCTACTCTCTGTGCAGTTTGGTGTTGTGTCAGGAAAGAACAATTGGTTTCTTTTGTACAACAATGCTGCCATGTGCTGTGCACTGTCTGTGAAGCAGATCTGTGTGATTGTTCCCCCCCCCCATTTACCAGATTTGACTCCCACAGATTTATTCCTCCCAAAGATGAAGTGTGCCGCCTTAAAAGGAGAGTGCTTCAGTGACATTGAGGACATCCAACACAGTGTAACTCAGAGACTGAAGGAAGTTCATGTGTTTAAGACTTCCACCATGCCTTTGAACACCTGTACAACAGTGTAAATGTTTTTGGGGTTGGAGGGAGATTATTTTGAATCTGTGTAATTGACAATTCCAAATATAGTTCTTTGTTTTGATATAATTGTTGTCTCATTATGCAATAGTAATGAGACAACTTAATTACTTAATTATTAGTAAGGTTTCATCAGAGGGTGTAAAATAAATGCTTATGCAATCTATTAAGATTAATTTTTCAAACTGTGTAGAATGTATTTTGCTTCAGTTAATTTTTCAGCTGGATTTTATGATATTTTCATCTGAATTATTATATTTTCTAATTTATAATTTAAAATATTACTTATGGGCCACCCTGTATAAGTCACTAAAGGGTTTAAACATTTAATAACTTTTTTATTTCTTTATTATTTTTATTATTTTTTTGTTATAATGAAATATAGAACCTGGATATATTTTTTTTTTTATTAGTTATGAGTTATTCACATTTTCAACCCCTTTGTGACTTGTGGGCCACTCTGTATTATTAACAGTAAATAATCAGCATGCTTCTTCTTTTTTTCCCCCCTCTAGGAACACATTCCTGAACTTCATCGACATTTTCAGTCCCAAAACTTTCATACTTCGATGTATGCTTCCTCTTGGTTTTTAACGCTGTTTACATCTTCTCTCTCATTGTCTCTTGCATCACGGGTAATGGATGTCTTCTTATCTGAGGTATGTGGAAATATAATAGTTAACATTTTGGTAAATATGGTATTTATAAATTCTGTACTAAACAGTGTGGATGATATAAGTTCAGCAAATATGATAAAATTAAGTATTTCAAAAACTGCAACCTAAAGATTACCTTTCTTTTATAATCAGTGAGATTTTTGGGTGTTGTATATAATCTGTTTTTGGCCTGTTTCTTCATCACTAATACTTAGAAGAAAATGAAGAACTTCCACTGAAAATTGCTATAATTGCATCATGTACATTGGATGATTTTTGTAGTTTGTTCTTTGCTTGGAAAGTTTCAATCCCATCTAGGATTGTGAGGAATGTATATAAAGGACTTTCAACTATTGGTGAGTTAGCTGGTCTACTATGAAAAGAGGGAAATTCTTTAATGGCAATAATACAGGATTTTCCTCTAAGAAACATGCGGTTTTCACCCTGCAAAACTGGCTAGAAACACACACACAAATTAACAGAAATACTTGTGCAGAGGTCTTAGTTCCCTTGGCTGTAA
Source organism: Typopeltis vanoorti (assembly GCF_054136105.1). Classification (NCBI taxonomy): domain Eukaryota; kingdom Metazoa; phylum Arthropoda; class Arachnida; order Uropygi; family Thelyphonidae; genus Typopeltis; species Typopeltis vanoorti. The sequence continues at coordinate 179,192,774 of NC_143549.1, read as the reverse complement.
TAACCAAAACTCCATATTTTTGATAGTCTCATATTGCTTGACTGCATTTTTGTAACTCATTGTCATTTCACACATTATATTTTATTGATTATATGGGTGTGTCTTGGGTATTGCTAACTACACAAGGTAAGATTCCTAGCTGTTTTAAGCAGCAAATACAATTATTTGTAATTATAATTTTTTGATAGTGATAAACAAGTAAAAAAAAAAAAAAAAAAAAAAAACTTTTTTCTTTTCATCTTTTTTATTTTAAGTTGAAATTAACACTCCCTTTTGTAAATTAACCATTCTTTTTTTATTTGTTGATTTGTAAATGCCACTAAAATGTTGTTAAGCTTACATATAATGCACATTTTTTTTCTCATTTCACTTCGGTATATAGTTGCTTATTACGATATTTCTTATTTATTTGAATATCTGTGCAAACGATTTTTACAATGTTAAGTTATTTTTGGTTTATTTGAACCTAGAAAGACCCAGGTTCAAATTCCATCTATGATGTGAAGAACCTTCATCAGGTTTTTTCAAATGGTGAGTTAGCCATCTTATATGGAGGTAGATGGTTTTATTCTCCCATCTCTCCCAGAAACAACTTGGATTTTTCATTCTTTAGAACAGGCAAACTGGCCCTGTTGAATGCACAGATCTACAGCTAAAAAATACTTCCCTTTACGGGATGCAGCAGAGGAATGATGTGGTTATCACATTCTTCTTCTTCAGCACAGATGTGTTGAAGAAGAAGAATGTAAAGATGTCAAGGACTTCTCTACATTCTTCTCTAATCAGGGACTTGACTTCTAATCACGTCCCTGATTAGAAGTCAAGATGAATTAATGAGGGACTCTACCTGTTCTAAGTCACAGATGATTATTATTATTACGTCTCTATGGAGTCAGTAGACTCATTGCGGGAGACCCAAACTATAAAAACTATCTATCATATCTCTTCTTGAATTCATTTACAGACGAAGAACTCGCAACTGAGTCAGGCAATGCATTCCACTCGTTCATTACCCTCCAGGCAAAAAACCTCGTTCTCACACCCATGTTAACCACACTTTTCCTTAATTTCCAAGGATGACCTCTTGTTCTTTTATCACACAGCTGAAATATTTGTCATCAATCTTATAAAAACCTTTTAGTTAATTAAACATTTCTATCATACCCTCTCTTCTCTGCCTATCAACCAACCTCTGCAATCCACAAACTCTCAATCTATCAATGTAGGGAACATTTTTTACATCACTCACCAACTTAGTCATTCTCCTCTGAATCCTCTCCACAACTTCCTCATCTCAAAGGAATCCAGGTGACCAGACTTGAGCACAATAATCCAAATGTGGAAGTATCAATGCCTTATAAAGGGGAATAATAACCTTTTTATCTCTGGATGTTAGTGTGTTCTTCAATAACCAAGTAATCCTATGTGCACTCTTGGACACCTTAGCAATGTGTCCTCTGAACTTCATCTTCCTGTCCACCAACACCCCCAAGTCTCTAGCCTCATCAATCTCTTGGAGTACCATTCCATCAATGTAGTACACAGCTGGTAATCTTTTAATCCCAAAATGCATAACTTTACACTTTTTCGCATTGAAATGACATCCGTTACCTTTTGCCCATTTTGCCAGATATCAGCTTGATTTCTTATTGTGCTACCCAACTTTGCATCATCAGCAAACAACTGAATATCTCCCTTTAAGCCATTTTCTATATCATTTATGTATAAATTGAACAATAACACCCCAAGAACAGAGCCCTGAGGCACACCACTGGTCACCTGCCTCATCCTGGACTCTGCTCCTCCATACACCACTTTCTGGTATCTCTCCCTGAGCCATTCTCTTATCCATCCCCATCTGCTCCAATTTGCACAACAGTATTCCATGGGATATCCTATCAAAAGCCTTAGCAATGTGATAACCAAACATACTTATCAGTTTGAATAGGACACTGTTATAGCAACAACAGTAGCAGACTTTCATTAATATGGTTTAATTTGTAAGTAGTTTTTGATTATGATTAGTATTGGTTTAGTTTCACTTTATCGTGGTGTGATCACATTTAGATTATTACTCTTCTTATTGTAATAAGAAGAATCATAAAAAGGAATATATGAAATATATTCCAAAATATGAATGATTTGTCATATTTTAGAAATTCAGGTTTGAATCTCTTTTAGTAAAATATCTCAAATATCACTGAATTTCATCAATATGTCCAGCCTAAGCCTTCAGTGGCAAACTCTAGCTTCTTAAAGGCCAACAAACTAGATTTTATTTATCACATTGAAAGAGGACTGAAATCCTACCCTACCAATGTAGATAATAAAATATGGTTAGAAACCTCCCAACAATGCCTGCCTGGTTGCCCGAGTCGTTAGCTTACCTGCTCTCTAGCCAAAAGTCTGCAGGTTCGAATCCTGCCATGGGCATGGATGTTTGTGATTGTCTATGAAAACACTAATGGTGGTGGGCAGTAGATGGCATTGGTGTAGTGGATGATGATGGTAGTTGGTGGATTGAGTGGTGGAGATGGAGAGTTGTAGAGTGGGTGCCCTCCCTCGATGAGCCTTTGGACACTTTGGAGGTATCACATAATAATATTATTATTACGCGATATTAATTATTATTAATATCAGCATTACTCCTGATAATTGTACGATTTTACAGTAAATTACAAGTATGGATTGTTGTTGTTCTTTGCTTTCAAAGCACTGTCACTAAAGCAGAAATAAGTCATTAAATCTCTAAAACAAATTCACATCGTTACTAAAGCACAAAAGGTAATGCCACCCATTGTTCTCAACCAATATATGATAACGAGACTATTAATCCTGCAACTGTAGTATACCAACTACAGTTGCAGGATTTACTCATAGATATTGTAAAAAATAAACTAAATTTCATATGTTTTACTGTCTTTGTATATGTATATGTTGATGACGACCTTGATATGCAGGTTGAAACATCGTCATTATTTTATTTTAAATACTACTAGCACTAATATAGTAGTGCTGTTTGTAATTTTGCTGTAATAAAAGTTATTCACTGGCTGACTTGTTTAATGCATTATGATGTATAGAATCACTTTACTGCTGCAGTATTCCCCTAGGATGTATCAGCATTACTCCTTAATATTAGTGGAAGAAAAAAATGAAGAGTGGTCGGCTACTATTTTCTGGTTTTCTTGGAAAATTTAGACTAAATTAGATTGTTCAAAGCAGAAAGTGATTTTGGAATCATAAAAGAAAGAAAAAAGAGAAGCAGGAGGTTAAAAAAAAAAAAAAAAGACTGTCAGCACCACTGTACTACAGAACTGTTAGTTGAATATAAAGACTAAAAGGCTTCAGTTTTAGCTTGTTCAATTAAGGTCATGGATATACAGGGGTTATTAAATAAACTTTTTTAGCTAACCTTAAAAAGTTGCATGCACAGGCTCTTTAGGTAGAATATCTTAAGTGGAATAAGTTTTATGCAGTAGGAAACTAATGCCAAAAGTTATAAGTTTTGGTAAATCTAGACTTTAAGTTTGCTCTGTTTGGCTGTAAAATAGTGATAATTGTAATATCCTCTATATTCAAACATATCTCCATTCAGCCCAGGCCTTCAATGAGGAAGTTATGTTAATGCTGGTGATAAAATCTAATTGGAATTCTAGATTGCATTTTCTCTATTAGAAAGATTTGCAGCTGCAAAACACGGTAAGTATACAGAGATGAAAAGGAAGAGTAGTTGAAAGCCAGTGCGCATGCGTGCCTGTGCATATATGAGAGAGGTTGTTAAAAGATAAGAACACAAAAGAAAGGCAAGATGCTATGCAGGGCATCTTGATAATCTTTTAAACAATTTTTAGGTCTTGTGATTCAGTAGGGAACAGACTAGTCCCATTGCATCATCTGAGGTTAGATTGGCTATAAATAAATTAAAACTTCATAGAACACCATAATGTTATGAGATTACTACAGAAATGCTAAAAGGAGGTAGTAACATAGCTGCTGAGGGCCTGAGCTTTTTTTTTTTTTTTTAAATCATAGTGGTGAACTTTCCAGAGACCTTGAACAAAAGTGTAATAACATCAATTATTATTGCTACTACTACAGTAACCTCCATGGAGTCAGTAGACTCACTGTGGGAGTCCCACTCAACCAGCAACACATTTATCATAATAAATCTCGAAATGATTTGCACTCCTTGTTCACTCCAGCAATGCATTCCACTCATCAATAATTCTCCATGTAAAAAATATACTCCTTACATTCTCCTTCACTACATCTTTATACAACTTTCAGGGATGACCTCTCATATTTCATGTCTTATTGTTCACTATTTTTATAATTCCTTCTGTATTAATCTGGTAAAATTCCTCAACCAAGTTGAAGTTCTCTATCATATCTCTTCTTTTCCTCATATCCACCAAATTGTAACCTACATTCCCTATATCACTTTGATCATTAGTCTTTGGATTCTCTTTGGTGTTTCCACATCACAGTGAAAAGTAGGCAACTTTTCATTGGTTTTACCAGTGCTTTAGAGGCATCACCACCTCCTTATCCCTACATGTCAATGTATTTCTTATCATAACAGCAATACAGTGTGCAGTCTTTGCAATGCTTACAGTGTGCTCTTAGAGCTTTATTTTATTGTCTGTTTATCCCAAGATCCCAAATCTCTCCACTTCCTGAACCTGAAGCACAGTTTAACCAATACAGTACATAGCCTTATTTATATCTCTGCATCTATAGCATCTTGCCTTTTTTAATATTAAAAATATAACCCTCACTCATTGTTCAAGCTAATAGTCTTTTCAAATCTTCCCATAAGGAATTAATATCAGCATTACTCCTGATAATTCTAAGTTTTTACAGTAAATTACAAGTATGGATTGTTGTTGTTCTTTGCTTATAACCATATACATGAACCAAATGCTGCTATTTTTTGGTTTTCTTGGAAAATTTATACTAAATTAGATTGTTCAAAGCAGAAAGTGATTTTGGAATCATAGACAAGATTAATCAGTATTCTTAGGCTGTAGACGCTTTTGTGTTTTTGATTAACTGAATTTGTAAACTTTTCCTTCTAGACCAGTGTTTCCTAAACTTTCAGTAGTCACATACTCCTTTTAAAATTTTAATGCCAGCATATCCCCCCCCCCCCAACCCCATTGGAAAAAGGCAATTTAGAAGTTAAAATATTTCATGTTATATGAATCCAATATAGTAGAAACAAATTCTTAAATTAAAATTTTCAACAATGAAGTTTAGTGCAACAAATGAAGTTTATTTCTGTTTGGAAGAGGTAAGAGGTTTTTTTTCCCCCTCCAATCTACATGCATAGAAAATCCAACTTTGTGAGTATAACATGTGTGTTCATCACCTGTGATGAGATAGTTTAGGCTGTGTGGTTTGATTGATTTGATTGAAAATTTTTTAATTTAAGCAGTTTGAATTGTGCAGTTGGAACGTGATCAACCAGATGTGACCGTAATGAAGGTCAGTCAATCCATGTTAAGAGACGCATTCAGTTTTAAACTTTAGATTTTTTAGTTATTTTGAAAAATTCATACCAGAACAGAGGACCTGCACTTATCTTCAATACTAAGGGGAAAAATTAATCAAAATTAAAAATGAAAGTGCTTAGTATCTCCTATAGATGTTTTTTCATATTCTTGGGGGTATGCATGCTGAACTTTGGGAAACACTTAGACAATTTGAGAAAAGAGTTGACCCATTAATTTTTAAGTATGAATGTGTGAGTTAGCAACAGGGTCATTCTTGTATAGTTTCATGAATTTTTTTAAAATTAAATTCACATATAGTTACATTAATAATAAAAAAAATGCTTAAAGACAAATCTTAGTGATTATTCTGAAAACTCGATCTTGTGTGGGGGGGGTATATTATAGTGAAACCAAATATATATAGGGATAAGAACCTGTATAATTTAAAAATGAGAAAAATAATTTTCTAAGAGATTTCTTTTTGCACAAATATAGTAGAACTCGGTTATAATGAATTCCATGGGACCGCATATATTTTGTTCGTAATAACCGTTATTCGTTATATCCAAGAAGGTCATCATAATTTGAGCGAATTAAAAATGTTTTCAGATTTTTCTCAGCATAAGTATATTGGGTAACATAAATACATATGTGCATACATACATACATACATATAAAGAACAAAAATTTATTTTTAAAACTTCACATTTTTACATAAAAAATCATCAAGTGTGCTTTGCACAAGATGCATATTTCATATGTTTGAAATTGTTCCTTGTACCACTAAGATGCTTGATTGTGTCGTTTGAACTTACAGATTGCAATTCCATAAATCTTGTTAAAATATGTAAAGCACTTTCTGCTTCACACCAGGTAACGATTTTCTCATCATTGCTATTTTCTTCCTTGGAGTCACTACTACTATTATCTTCTTCTGGTGTATGAGAGATTTGTTTTAAGATGTCAGCGTCTGTCGGTATACCCGAAGTTGCGACGCCATTATCAATGTCTATAAAATTATCAATCTCTGCGCACGTTTCAAAATTGTTCAAGTTTTGCGCTTTTAACCACGCTGATAACGGTAAGTTATCCCCTTCATCTTCTTCAGATTCGCACTCGTATTCCGCAAGACTGGCTTTCTTAAAACAGTTTTGTATCGTAGACAATGACACCAAATTCCAAGCATCACTCATTAAACGTATTGCATGAAGTACACTGATCTTCGAGTCGTAAGCATAAGCATTTTCCGCGGATTTTTCTCTGTGTTCTATCAGTTCCAAGACTAACAGACGACGAAAATTGGATTTAAAACATCTAATTACACCTTGATCAAGTGGTTGCAAGACAGATGTCACATTCGGTGTCAAAAAACAAGTTTTATGCTTGTTAAATTAGCCACTACAGGATTGGCAGGACAGTTGTCTATCAATAACAAAATTTTCCGGTTTTCACTGTGAAGATTTTTATCCCACTTGCGAATTTCATTTTCGAAAATTGAAGACGTCATCCAGGCCTTCTTATTTGCTGTATAATCAACGGGAAGTTTGTTTTTAAAGCATCTAGGCTTTGCCAATTTTCCAATTACAAGAAGCTTTCTTTTATCACTACTGGTCATGTTCACACAACCTAAAACTGCGAGTCTATTTTTGATAAGTTTTCTGCCAATGCACTTTTCTTTTTTAAATTGAAAAGTTTTATCGGGCATTAAATTATAAAAAAAAACCTGCTTTGTCTGCATTATAAATGTTGTTGTATCCGAACCTTCGTTTGATGTCCGGCCATACATTCTTGATCCAGTCAGAAACATTTTTGTCAATGGACAACGCCTTGCCACTTACTTTTGCGTAGACAATATTGTTTTTGTTCTTAAAGCGATCAATCCATCCATTGTTGCATTTCAAATCGCTGTAACCAAGTTGAACAGTAAATTTTTCAGCTTGAACTTTCAAAATTGGTCCGCTAATAGGTAAGCCAGCGGTTCTTTGCACTTTAAAGCACGAAAGAAGTGCCTCATCAACGTCTTAAAAAGTGTAATACTCTTATTACACTTTTTAAGTTTTTTACATTTCAATAAATTGTTTTCAAAAGCTTTCAGAGTCGACTCGTGATTCTTCCAAATTGTTGATATTGTAGATGGGGAAACCATATTTTGCTACTGTCAGATTTGATTGGCCACTTTCCACCTCCCGTATAATTTCTACTTTTTCGGAAACCGATAAAATTTTCCGTTTGACTCCTGACATTTTTCCACAACCAGAAAATGTATACGTACGAAATGTCAGTAAAAGAACGACTAACGTGTATTATTCGTTCGTTGTTCCCATGAAACAAATTTGTAATAAACATGAAATACATGCATTAAATCAAATGTAATTCAAATATACCTTCAAAATTATTCGTTATAAACGTGAATTTGCTGTAACCGTGATCGTTATAACTGAGTTCTACTGTATTTGATACAGAGAATAAGTAATTAAAAGTTATGACACGTCTGTGACAGAATTTAAATTATCACATGATAATTTCAAACAAATAGCACAGTTCACAACAGGATCAATAAGAATAAGCTTAAATTGCATAGTACCATTATAAGAAATATGTAGCTGTACTAACCACAATATTCTGTGTTAAGAGGTTTAATTAAATCAGACTTCTTAAATCAGAATGTGGCTATAATTTGAAATAATTTCCAGAACTTCTTGATCTCAGAAAAGAATCTGAGTTTAAAATCATGCTGAGTGGGACCATAAATCATAAGCACTTAGGAAAGGCATATACATTGGACTCATTATACCAAATATAATTGTAACAAACTTGCTCACTTGTAATAAACCGCAACAAAATCCTAGCCAAAACCTCATAGGCACAGTGGCTCTTCTGAAAGAAATTCATGATAGCTAGTTATCTGTGATAAACTATTTCTATGTTTCCGTGAGTTTACTGTTGAGTTTTTTAACTTAAGCAGTTTGAATTGTGCAGTTGGAACATGATTATGCTGTCAACCGGATGTGACTGGAATGGAGGTCACATACAGTCTCCTAGGATTATATGCTTCTTTTAAGTAGTGTAATGTTACCAAAGTTGCAGTACAGTAACAAGGGTATGAAGCACCTGTGGCAAGTGTCTAACTTGCATCCCCCCAATGCAAGTGTCTAACTTGCGCTTCCCTAACCCAAAAATGTTGAAAAATTTAAATGTAACAAGTTATTTACTAAATGCAATATGTTAAATACTTACTATTAACCCCATCAAAATGAGTTGCAGTGTGTTGCAGAATTTGTGTCTAAAGCAGCGTATTTCCGAAATATAAAAATACAATATAAAATAGCAGACTTTTATATCTTTTTATTTTTTACATTTTGTGTCCCAAACCTAGTTGCGCCTGTGGCAGACGCCTCTTTCTCCACGCCCTCGTTACTGCACTGCAAGGTTATATAGTCATGTAAGCTCTAACTAATGGTCAATTGTCAGGCATATGTATAAGTTTCTTAGTACAAAACATCATTTTACTAGCGAAAAATGCAAATTTTAACCTTCTTTTAAATGATATATGATGAGCATGATAATAATAATGCAAAAAAATTACTGTTTAGTATCATGTTTGGCATTAAGGAACTTATGCGATTAGTCTTGTCTCTGATAATAATAATAATGTTGATGGGTGAAGTTTTTATGTCTATATACTGACAGAAATATATGCTGCTGAGCCTTTGTAATTGCCATCCACAAAAAAAAAACTTCAATTCTGTTTGTTAGGTAAATGTACCATAACAGTATCTATCTGTTATCTTTTGGGTAGATAGAAATTGTCAGAATGTTGGAATATCAGACATATGTCTTAGTGAAGTACTCTTTCTTAGTACTTATTATTTTTTTGAAGGGAATGGAGATTATATTCAGGATATCGCTTGCAATTCTCCAGATATGCAAGGAAGATCTCTTACAATTGGATATGGAAGGCTTACTTCGAGTAAGTATCATAATGTCAATTTTTAATCTTAAATGTCTAAACTATTGAAATACACCCAAATGTTTTTTTTAGAAAAATGTATTTAATATTGAATATTATGTAGAAAAATTTGTGTAATATTAGATATTTAACATGATAATTTAATAAATTATTTATTGAATTACTAATATTTTGCTAGGTTTCAAACTGGCATCTTCAGGGCACAAATTACATTACAGAAACCATTCAAATTGCAATGGAAAAGGAACTAGTACCTTCTGGGGCTGGATAAAAAAAAAATGAAGTTAATTCAGAGAAGACAAGTGTCTTTTGTAGAACAACTGTCTCTTAGATTTTAGGAGACAGTTGTTCTTAGACCAGTGGCGACCGGCAAAAATTTTAAGGGGGGTGCTGCATATACAAAAAAAACAACTTTTTTTTCCTAATCAGTAATGAATTTATTAATAAATAAATTTACATATTAAAAATTGCTTTATTAAAAATATTTCATCCTCACCACGAACAAACATCAATAGCAATGACAAGTGCAAATGCATATTGGCGTTAGATCGCAGTGCATTTGTTTCATGTAACGATAATTGAAAAAATATTATTCTTTTCATATTTTCAACAGTGACACTCATCATAATTCAGCCTTGTATCTATAATAAATAAATAATTATATGTTATTTTAACAAAATAAAATAAGATTTACAAACAATAGTTCACCACGCACATGCACCAATAATAAACGTTTCATATCTCACAGAAATAAGACTCTTAAACATACTAAAAATACACTGCCGTTTGAGCAGTTACAGTTGTGAATGATGTAACCATGCAATGACAAGTGCAAACTATCAGCGTTAGATCGCAGTGCATTTGTTTCATAATCTAAAGCGTTAATCGAACAATTCCAATTGTTAACTATTCAATCAATGTCAAAACATAAGCTGTAACCTTTAACATGTTGTATTGCATTTATATACTGTTGTAAGCATTGTTATTATTTAGAAACACAAATAAATTTTAATTTTTATATTTTTTCCTTGGGGGTGCTGCAGTGTTGCAGTGCTTATGTACAGGCCACCACTGTCTTAGACAAATTAATGTAGTCATACACAATCATTGAGGTTAGCAGAGTGTTTTATAGCTGATGTGTTAACTGAAAATAAAATAAAATAAAATAAAATACAGGTCTCTCAGAGCTGTAACAACTTCTATGCAGCACAGTTGTCTTTTTCCATTTAATAATGTGTAAAGGAGTATCCAGAGCATGGTATGCTGGTCATGACTTGTCATGCAGATAATCTAAAATGTAATTTTCGTGTTCTTTAAGATAGATGTTAACAGACCTACTAGTCTTTCCAAAGAAGGCTATATTTATAAGAAGCCTTCATGCATGTTCAAAAGGATGAATCTGATCCTTCAGAGAATGGATGAAAGTTGCTAGTTAGCTGGATGCTTGGTTTAAAAGTAGCATGAAGGTTATATTTATGAAGGGCTTTAGCTATTTTTTCAGATGTATCATGTATGTATGAGAGGAATAGGTTTGTTGTAATATTGTGTCAGGTGTAGGACAGATATGGGATACATTGCAGTATTTTGTCTGTTTTATTGGAATTCTAGTAAAAAAGTGTTGAAAAGATAGCCAAGTTCTATGGCAATGCTGTGTCATTGGAAACATTTCAGTGTGTGTAGGTTTCTTATAAAAAAAAACCCAATACTCCCTTTATCCTATAGTCGAAAGCATAAATAGCTCCACCTACAAACTTTCCAAAAAGTAAGCAAAATTTGTGTTCATATGTTTAAATATATATATATATAAAATAAACATAGATATTTGTTTTACCATAAATACTCCATTATGGTAAAAGAGGTTTAGACCATGCACTCCAAACATGTCACAGAATTGACTGGAAAGGCATCAAGTCCCTACACCACACCAAAACCTGGTTTGAAAGAAAATTCAAAGAATCTTGTGAAATGATGAAACATTATCCAAACCTGAACAAAAATGATGGATTAATCATTCCAAGGATGTGGAGGACCCACCTGCAGTCAGTATAGCAACAAGAACAAGCCCAAAGAAGAAAATCTCAATACGAGAGGACTTTAGAAATGTTTAATTTAGTTCCGTTTATATTTTATTAAAAATTTTTATATATTTTTTATTTTACTTTATTTTATTTTATTCATTTATTTTTTTTTTCCCCACAAGAGGTCAGGCTAGGTTAAATGATTAACAAGCATTTAGATTCATCTTACTTTTGTATAGTGCAGTGTCATGTAGCTTGTATCTTATACATATGTATTTTCCCCTGATGATGACCTCAATACAGGGGTCGAAACGTTGAATGTTACTTTCCTAATGTTAAATAAAGTAATTATTCTAACACGTGTGTTATCTCCATAAATTCTTCACTATGAATGCCATATTAGTTTAATCGTTATCTTATGCCTATACTGTCAGTCTGTTAAATAATCCTTCAAGACATCTACATCAGCATTAACTATTACTATCCTAGTTTAGCATCATCAGCAAACTGGATGTTTCCCCTTAAATCATTTAAGGATAAATATTGTCATTAGTGTGTCATCAAATTTCTGTTATGTATCTCCAATGGATGTACATCCTATTATGACGGTACTATATAAAAAGTTTACATTATTATTAATTTCCTATAAACAGTTTTCTTCTGAATTGTTCAGGAAGAACTCTAATATTGTCAGGTCTTCTAAGGCAGCTTTTCTTCTAAGCATCTCTAACTGCATCACACCTCCTAGATCTTCATCTTCCTCTGAAGTTTTTTCCCTATCATCAAACATATGCTAATTTGGTATCTTCACTAAAAATTGTACCTAAATAGTTGATATTGCTTGGTAGGGTTATTATTCAAGTTGCAGATGATGTTTCCAAGTATTCCTGCATATTTTCATAGTCTGGCTTTTTATTGTTAATTTTCATGCCAAATGTGTTACAACAGTTATGGGATCTATAGACTTGTACTGGATTTATTTAGAAATATAACAATATCTGCACAAAGTAAAGCGCTGACATTAACATCTCCATTTTTAATATCACATATAATGCCACTTTCCTTAATGAATCCACATAGGTGATGAATAAGAACGAAGATGGTGTGCACACACGTCTCACATCTGATTTTATCTTAAACCATCTTCATGTAACTCCTTCAATTCTAACTGTTGACTTGAAGCTTGATATAATGTCCCATTTATGCAATATAACTAGCATTTTGAAAAGTTTTCTCTTTGGCACCTTTTCATATGTTTTTCCAGATCTACAAAACCTAAATATGGATCTTTGTTATAGTCCCATGACTTTTCAGTTATTTATCTTCAAGTGAAAATCTGATACTGGTAACTTCTATTTGGCCTGAACAGCTTATTCTTCTCCATGTTTCCCCTGCACAATATTTCTTAGCCTTTTTTTAGTATGCTTGCATAAATCTTACTTCATCAGTAGGGAAATTCTTCTGTAATTCTCATATTCTCTTTTATTCCTTTTTTTAATAAATGGGTACAATGAGAGCTGTATTCCAATGGTCAGAATCAGACCTGACCCCTTCTGAATTATGCATGGTAAACAGTATGAAACTTTTATACCTCTATATATTTGCATTTTGTACCTTTTATGCTTGATGCCAGTTAGTATATCTCTCTGAGAACCATATCTGACTAATGCCTATAATCTGAAGCTAAGGCAATAAACTTTACCTCTCTCTTCCTGGTACTCCTTGCATTTGTGTACAGACACAAGTTACTTAGTTAAGTTAAGGGATATTACATCCCATATTGTTTCATAGCCGAATAAGAAACTCAGAGTTTCATGCCGAATATAGAAACTATAAAGTTCGGCGAGTCCAAGCGTAAGCAAATACCTGGATAGTCCATGTGGTAGTGCAACATGGGGCAACTCATAGTAAAGGTGGAGCAAGCTCTGATCACTGTTCTTGGTATTTACTCATAATGTGAAACCCAGCTCCTAGGAGCTGTATTACTGTTCTACATTATCAGAGAAGGTCGCTACCCAGACTGGTTTCAACCTTTATTGAGGTCTCATCAGTGACTAGGTAGACCTAGTTAATACCAAGTTGGAACGTGGAACTTCTTTGGGAGATGGACCGAATCCTTGACTCTTTATCCCTTCATCTGATTTTAGTTTGTGTATGAGAGGATTATTGTGGGTAAATTACCCACTCATTGTAAACTGTATTAGCTTTATCTTGCGATGGAGGATTTTTGTTTTTTATGTTTGAAATGATCTGAGGGTTTGTAGTCTGCTGCCTGCTGATTTGCGTGATTGTCTGTGAAGAATTTTTCTGCAATGCCTGTCATGTAGGTCTTGATATCTGGAAGGTTGGCTTCCTGGTGTGACTGGAGGTTTCTCATGAACCAAGGGGCATTAAATGCCATTCTTAGGCATTTGTTCTGAATCGTCTGTAATCCGTTGATGTTGCTTTTAGCTGTGTGTCCCCCAGGTTGGTGATGCGTAAGCGAGTTGTGGTCTTATTACAGATTTATAGAGGAGGATTTTGTTATTTATCTTTAGGAAGCTCTTCCTATTCAAAAGTGGATATAGCTGTGCTATTGTCTGACTTGCTTTGGTGGAGATACTATTTATGTGTGTTTTGAAATTTAGGTGTTTATCAAGATGAACTCCTAGATATTTGGTAGAGTGTACCAAGGGATGATTTTTCCAAACATTTGTATGCTTGTGTTCAGTTCAGCTTTACGTCTGGTGAAGAGTACTGCAGAGCTTTTTCCTGGATTGATGGTAATGCGCCATTTGGTGTACCAGTCCTCTAATTCATTGGCTGCTCTCTGTAGCTTGTTTGTGGCCAGATGTGGAAGGGATCTGGCTATGATAATTGTGTTGTCGGCATAGAGAGCACTGATGGATGGGGACAACTTGGGGATATCTGCCATGTATATGGAGAAGAGTAGGGGAGATAGCAGAGAGCCTTGTGGGACTCCTGCCATGACTCTCCTTTCTGTGGATCTGATTCCATTCAGTTTTATTTTAAATTTTCTGTTACTGAGATATGATTTGATAAGTAGAACCAGTTGTATTGGGATTCCTACTTGGTGTAGCTTAAAAATTAGACCATGATGCCAAATTTTATGAAATACTTGTGTTATGTCCAAGAAGACTGAGCCAGAATGTTGGTGCCATTCATAACCCTTGGATGATATATTCAATGATTCTGTAAATTTGGAGGGTCGTAGAATGCTGTTTTCTGAATCCGAATTGCTCGTCTTGTATGACTTGGTTGTTATCTGTATATTCTTGAATCCGCTAGTATAGCACATTCGGCTATCTTGCCTACACATGATAGAAGGCTGACAGGCGGATAGTTCTGTGGGAATTGTGCATTTTTCCCAGGTTTTGGAATTAGGAAGAAATCTGCAAGCTTCCGTCGCTCTGGGAAATAATTTAGCCGAAGGATGGCATTGGTGATGGCTACCAGATGTATAACCCCCCCCCTCTACGTGGGAGTAGCTTGAGCACCTTTTTCCTTATACCATCTGGACCCGCGCCTTTTTGTTGTTTAGTTTTCTTATGATGTCATGTATTTCTGTTGGTGACATGGATTTGTTGTTGGATTGGAGTGAGGCGTTTTGAGTTATTTTACGCACTTGGGTGTGGATTTTTCTTATGAAGCTTAAATCCACATTGGCATAATTGGGACTGCATTGTCTTTCTAAACTGTCTGCAAATGCTTCTACCTTTTCCTCGTCACTGTAGGCGACTCTATATTCTCCTTGGATTGGGGGAAGCGTGTTACGTTTTGAACGAAGTGATCTCATCATTCTCCACAATGATTGATCCTCTGTGTTTAATTGGTGTATTTTGTTATTCCAGATTCTTACGGTGATCCTTTAGGGCATACCGAACCTGGTTTGTAGCTCTGTTAATTGCCTGCTTATCTGCGGGATTCAGTGTTCTGTGATATTTTCTTCTTAACCTGTTTTTCTCTCGGATAAGACATTTTATGTCCTCTGGGAATTTATTTGGTGGTGCGCATTTGGTTGTATGTGTTACCTGTGATACTGCTGTTAGTATTTGCTTTTCAAAGGTTTTTAATGCTTTTTCTGTCTTCAGTGGATATTATATGTGGAACTGAGCCAAGAATTTCCTGTAAGGCTGAGGGAAGTTGTTTCCAGTTTATAAAGATGGAGGTATTTTCCGTTAAATCTTGTGTGGTGCCTAGTTGCAATATGATGGGGTTGTGATCAGAACTTAATTTGTTGACTGCATGTATTTGATAGCTGTGCGCTATGTTTTTTAATATAGCTATATCAAGTACATCAGGATGTCCGGTTGCTCCATAGTGTGTTGGTTCTGTGGATCCTATTATTGCCATGTTTTGTGAAGTAGTATAAGAGTTGAGTATTCTTCCATTGATATTTGAGTTTCTACTATTCCAGGCTGAATGTTTGGTTAAAATCTCCAGCTATGATTACTGCTTTACCTGCATTTAGCATTTCATCCAGATCTGATTCTAGGAGTTTTTTATCTAGGGGGTTGTAGGCTGCAAATACCATGATACTGCTTGTGTTCTCCATGTGTATTTCAATTCCTGGTGTTTCCATGTGTCCTGTTTGAGATGTGGTGATTGTGTTGTGTTTTATACTTCTTTTAATGAAGATGGCAGTTCCTCCTCCCCTTGCATAGGTTCTATCTGTGCGGTACATGGTGTAGTTGTTGATTCTTGTCTTGTCAGATGGATGCAAGTGTGTTTCATTTACTAACATGATGTCTCCTTGGGTTTCTGCCACGAATTCCTGTAGTTCTATTGCTTTGTTGGGTAGTCTATTTGCATTCCAGCTGATGATCTGTAGAGAGTTGGGTTTTATTTTGCTTTTATCCATTAAGGATTGCAGAGAATAAAATCTGTGTATTCCGACAAACTGCATCAATAACAAGCTGCATCTCTCCTATGCAGCTTGTTATGTTGAGGAGATTGGTCTTGGTGGTTTGCTGTGGGTGGTTTGTTTTGGGTTTGGAATCTTGTTGTTGGGTTGGTCTTGCAACTTCTGCATATGTGCTTCCATTTGTTGTGGAAGCTGTGATTTGTTGGGTGGGTCTGCTTTCTTGTATGGGCTTGCTGCTTTGGGGTTGTATCTTCCGGTTTTTGGGGATGTGCTGTACACCCTCTGTAGTTGACGGGGTGTGGGCCTCCGCAGTTAGCACATTTCGCTGGCTGGGTGTGGTTTGTTGCATTCTAGTGTGGCGTGTTTTCCTCTGCATTTCACTCATCGGAATTTTGCTTTGCAGCGTAGCTGTGCATGATCGAACTTCTGACATCTGTGACATTGTGTTGTTGTGGATTTGTGTCTCAGAGATTCAACTTTTATAATTAGGTCGCAAATGGTTTGGAGGTCATATATATATCTTTCTGGTCTTTTGAGATTTCGATCAGAATCAAGGAGTAGGGAGTTTTGTCTGCTCTGTGCATTCGGCTTACTTTAATGGGGTTAAATCCTTTGTTATGTAGGTCTGTGGTGACTTCTATTGATATTGTTTCTGTGATTCTTCTTAGTACTACTTTCAGATGTTTGTCACTGTTGAGTTGGAATGTGTGATACAGTAGGTTGTTGTTATCCAAGAATTTTGTTATGTTTCTGTAGTCTGTCGATGTCTTAGGTTGAATGCATATTCCTTCTTCCGTGTTTGTTGCTTTCGTGAAGGTGATTCTTGTTGTTTTCAGAGCGGTGGCAATCGATGTCCAGTGTTCCTTGGCCCTTAGGATGACTGAGGGTATTCTTTCCTTTTCTGTTTTTGTTTCTCTTATTTTGGGTATTTCTGTCGTGTTAGATATTTTTCTTTTGTTTTGTACTTTCTGGAAGTCTGTGTGCGATTCTGCTGTTAGATAGGCATTGCTATGTGTTGCTTGTTCTTCTGACTGTGCTAAGTCTTGTTGAGGGTGTGTGTCGTCTTCATTGTTTTGGTCATCCATGATGTCATCTGTGACTGCTGCGGGGGGGGGGGGAGGAATGTGTCGTACAGTTTTACCTTCCCTGGCCAGTTATCATTTAAGAGTTTTCCTGATCTTAGGAACTCCCTGTAAACATCTTCAAATGTTAGGGGCTTTTCCATGGTCTTGGTATTTCTAAGTTAAATAGAGAAATGGCTGCTACTTAGTAAGTTTTTCTGAGTTCTGGCACTCAGAAATGCTCCTGTAGTCCTTTTTGTAGTAAGGTTCCAATACTTTGAGAATAATTCGTAATCATGAGACACGAATATACACTATTTTCATCAGAATATCAGTAAATCACTAACTCAATCAATCAAAACTGTCTACCAGGTAATCATTGAGCACACGTGACTGTGTAACATTAATACCAAGTTGTAGCGCACAGAACTTACATACCCTACTATAAGAATTGCCAAGAAGGTGTCCTAATAAATTACTAATTATATGAAGAGCCAAAGGCTTCAATTCGGTGACGTGAAATTATTTAAGTTAAGGGATATTACATCCCATATTGTTTCATGCCGAATATATTGAGGTCTCATGAGACCTCAATAAAGGTTGAGACTGGTCTGGGTAGTGACCTTCTCTCATAATGTAGAACAGTAACCCAGCTCCTAGGAGCTGGGTTTCACATTATGAGTAAATAAAAAGAACAGTGATCAGAGCTTGCTTCACCTTTACTATGAGTTGCCCCATGTTGCACTACCATATGGACTATCTAGGTATTTGCTTATGCTTGGACTCGCCGAACTTTATATAGTTTCTATATTCGGCATGAAACTCTGAGTTTCTTATTCTGCTATGAAACAACATGGGATATAATATCCCTTAACTTTAATAATTTCACGTCGCCAAATTGAAGCCTTTGGTTCTTCATATAATTAGTACATTACTTAGGCTTTTTTGTATATTCAGCTCTGTAGTTTGCAGCCTAGTTGGTGACTGCAAATCTCTATTCATGTCTGCATAATTGCAAAGCTAGTAATGGTAAGTATCTGCTCAATTTTTGTTTAGGACATGAATGAGTCATTACCAACACCATCTACTAACATAAAGATGTGCAAAATTGCATATAGAGAGAAGATACAAGAAATAAAGAGTCTCAGTAACTATGATATTATTGATAATATCTTCCTTTTAGTTCAGGACATAGAAGTACAAAAGATTTTGAAATAGGAAGTGATCACCAGTTTGTCTTATCTTGCTTAAAGTTTTCCTCTAGGAAAGTGATTTTAAACCAAATGTAAGTTTAATAAAAAAAAAAAAAACCAATAGCCTAATAATTGCCAACACACTGTTTAAACATCCTCCCAGAAGACTATATACCTGGACAAGCCCTGGGGACATCTATAGAAACCAAATTGACTATATAATAATAAGCAAAAGATTCCGAAATGCAATAACACAAACAAAAACATATCCTGGAGCAGACGTAGGATCGGACCACAACCTAGTGATTACAAAAATCAAAATAAAACTTAAGATGCCAAGCCAACCATTCATAAGAGAAACTTATAATTCAGACTCACTTAATAACCAAGAAGTTAATGACTGCTTTATAAAAGAATTCACAAAATCCCTTAACAAGTCTGACACCACAACTCACAGAAAATAGAACGCCAGTTGATGAAATTAACATGAACTGGCAAACATTCAAGAATAGCATCAATGAAGCAGCCAAAAATACACTCCCACAATTAAAAAGGAAAAGGAATAAACCTTGGATGAATGAAAAAATATTGATGTTGATGGAACAAAGAAAAAAAGTTAAAGAACAAACCTGAATATAAAAGCATGAATAAAGAAATAAAAAAAAAGAATGCAGGAAAGCCAAAGAGGAATGGATTAAATATAAATCTATAGATATAGAAAACCTTGATAGAAAACAAAGAAGCAGAGAAATGCATGAAAAGATCAGAGAAATGACAAACAGGACAAATACAGCAAACCATGTAAGTGTCATTAGACTCGAGACCATATTCTAATGGATAAAAAAGAAATGGAAAGATGGATTGAATACACAAGGAAATTATATGAACAACAAAGAAATGATATTCCTGAACAGACTGATTTAGAAGGACCATCCATTTTACTCTGTGAAGTTGAAAATGCCGTCAGAAAACTAAAACCACATAAAGCTGCAGGAATAGATAACATCTTGGTGGAATGGTTGAGGGCTCTCGATGAAGGAGGACTGAAATTTCTAACAAAATTATGCAATAAAATATACGAGACTGGATTTCTACCCAAAGATATTAATCACTCAATTTTCGTTCCAATTCCCAAAAAAACAAAAGCTACAAGATGTGAAGAGTTCAGGACAATCAGCCTCATCAATCAAGTATCAAAAGTCCTCCTATAAGTTATTCTTGAAAGAAATAAAAGAAAAATAAGCATAGAAATAAATAATACACAAAGTGGCTTCAAGGAAAATATAGGTACAAGAGAAGGTATTTTCAATGTCAGAACCATCATAGAAAAATATCTAGAAAAACAAAAAGATGTATACCTCTGCTTCATAGATTACAAAAAGGCATTCTTCGAATTATCACATACATAAGTACTTACAATTCTCGTTCAGCACTGCCCTTTGCATGAATTTTTGTTCACATGAACGTGCTCCCTTTTGTCCTTCTTTCCTTCTTATGGCTCATTCTTGATTTCCCACCAAATTTCTTCTTTGTCTGAGTCTTCGATTATTCTATGCACTTTAGGACTCTTGCGACTTGTGATGCTTCTTTTTCGATTATTGACAACAGACTTCACGTGGTGGCAGACCCAGGTAAGAGAAGGTGAAAACCCTAAGACAAAGTCCTTCTCTATGACTTGCCTTATATAGGCCCAGAATTCCATTGTATACATGCACACGTCTCTTGAAACTTCCATATATGGACATGTATTGGCATTCGAACGTGTCATACTTTGCACGTCTTTTGAAATTACCATATATGGCAATGCTTAGAATTCTTCACTATTCTCAGAATTAGTCTTGCTAATTAGACATGAGTTAACAGCACTACATGATGTCATGTGCTGCATTACTTTAACAAAAGCTCATGGTTAATTTATTACAAATACAAGATTATTACAGACAAAATTTGACATTTCTTTAAGTGCAATCACCTTAGAAAAATATGTAAAAGCAACATGATGTTACATAGTTGCACATCATGAGAGATTTTACACTAGCATCTGTAATTTCCCACTGTACTAAAACTATTGAAATAATGCTTGTAGCAACCACCCAAACACTCTTTCACAATTCAACTCCAAACTCGCAGAACAAATTTCTCTTCCTCTTTATTCTGCTGCTGTTCTCAGCAACAACCTCCCCCCCCCCTCTTATCTGTTTCCCCAAGGAATACAATACACGGGTCTTTTAATCAGATGTGAACAAATTCCTTCTTTCTTGGCTCTCTCTGCCCATTCCATGGTGCTCTTGCTATAGTTTGACCAACTAATTTTGTGTATGGGATCAGCATAAAATAAAAAAAAATTATGGTTTTATGTAATTAATTAGTTAATATCAACAATACAGTAGTATTCTGTACAATTACACTGTTATAGATAGGTTGGGATTAGTAGGACACCCAGGCTCAGGTTTGTAATGCACCTTTTTTATGGTTCTCTTAAATCGCTTTCATCTTTATTTTTACTTTGAAATGCAATATATAATATAATTGTACTGATATAATTTTTATTGTTAGTACTTCCAAAAAGAAATGCCTGTGAAATGTGAAATTGATCCTGATTACCTCATTAACATGGCTTTACAAGTGAAATATAACAGCAAGAAGATGAAAAGGTGAGGCTTTTTTGAGTATATATGACCTTAAAATTAAATCATAATGGTAATTAATTATGAAGAGTGAAAGGTGTATCTGTGTTCAGTTTATTTTATACTCTTCTTGGGAGGTGGGTACAGGACCTTTTGCATTAACACCTGGTGGTTTCGTGTAGCACATTTTATTACTCATCAGCAAGTTATATCAGAGATACTTTAAAGCTCACCTTTATACCACCTTTACCATGAGTTGCCCCAGTCCTGAAGATACTTCAGGCACATACTTTGTTTGCTTACACTTGGATAAAGGATTAAATTAAATATATAATTTATAGTCTAACCAAGTGAAAAAACTTCCAACATCTTTCTCTAAATCCAGAGTAATTTAATAATAAGGTGCGACACCTTTTGGCAACTTGTATAGGTAAATATGACTTCTCCATTACTTCCACTTTAGTATCACCATCTCTGGGTCTGGCTCCCACTGATGAGACCTCAATGAAGTTCAAAACCAGTCTGGGTAGTGGCCCTTCCCTTAATGCATAGCACTATACATGTCTACAAGGAGATGTGCTTTGCATTATGGGAGATACTAAGACTAGTGAACAGAGCTCCACCTTTACCACGAGTTGCCTCAATCCTGAAGATACTTCAGGTGCAAACTTTGTTTGCTTACATTTGGATAAAGGATTAAACTAAATTTATTATAGTCTAACCAAGTGGTAAAAAACTTCCAATACTTTAAAGCTCTTCCTGTAGGTCTACAGGGTGTAAATGTCCTTCAGTGATCTTATGGACTTAATTACCATTTACTGCATCTTAATACAGCATAGATTGGCAGTGAGGTTGATTTGAAGAATAGCATCAGCAAGAGAAAGAGCTGCACTATCACATTCGTGAAACCACAGGCATGATGCATGATATGACACACAAGTAAACATTCCTTATGTTACTATTTCTCTTCACAATAAACTCAGTAGTTCAGTTGGAAGGACACATGCTCTCAAGGGCATATATCCTTCCAGTTAATAACGGTTGTCAGTTTAATGTGACAAAATGTAAACTTGTGCACTTTGGGACTTTTATCCCAAATTGTGCAAATGTATATATACTGTTATGTCTCTGTATTTTAGTTTCCTTATTAGAGTATGTATTTAAGTATGATCCAATTTTGATCTAGTTCTCTCTATCTTAATACCTTCATTCCTTCTACCTTAATTTTATATCTTTCTCCTTAATATATAACCTGGTTTGGCTCCTAGGGATATTTCCTCTTCAGAAACTGGCAAATTTATATTTAAACTGCACCAGCCAGCTTCCTATAACAAGAATATAATTCAAGCTCAGGGAACTATTTAGGCATATGCATTAAACAGGTTTTAGACATATATGTTAATCTAGAATTCACACGCGAGTATATAGATCTCGGTACCTTGTAGTCTTGACCTAAGATCTAATCGCAATTATATAAGTATCTAAACTCCTTCCTGCTATTTGGTTCTATTTTCACAAGTGGCAGTTTGACACCTCGAATTCAGGCAAGACTCAGGTTCAAGTAACAAAACATGTTTATTAATGCTAAAAGACAAGTATATTAAATCTTGTATTAAGTTATCAAAACTTCTGAATTGCTAGCTAAGTGAATGTCTTATGCTAAGCTATACAAACTGTTCAATACTAATCTAACCTTCTTACATAAACTGATATGCAAAATCATGTAATACAAATGAATAATTAAATAGTGTCACGTTCAAGTCGAATTCCTTCATTCACATTTACTTTAAATAGATATTTCACAACTCATTTCTCTCTTAGTTAAATTTACTTAATTAACAAAGGGTTTTCACTACTTCAATCATATACAAGTTAGAGATTTATCCTATACAATTCTTTGTCTAATAGAATTGGCTGTATTAATTACTCTATCCTGTCAAAGTTCTCTAAAATGTCCTCAGTCTTGCTTTTATCAAGACACAAATTCTACCTTCAAACAATCTCAAGATATAAAACAAAAGGATCTTTACTTTACCAAGTCCCTCTGAAAGTCTATTAGCTGCCACATGTTGCTTGGTTCATCCTTCGTCTTGGCTGGTTCTGGGTCAGGTCTCGTGACTGAGTTGTTCCGTTCTCTGCTACCGGACACAAATCAGGAAATGGCTGGAACTACGAGCCTTCTCCACTCGATCGGGTGGGTCGTTCAGTGTTTGGCACCATTCTACATGAGCTGTTGATTCTCGTACGGGTCTCTGCAGAATACCTCTCAACACAAGTCATGAATACGGCCAGCTGTTTATCGACATAGCACCCTCGGCTTGTCCTATCTCTGATCACTCGTTGAGAGTCCTCGATCTCCAAAATCCTGGAAGAAACAGAAAAAAGGCCTTGAGCTTGGTGCGTATTGCCTTAAATATTCTTTCTCAGTGCCCTCTTTTTCTGTATTGTTTTTTTGCACGATCCATAACTTGCATCACCCTTAGGTTGATCCCTTGCTTTCCCTCCTTGCTATTAGGTGTTGTTTTCGAGGAATGGAGCTTACATCAGCCTTCCCCGTAAGCTGCAGCCTTCGGCGTTACGACAGGCACTTGCGGCTTAGACGTGACCATTGATCATATTAGTCATTTCTTACTTGGCGACTTACAATTTTTTTGATAGCTTAATAATACATAAATTAAGCCATCATTCCTTTACATGAAATGCTAATCTGACATAATTCTTGATTTTAGCTTTTCGTTTGACAATAAATAATTCCAATGCATTACACATACTGATGTACACTTTCACATACAACAACTTAGGTGTTTCTCACCTTCTGCTGGTAAGCAGGTATTATGCAAATTTCTTTATTTTGTAAAGCTTACATGTTAGATCCTGAATGAATAACTTGTCAAGAAGTTCTCCATTCAATATCTAACAACACTGTGTATTACATTGATGATACTGGATTTTAGGAAAGTGAGACTAAGGATTTGGAGATGATGGTGACAGGGTCGAAGTTCAAAGCACATATTGACAAAATATCTCCAAAGATTACTTCAGTGTTGAACACATTGAAAAGTAGAGATGGGAAGGTTATTACCCTCTTTATAAGACTATAATGTAGCTGCATTACTGTGTGCAGATTTGATCACCTGGGTTTCTTGGGATTAGGAGGTGGCAGAGAGAATTCAGAAATAAGTAACCAAGATGGTGACAAATCTATGGAATACTTCCAAGAGGATAGATTAAAGGTGTTGTGTTTGGGTTTTCAAAGTTTACTTGATAGAACCTTATAAGTTACTAAAGAGGTTGTTAATAATTGGTGGATTTTTATATTGAGGATATTCATGTTTATCTTAATATTTAATCCTACCATAGAGATAATCTCTGTTTCTAACAATTATTTTTTTATTCCGAGTGTACCTATATTTTATAATGTGCACAAGGGTTCACTCCAATTGGTGCAATGATCTTAACTCTTTCTTTCAGAATCCAATTAATCACTGACTCAAGACCAAATACAAAATAAACACATTTAATAAAACAAACAATATATATACACTTCAAACAAATATTACATAACTAACTACAAATTAATTGGATCCAAGGCCTTTTAAAGTTAAACTTACGCTTAAGACTAGACTAAACACTTTGTTTTCACAATCACAAAATGTTCATAGCCAGTTTCTTTCTCTGTCAAGGCCCTTTTCTGAAGATATATGACTCTATTCTTCATTTTTTACAGGATCCTTTCTCATCACTTATGTAACACACATTAATTCTTCCTGACTTAATTCTGTCTCTTTTCTTCAGTAGAAATAATAGTCAGATCTGGCATCCTTAATACAGATGAAACTTCCTCATCAGAGTTTTCTCGAACATTCCTTTAGAACATAAATAGCAAATTCTTCTTTTATTCACTAAATGTTTATTGACAGTCTTAACTCTTCCAATAAAAAAAACTTAGTTCTACGATTCCCTTTTTGGAATCTACTATAAATCTTTCAATCAGTGTTTCCTCCAATATTCCGCTTAAAACGCATATAGCAATATTTTCCTTTTATTCATCAATACTTATTCCACTTTGAAACTTAATAGTTTCACGATTCCTTTTTCGGAATATACTATTAATTTTCCTCCGACTGTCACATAAAAAACTTAAGTTCCTCCGAACCTAAATATCTGCCGGCCTGTGTTCTAAATTCCTTTTGAACGCTCTCTTGTTTACAGCCGTTACCCAGATACCGAACGCTTTCTTGTCAGCTGTAAATCACTCATCAAACTTCTCAGCGAGCATGCACACTCCGTGGCAAGCGAGAAACTAAGTACTGTATAATGGCTGACACGTTGTCTCTGTTAGCAACAAGAGAATGTCCTCATAAAACACAAAACTTAATATTTCAAACCGTAATAAATTTGTATAAAGTAACACAACTAATCAAATCCGGTAAGTACATTAAATTTTTAACTGCTTTACATATCACTTTTAACAAAACAATTTCCATAACGGGCACATCGCAAGTGCCGACAATGCGTGTTATGAAAACAAAACTAATAAACATACTAACATAAACAATACGTAAAAATATTCAGAATTTTAATTATGATTATTTTTACAAGGTCCTGTAAGGTTGTTGAAAAATTTTTCAGTATATGACGAGTAAGAAGTGAACTGGGGTTCATCCCTGAAAGTTATTTAGTAAGGGTGTGAAGACTAACTTTTTTGTTTGGAGAGTGATGAGTGAGTGGAATGGATTGCCAGAGTTAGTTAAGAGTGCTGACACTGAAGGAGTTTAAAGAGGTATTATGATAGGTATTGTGTGAATAATGGTCCTCACATAAGTCTAACATTCATGGAGATATCATGATAATTACTTTTTCATTTGTAATTATTGCAATATGGGATGATAACAGTGTAATGCATTGACTGAGTTCTCATACTGATAACATATAATATAAATACCTATATAATGACATTATGATCCGTGGAATGCATTGTCTGATTGGTGAGAGTGAGAACGGTCAATGAGTTTAAGGAGTGGTATGATAGACTTTGTGTTTCCTAGGAGGGACTTCCCACGATGAGTCTTGATAGACTTATGTTTCCTAGGAAGGATCTCCTGCGATGAGTCTTCTGAGTCCTTGGAGGCCTAAATAATAATAATATAATTATTATCATTTGTGATGCCCGCAATCTTAATATCTTAATAATTAATCAACGAAGGCTCTCCTTTCCTTAAGTCTCCTAACGATTGCGTAAAGATTAGCTGAAGTATGAGATAAATAATAATGGATGCCAGTTAATACAGAAAAATGGAGTCATGCATTTTGGGATAAAAAGATTACAAAGTTTGTTCTGCATTGATGGAAATGTACTCTCTCAGGAAATTGGAGCTAGGGATTTGGAAGTGTTACTAGATAGGGAGTTAAGGAGTTAAAGGTCAGAAAGCAGTATTGCTAAAGTGACCAAGGTAGCTTCAATAACTAAGTAAGCATTGTATTACTTAGTTATTGGGACCTATATTGTTTAACCTTTATATCAATGACATTGTTAATGGATTGCAGGAAGATATTCAGTTGTTTGTGAATGATGTGAAGCTGGGAAGGATTATTAGTAATAGTACAGATGTGGTAGTCCTGAAGAGGATTTGAATAAGCTAGACAGATGGGCAAATGAATGGAGGTGTTGGTTTAATGCAGCAAAATGTAAAGTCTTGAGGTTTGGGGCACATCGATGGGACGCTGCATACTCTATTGAAGGAGCTATACTGGAGGAAGTAGGGGGGACAAGAAATCTAGGGTTGATGATTGATAGAAACCTGAAATTTAAGAATGTTATTATTCCTCTTTATAATTATTTGATATGGTTATATCTGGATTACTCTTGCCTATATTCTTTTCTTGGAGATAGGGAATTGTGTGGATGGTACATGACTCCCTCCTCTTTATAATTATTCGATATGGTTATATCTGGATTACTCTTGCCTATATTATTTTCTTGGAGATTTCTAAACTGTTTTTAGAATTTCACTTTGTTTTATCAAATGCCCAGTTTGAACTTGCAAATGAATTACTTTTTATCACAATTTTTTTTATTTTAAATAATTGGAATAATTAGTGACAGGTTTCTAGGCAAAATCTTTTTCTGTAGGTTTGAAAAGGATTATACTGCATTAAAAGTTAAAGAACAAGAAGAACTAATAGAACTTAAGGTAAGTTTTCATTTAATTTTAAACTGTTTAGCTTTTTTTGGTTCATTAATTCAGATGCTTATGACATCTCTGCTCACTTTGTCATTGTCAATCAATCATTGCAGAGCTTGACATCAAACTGAAAAACAGCTTGTTTTTCTAGTCTTCATATATATTATGAATCATATACAGGTATCCCTTAATTAACGCAGTTAATTAATCCCTCGATGTTACCGCGTATATCAAAATCATGTTAATCAAATCTAATAATCAATGGTAAAAATTGCAATTCATCCATGATCGATTACTGTATTAATAATTTTTTATATGGTACTCTTTTAGGAAAGATAAAAAAAAATGAATGCAAAGTAAATGTTTATTAAATACTTGTACCTACATTAGTACTGCAATTTTTTTATCAAAAGAAGTTATCAAGAGTCGTTTGAACAGTTTTAGTTTTTTTCTCATCAGCATAAATTCTATGATAACAAGCAAAATGACTCTCCAGACCTCGGCAAACAAGCAATGAAACATAAAGAAAAAGCACTGCAAATATAATACATGATGGTACAAATTAAGTTAATATTGAATCCAACATTATTTCATAGCTGAATATAGAAACTACAAGAGTTTTGTGCCGAATATATAGAAATTAAAAGTTTCGGCAGATGCAAGCATAAGCAACCTTATGGGCAACTCGTAGTAAAGGTGGAGTAAGTTCCAGATCACTTTCCTTAGTATTTTCCATAATGTAAAGCACATCTAGAAGACATATATGATAAATAAGCTTTTGGCTCTCTATTTCAGTAATACATGATGGTTTATTTATTTTCATTTACAATCTAGAAATTATTGAACAAAGAATAAAAAAAAAAAAATAATAATCAAAAACTAAACCATACTGTACTGACATCGGAGGTCACAGTATCTCTCAGATACAATTTACTGTCAAATATCACAAACCTTTATATAACATGTGTTAAACCAAACTGACAGCAAAAAACAGTGCGGATTATCACTTGTAACATATGAATGCACAGCTACTCATGACCTCAAAGCTATACACTGAATTGTGGAAGAATATTTATATTAAACATTTTGCGTGTATCTGTCATATCAGCTGCGAGCTCTGTAGGGTTAAAGACGCGTTAATCAAAACTCTTGCTGCATATTTCAAGGGATTGTCGCAATTAATTTCAGCGCGTTAAGCAGGGATACCTGTACTAAGTTTCAGTAGTTAATGGGTAATTGAGATATAGAATAGAGAGAGGTGATTTTCGTGTTTAGTTCAGTGAAATGTAGAATATTTCATACTGGTATGAAACGTACTGTGCAATACTCACAAGGGAGAGTAATATGATTAATAGAAATGAATAAACTAGAGATATTGATTAGAATAGATGCTAAGAAGTGCGGGCTGGATGATAAATGCTATAATTTTAAAGTTTCCTTTAAAAGAAGAAAAAAAAGCTATTTCCTTTAGGAAAATGATAACCACTATTTGCACAAATCCTTTACACCACAAAATAGTATTTTAAAATCCTTAAATGTATACTTGGATTGCATCACAGACTACCAGTTTATCCTGTGCTGATCAAAAATTCATTATTTCTTGGAAATGCCATAGTATATAAGAAATTTAAAATGTTCCAAAACTAGTTTCATTAAGGTGATGCATTTCCAGAACTACATTTATAAACCAGACTACATTTATTGTAGTCTGGTTTATAAATGTAGAGAATTTGGTTAATAGTGTTTTGGCTGTAACCATTTTTTAGTAAAGTATTGCTGATAACTTTAGATTCGTCTTTAACTGCTTGTTCATTGGAGCAAATCTTCAAAGCTCTGTTTTTTAGAATATTAATGACACCTAGTTTTTGTGTTGGGTGGTGGTAGGAGTTTGTGTATATTATATTGGCCAGTATGTGTCGGTTTCCGGTAAACAGTGAATGAAAGACTGCCAAAAGGAAGACGTGTGACAAGTGTATCTAGAAATGGAAGTGTGTTCTGCTTTTCAATCTCAATTGCAAACTATATGTGTTTGTGTTGTATGTTTAGGTGGCTAAGGAAAGTGTCTAGTGTCTGGCGGTCATGGGGCCAGATTGCAAAAAATCGTCAACGTATCTAAGCCAGACTTTGGGTTTTAAAGGAGAGGAATCTAGAACATGTTGCTCAGAATGTTCCATATAAAAGTTAGCAAATGGGGGGGGGATAATGGCAAGCCTATGACTGCGCCTTCTTTTTGTAGAAATTAAGTTCACAATTAAGATTGAAAAGTAGAACACACTTCTGTTTCTTGATACACTTGTCACACGTCTTAATTCTGGCAGTCTTTCCTTCACTGTTTACCGGAAACCAACACATACTGGCCAATATATACACACAAACTCCTACCGCCACCCAACACAATAATTAGGTGTCATTAATACTCTAAAAAACAGGGCTTTGAAGATTTGCTCCAATGAACATGTGCTTAAAGACGAATTTAAAGTTATCAGTAATACTTTCCTAAAAAATGGTTACAGTCAAAACACTATTAACAAAATTCTCTATAAAACCTCAATAATAAAAACAAAGATAAACCAGACTACAATAAAACTATAACCATTCCTTACATTAAAGGGACATCAGATAAAATAAACAGAATATTGAAGAAATACAACCTGAAAGCCATCTTTAAATCTCCTGCAAAATTAAAAGGCTTATTCAACTAATCCAAAGACACACTTCCTCTGCTGGCCCATCCTGAAGTATACCATATTTATTGTACCTATAATCTATCATACATAGGGGAAACAGGACACACAATTCCTATCAGACAAAAAAGAACATAAACGACACATTAAATATAATAACTATGATGAAGCTGGCCTTTCTGATCATGCCCTGAACACTTTACATAGAATTGACTGGAAAAGCACCAGTTGTTTACATCACACCAAAGCATGGTATGAATGTTAATTTAAGGAAGCCTGTGATATTTTTATCAACCACCCTAATCTGAACAATAATGATGATCTAAAAATTCCAAACATATGGAAGGCACATATTCTACCCATGGAACCTTTCTCCCTAAGAGTTAACTATAAAGAGGACTGTAGATAATCCAGAATCTTAAATCAAATGTAACAATTGTCACGTTAAATTAGGACATCATTGTTACTATAAGAAAACTATCTATAAGAAAGAATGTTTCTCTCATGTTATCTTAAGTAGAATTTATCTTTGATGTAGTTTCTAAATAATTAATTTTATCTGTTTTTATTATATTTTCACTAGAGGTCATGCTAGTAGAATAGCAGTTGATCAAATTGTTGTGAAAAATGTAACTCAGCTTGTCCTTGTATATTTGTATATACTTCAGATGATGACCTTAATATGAAGGTCAAAACATTTGGAAAATTAAAATAGTTATTTATATCATGGTTGTAAAGTCCATAATTTCCGAAATGAATGCTGATCAACCATGCAACACTAAAAGAAAGGATTCTTTCATGACCACTTCATTTCTATGCTGCTTGCCTAATTTATCCATTCACTGTAGTGTTACAGTACATGATATAGTATCATTCATTGGTAAAGAATGATTTCATTTGAAATTTTGATCCTTTTGTTTTTTAAAAATAAAATCAGCATATTTTCTTTATATTCTAAAATTTGTAAAATACTGAATTAATCAATCTTATCTAAATTGTTTTACTGATTTTAAGCAAACATGCAAAAAAAAAAAAACAAAAAGACATATAATACTATCAGAGGAAGGTGATAATAAAGTGCATATTTTTGTATTGAGAAAGAACAGTTATTTTTTAGGTACTTAGTGAAGTTAATTATATATCTTATTTTTATAGAGGTTACGAAATGAAAATAGATTACTTAAACAGAGGATAGAAACTCTTGAAGAGGTAAGTAGAAAATCATCATTGAATTTTTAGTTAATTTTCTCCATCTACATTCAGTAAAGTTAATATCCAAATGGTACTTTTTTGTTGTGTTACTTGAATTTTTTGTTATATATATATATATATATATATATATATATATATATATATATATATATACTCATATATCATATTGATATATTCATATCAATGTGCTAAGCAATTTTTTTTTTTTTTTTTTTTTTTTTTTTTTTTCAAGAAATCAGAACCAACACTGTAACTTGTCTAAGAAACTATAACACATTTTAGGAATGTTAGTCAAGTGAGTTTTATTTATCATCCTACTAGTTTCACCGATTTTTGCTATCGGCATCTTCAGGGATACAACTGGTAAGCGATATGAAGGTAACAGTTCTAATTCATACAAAATTAGTATTGTGTGAGACAATGCTGTGTCGCGGGAACATGATTTATTTGTTACGAGACAATGTAATTGGCGTCAAAGTTCATTTCTTTGATGTTTAGTGATCTAATTCAAGTTTTCCAAATTTCCGGTAGGATTAGACCTTGATTCTTATTTAGGTTTCCTGTTGAGCAGGCGACCATAGCAGCCTCCTTGAAGGTTCTGGAATGGTAGTTCTCGTCTATATAGGGCATATGACTCTTATCCCACTCAATAAGATGGTTGGTAGAGGCAAAGTTGTTTCTAACATAGCCTATGTGCTCCTTCTGTCTCATTTCGAAGCTTCTAGAGGTCTGACCAAAGTAACTAACACCACAGGAACAAGGTATATTATATACTCCAGAGGACTTGTAGAATGGATGAGGGTCTTTCGGTGATCTTAAAAATTTCCGAATAGTATCGACCGGATTGAATGCTACTCTAATATTGTGTGGTTTTAGAAGGATAGCCAATTTTTTGGAAATGCTGCTGACAAATGGAATAGTTATAGTACTGATGTATTGGGTGTTATCACGTTGTCTTTGTGGTATATCTGAAAAGAGAATCTTGTTGTAAATTCTTTTAGGATAACCATTTAAGGATAGCTCTCTGGATATTGTTAATTCTTTTTGTAAGTCATCTTGGTCTGTGGTGTACTGTGTAGCTCTTTTCTTAAGCATATGGATAATGCTAAGTTTCTGGGATATATGATGTGACGAGTTGAAATGGAGGTAACGTCCAGTATTCGTAAGTTTTCTATACACAGACAGGTTGATACTGTTATTGGTTTGTTTCTTTATTAGGATGTCTAAGAATGGAAGTTTTTCATCTTTTTCAATTTCTAATGTGAATTTGATGGTATGGTGGAAACTATTGATTTGGTTAAGATAATCCATTAGTTCTTCTTTCTTATGATTCCAAATGATAAAGATGTCATCTACATATCTGTACCAAGTTTTCGGTTTTGGGGTAATTTGAATAAGATTTTATCCTTTAGGTGTCTTCCATGAATAAGTCAGCACAAGAAGGAGAGAGGGGGGCTAACCATGTCTAATCCGGTAAGTTGTTTATAGACTATTTTTTGCCAAACAAAATAGTTCAAAGTTAAGCAATGATTGAACAATGTAGTGATGTTTCTTGGGAACAAGTTGTCTAAGATGTTGATGACTTCCACAACTGGAATGTTTGTAAACAGAGATGTAACGTCAATGCTTGCTAGTATATCATCTTCAGAGACAGGGATGTTTTTTAATTTTTCAATAAAATGTTGTGAGTTTTTGATATAAGTATCTGAGTTGTGAATGTGTTGTTGTAAAATCTTGGCTAGATATTTAGACAGTTGGTAAGTTGGAGAATAGATTCCATCAACTATTGAACGTAATGGTGTACCTTCTATATGTATTTTAGGAATGCCATGCAATCTTGGAGTCAACGGGTGCATGGATTTTAGCTTTCTTATTAAGTCTATAGGCCAGTTAGTCATTCTGCATAATAGTTATGCTAAAACCTTCAGTTACAGCAAAAAGATGCAAATTGATAAATTTAACTTGCTATATGATAATTACATTAACTCTAAACAGTCTCTACCAGATAACCAAGTGATAATGAACCTATCTAAACACATTTTAACAAAACCTGAGATCTCAATTCTCAAAAAAGGATTCAATTTCGCCTTAAAACCTACTGCTATTCCTAAAATAGAGTTCATCTGCAACTTAGAAAAAGCCATCTCATTGCTACCACACCCAATAGCTAATGACTTATGATTAAAAAGTAGCATAATCCTCTCTGTTCCGTCAAGATCTCCTAACACCAACTCTAACCAAATGGAAAGAAGAACACTACTCAAATTAAAGAATAATAAAGACATCATCATACTTAAAGCTGACAAAGGCAATAATATTATTATCTTAAATACAAAAGATTATGAAGAGAAAATTAAAATTCTATTATCAGACACGTCTGTCTATGACGTTCTCAGTACAGATCCTACGCAAAAAAACCATAACGACACCAATGAACTATTACATGGAATGACTAACTGGCCTATAGACTTAATAAGAAAGCTAAAATCCATGCACCCGTTGACTCCAAGATTATATGGCGTTCCTAAAATACATAAAGAAGATACACCATTACGTCCAATAGTTGATGGAATCTATTCTCCAACTTACAAACTGTCTAAATATCTAGCCAAGATTTTCAACAAAACATTCACAGCTCAGATACTTATATCAAAAACTCAACATTTTATTGAAAACTTGTTCCCAAGAAACATCACTATGTTGTTCAATCATTGTTTAACTTCAAACTATTTCGTTTGACAAAAAAGTCTACAACCGGATTAGCCATGGGTAGCCCCCCCCCTCTCTACTTGTGCTGACTTATTCATGGAAGACACCTAAAGGATAAAATCTTATTCAAATTACCCCAAAACCGAAAACTTGGTACAGATATGTAGATGACATCTTTATCATTTGGAATCATAAGAAAGAAGAAATAATGAATTATCTTAACCAAATCAATAGTTTCCACCATACCATCAAATTCACATTAGAAATTGAAAAAGATAAAAAACTTCCATTCCTAGACATCCTAATAAAGAAACAAACCAATAACAGTATCAACCTGTCTGTGTATAGAAAACTTACGAATACTGGACGTTACCTCCATTTCAACTCGTCACATCATATATCCCAGAAACTTAGCATTATCCATATGCTTAAGAAAAGAGCTACACAGTACACCACAGACCAAGATGACTTACAAAAAGAATTAACTACAATATCCAGAGAGCTATCCTTAAATGGTTATCCTAAAAGAATTTACAACAAGATTCTCTTTTCAGATATACCACAAAGACAACGTGATGACACCCAATACATCAGTACTATAACTATTCCATTTGTCAGCAGCATTTCCAAAAAATTGGCTATCCTTCTAAAACCACACAATATTAGAGTAGCATTCAATCCGG
Source organism: Typopeltis vanoorti (assembly GCF_054136105.1). Lineage (NCBI taxonomy): Eukaryota > Metazoa > Arthropoda > Arachnida > Uropygi > Thelyphonidae > Typopeltis > Typopeltis vanoorti. Next base: position 179,158,070 of record NC_143549.1, on the reverse strand, counting down.
TCGATACTATTCGGAAATTTTTAAAGTCACCGAAAGACCTTCATCCATTCTACAAGTCCTCTGGAGTATATAATATACCTTGTTCCTGTGGTGTTAGTTACTTTGGTCAGACCTCTAGAAGCTTCGAAATGAGACAGAAGGAGCACATAGGCTATGTTAGAAACAACTTTGCCTCTACCAACCATCTTATTGAGTGGGATAAGAGTCATATGCCCTATATAGACGAGAACTACCATTCCAGAACCTTCAAGGAGGCTGCTATGGTCGCCTGCTCAACAGGAAACCTAAATAAGAATCAAGGTCTAATCCTACCGGAAATTTGGAAAACTTGAATTAGATCACTAAACATCAAAGAAATGAACTTTCACGCCAATTACATTGTCTCGTAACAAATAAATCATGTTCCCGAGACACACGCATTGTCTCGCACAATACTAATTTTGTATGAATTAGAACTGTCAGTTAAAACCTAGTCTGTTACCTTCATATCGCTTACCAATTGTATCCCTGAAGACCGATAGCAAAAATCAGTGAAACTAGTAGGATGATAAATAAAACTAACATGCCTAAAACGTGTTATAGTTTCTTATACAAGTAGTCAAGAAAGAAAATCATATTGTGACTTGTCTTTTTAATATATTTGTATTACCTCCAAGCAAGTCTCCATGGATCTGTAGATGCAGTCAAACACAGTAACTGGCATACCTCACCACACCTTGTTGATGATGTTCAACATTGCACCACTCTGGCATTGCATTGCACTCATTCACCACCTGCCAAGCAAAAAATTTCCTTTTCCTTCTTTACCATTGTATATTTCTCTCATTATCCCATTACTCTATGCAGTAATTCCCCTCCATCAAATAGGCTCCTTTCACCCACTTACACATTTCAATCATATCATCTCTCCTATCTCTCAGCCTCTGCTGGCAAGGCCGGCTCTACTGACGGTGCAAGATGTACATTTACAATGGGGTGGCAAAATTGGCATAAGCTACACGAAAAATAAGGGGAAGGGGTAGCAAAATATGCTACTGCATGGGGCAGCCCTGTCTGCTGGTCACATTCCCTTATCTTCCCCTCAACATTCAGAGTCCTTGCACATGCTTTCCTATTGCCAATATAGCCAGGTGACCAGATCTGTGCACAAAAGTCTAAATATGCCTGATTGGTGACCTGTACAGAATTATTACCTTGTTATTCATATTTATGAGAGTTCTTCATATTACAACAGTAATTTTCTGTGTATCTTTTATACCTTTATGATGTGTTCCCTATCCACCAAGATCCCCAGATTCCTTGCTTCTTCCTCCTCCTGAAACGAAGTTCCTCTAATATGATAAACCACATTCTATGTTTTTTGGAGTGACACTATCTTTCTTTCTTTCCACTCTTCCGGGTCTGTTTCCTGTTGAACAGCCAAGTCAAGGGTACTGTAAGTTCTTTTGCATATTCTCATAATATGCATGGTGATATTTCATCCAGTCCTACAGCCTTATTAACATCAAAGTTATTTAATATTCTAAATAGTTCTTATTCCATAACTCTGTCTTCCTTCCTGTTATTCAGCACTACTCCTATCCCTCCCCAACCTTCCTTTCCTACAAGAAATACACTAATGAAATATAAATTAAGTGGATATTAAATCCATTGTTATTTCAAAGCTGAATGCAAAAATTATAAAAGTTTCATATAAAATTTGACCAGAGAGCTTATGGGAATGCACTCGCCAGCATTTGTGAGATGCCCTAGCAGCAGACCTTATAGGACACATGATCACTGCCCAATCATCCAAGCCTTCTATTGGATCATTTTGATGAGATTTCACTGGCCTGACAGCTGTTTCGAACTGGTTGGTTCTCTTCCCCTGAGGAGAACCAATCTATGGATGCTTGGACAGCGATCATGTATCCTATAAGGTCTGCACTAGGGCAGCGTTTCCCAAATGGTGGGTCACGACCCGGCATCAAGTCACGAAAGCTAAATGCCGGGTTGCCTAAAAAAATCTCAAACCTAGGTGTTTCGTTTTTGGGCCTTCTTTTTTTCATGAAACTCTAAAATAGAAGTAAATAGCTTTTAATCGGGACTAATGAATAAATAATTTAATTAATAGAAACAAAAAATGCTCTCTGTCCACATCAACATTTCGGTCTCTTTGTTTGTGGTAAAGTAGCTCAACTAATGGCAAGGCTGTGCCTCCAGCCGAATTGTTTGGCAGTCTGGCATTTGTTTTACTTGCCTGCCATGTACTCGCTCTGCTTGTCCAGTTTGAGTTAAGCATCGAGAGAGAGAGCATATTTTTTTGTATTTACTAATTATGTGTACCTTGCCCGGTGGGTTCAGCTGAACAACCGTAATTATTATAATTGTTTCTAAATAATTTAATTCATTCTTTCTTCATCTTGCTTGCCATTACCATTTTAATGATGGCTAAATGGGTAATAAAACAACAAACAAACAATGTGCTGGTTACAAACTCTTCGATTAGCACCAATGAACAATCGAGTGATGTGCAGCCAGGCACGAGTTCTGAGAACAGCACTCATGCCCGGTTTGTCATCATCGAGGGTGATGATGACAAACCATTGTGTATTATTTGATGTGCGGCACTTTCAAGCAAGTCCATGAGACCTTCAAAGTTAAAGCGACATTTGGAATTGAAACATCCGAACTACAGTAATAAGCCAATAGATTTCTTTATAAATAAAAAGAGAAAACTAATAGCTACCAAGAAGACTGTCTTCGAATTTTTCTCAGGTAGCTCAGTATGAAAACCTTGTAATGGCTTCTTATGAAATATCAAAATTAATTGCTGAAACTGGTTATCCTCACACAGTTGCTGAGAAATTAATAGTTCCAGCAATGAAAATGTTAGCATCTTGAACATGTTATAAAAAAACAGGAGAGCCAAGTAAATATGCTGATGCTATCAAATAACACAGTGAAACGTGGAATCATGGCGATGGCAGATAATATCGAAGAAACTATTGTAGGTCACTTAAGAGTGCAATTTTTTTCCCTTGCAAGTCAATGAAAGTACAGACATATCGGACAATGCCAATTTAATGTGTTTTGTGAGATACGATTGTGACAATATAACTCGCACAGAATTTTTTTGTAAACCTCTGACAACAGCTGAAGAAATTTTTATTTGATTTTAAAAATTTTACATCAATGAAAAGGGCATTGAATGGAAGAAATGTGTGGGACTGGGTAGCGATGGAGCCCATGCAATGACAGGCGCACATACTGGGCTTTTTCCAAAGATCAAAGTTGTAGCACCAGACTGTGTATGGGTGCATTGTAGCATTCACAGAGAAGCATTGGCCATCCAAAGAATGCCATTGCTTTTAAATGCAACTATGCAAGAGTGTGTACAAGTTATAAACTTTATAAAATCTCGTCCATTGAATTCAAGAATATTCTCTGCATTGCGCAAAGAAATGGGGAGTGAACATGAACATCTTCTTTTACACTATGAGATGCGATGGCTATCAAGAGGGAATGTTTTAAGAAGACTTAATGAAATTATTATTACCCCAAGACCTCATGGAGTCAAAGACTCATCTGGGGAGGTCCTTTTATCACACATGCAGCTCACCATACCGTGCCTTGAACACATACAAATTCCAATCATTTACAACTCTGCATGAAAAAACCTGCCTCTACTCCCTTACTCGCACCCTCTTTATACAGTTTCTAGGGATGACCTCTGGTTCTCCCCTGATCTCCTACTATTTCCTGTGGAACTTATCCAGCATTGATGCTATAACCACTTACCAATTTGTATGATAGGTCTCTATCTTATCCCCCCCCTTCCTCCTGTTTGCCAGACTCTGCAAATTACATCTTCTCAATCTTTCCTCATACTCGACATTCCAGAGATCAGAAACTATTGTGACAGAATGAAGGATGAAGTTTTAATGTTCTTAGACCAACATCCCCCAATGGCTAGGGATGTAATATTTGAATTCAAAGACAGTTTTTATGATGTCAATTGGTTAATCAAGGTTGCCTACCTTTGTGACATTTTTTGAATAATTTAAATATGACATTAAAGGGTAGCAATGCAACTATATTTAAAGTGCAAGAGAAGGTAGAAGCTGCAAGAAAAAAACTCAATTTGTGATCCTGTCGTGTGGATGCAGGGAATTACAAATCTTTTACAAAGCTAACAGAATTACAAAAAGAGTATAATATGAGTTCCATGCCGGATGAGATTTCAGCTGTTATCAAGGAACATATGCTAGGACTGCAGGCAAGTCTGAATGAATATTTCCCCCCAATGAACAGCAACAAAGCATGTATAAGGAACCCTTTTACAGTGAACACAGAATCTGAGACAGAATTGCCGGATTCAGATATTGAATCTATAATTGTCTATAATCTATAAGTGTCTACGGCACTCAAAGACCTCTTCAACACAATACCACTGATGAATTTTTGGCTGTCTTGCCATCAGGAGTACCCAGTTTTAGCAGAAAAAGTGATAAAATTTCTAATACCTTTTGTCACAACCTATAAGTGTGAAACGGGCTTTTCAACACTGGTTTTTCTAAAAGAACAAATATAGAAACCGATTGGAAGCCGAACTGGATTTAAGAATAAAGTTATCTTTTCCTCCGAACCTGAAGTTTCTAGTTACCAAGCAACAGCATCACACTTCTTATTAATAAATTACTTGGCTTTAGTTTAATTTCTTTATATTTTTGTAAGAGTAAATGCTTCTTTATTATAATAATATTTGAAAACTCTATGAACATTCAAATCTGTTTTATTTTACCTATTGACCATAAAAATTTTAGTGGGTCACGAAGATGAAGTATTAAAATAACCTGGCTATGGAAAAAAAAAGTTTGGGAAACCTTGTGCTAGGGCAACTCATAAATGCCGGTGAGTGTATTCCCATAAGCTCTCTAGTCAAATTTCTTATGAAACTTTTATAGTTTCTGCATTGGGCTTTGAAATATTGCTGGATTTAATATCCACTTGATTTATATAATTTTGCATCACCAAATTTAAGCCTTTTGGCTCTTTATTTTAATAAATACTTTACACGCCAACTGAGAATTTGCTTACAGAAAATACACCTCTCTGACACTGTGTTCCTTAATACTGAACAAGAGTTTTTGCTCTCTTTAGGTTTTTGCCTAGTCTCTAAGGAGAACTAACTATTTCGAAACAGCTGTCAGGCCAGTGGAACCTTATCAAAATGAACCAATAAAAAGAAAATATATGGATGCCTGGGCAGCGATTATGTCTCATATAACGCCTGCGCTAGGGCAACTCATAAATGCCAATGAGTGTTTTCCTGTAAGCTCTCTGATCAAATTTTGTTTGAAACTTTTATAGTTTCTGCATTTGGTATTTGAAATAATTCTGGATTTAATATCTACTTGATTTATATAATTTTACATTGCTGAAATGAAGCCTTTTGGCTCTTTATTTTAGTAAATATACTAATGAAATACTGAACATTTCCATTATCTTCAGCAAATGTGAGCTGTGTTCCATCCCCCAACAACTAAAGTTAGTCTTCCACATTCAGTCTTTTTTTTGGTGGCAATATAATTTGTAGAATTCTCTAGGGTTTTGATTTAATGTTTCAGCCAATCTCTACTTTCTCACTACACTCATCTCCTAGCCTGTTCCTTATACTGATGCTGCTGGAGAGTACTCTGTTCTTCATATGTCCTCTTTCTCAGACGCTCCTGCATGATTCAATGATTCATCCATTTCACCCTAACTGTATTTATCCTCCTAATCTTAGGAATAGTCTGACATTGCCGTAGGTAACTGAGTTTGGACCAAGTCACAAGTATTGGTGATTTCTCTGCCCTTCATTTGACAACTATCGCATGTTGCCAGTCTGTTTCATTAATGTATGAGGGTGGTCTGAAAAGTTCTCAGCCTAACAATGAAAAACAAATTTATAATTTCCAAATTATTTTTATTTTTCAACATAATCTCCCTTAAGACTAATGCATTTATTCCAGTGATGCTCCAGCACCATTATCCTGCCCCTGTAGTGGTTCTCAGTAAGATCTGCGAAATACCCCTCTACAGCTGCAATCACCTCTTGATTAGAAGAAAAATGCTGACCAGTGAGGAAGAGTTTTAGTTTTGGGAAAAGATAGAAATCAGAGGTAGCCAAATCGAGGGAATAGGGTGGATGTTCCAACAATTCATAGTGCAGATCCCTTAATTTTCCCATTGCCAAAGCATCTTTGTGGGCAGGTGCATTGTCCTGATTAAAGATGATTTTTTTCTTCTGCAAACCAGGTCTTTTCTCACAAACATCTAGTCCGATTAAAAGATCGGAAATATATTCCGCGGTTATTGTTTTACCCTTTTCAAGATAGTAAACAAAACGCCTTCTGCATCCCAAAACACAATGTTCCTGCTGATGGAACTGACTTTGTCTTCTTTGGCGCTTAACAACCGGCCTCTCTCTACTGTTTTGACTTCTGTTTGGATTCTGGTGTGTAATGGTGAATGTAAGTCTCATCCACAGTAAAACATCGGCACACAAAATCCGTTTTATTCTTGTTAAAACGCTCCAAGCACTCTCCAGAGATTTTCATGCAAGTGTGTTTTTGATCTGCTGTGAGCAAGCACGGCATCCATCTTGCACAAAGCTTTTTCATATGCCATTCTTTATGCAAAATTTATCCTACATGTTCTTTTGAAATGCCTGTAGTCTCAGCAGTTTCATGCAATTTTATTTGCTGGTCATCCAATATCATATCATGCACTTGATCAATGATTTCAGGTGTTGTTACACTTTTTGGACATCTTTCACATGGATCATCTTCAAGGCTGGTATGGCTATGTTTAAACTTGGCAGTCCATTTCTTAATTGTCGAAAATGAAGGAGAAGAGTGCCCATAAACTTTTATGAACTTTGAATGAATTTCTTTTGGTATTAAACCTTCTTTTACAAAGAATTTTATAACTGCACGTTAATTTTATCCATTTCAAGGGATGCAAACAACACTTTTGCTTCAGACAGCTGTATAAAACAAACTACTTGATAGAATGACTTGCAATTTCACATGGATGCTTATGACAGATGTACCAACTTAAAAAAATCTTGCGAATAGTGTTGCCATCTATGGTCGAGGCATAGTACTTTTCAGACCATCCTCATGTTATAGTTCCCTGCTCTTTAATTCAGTATATTTCTTTTGATCTGTGAAACTGTAGAACATGTTCTAATTCACATTATCACCCTTGTCAGAAATATGGTGCAGTCAAATAGTAGATAGAGCACATGGAATATGTTCTACAGATTCTTCTTCTTTATAAGACAGTTCTTCTAAACAAAGAACTGTCTTATAATGGTTATAATGCAAAAACGTTGATAAAAATAATCAATAAATTAGGGCTGTCATCGTAACCCACCTCAAGAAGTTTCAGAATTTGTAGTCCATATGTTAAAGGACTTTCAGAAAAAAAAGCAAAACTACTTCAACAGATTGATTTAATAATCTCTTTCCATCCAGTTAAGTTTCCTTCCTTATCTCTTCTAAAGACAAATATCCTCCTCTTTCTTATCCTACAGTTTACAGAATCTCCTGCTGTTGCGACTTATGTTATTATGGACAGACAGGTTGTTCTGCACAAATTCATCTTGAACATCAGAAATATCACTTAAAGAACCCAATAAATCTGGTTCACACATTCACAATCCAACCCTTAACAAAAACGATTGCCTTAAACTATCTCAATTTTGGGAAGTTATATTGACTGATATTCACCATTCATGTGTTTTGTAAATTGTAATTAATTGTATTTAAAAATATTTTATTAACTAATTTGTTTTATTGTAATTATTGTTTGATATCCACTGGTACACCTGGAGCTATTCTCCTGCAGCTGATAATGCATGTAATATCACCCACTTTCAATTGAATTGGTGTTCTTTTTTTGTGATTATTTTCTTATAATTGTATTGAAAATGGCTATGAAACATAGCCAAACATTCTACAAATAAAAAATGAAATTAATACGATTCCTTAATTATTCCTTAATAATGAATTCTTCCATTTAAGTCTCAATTTTTAGATCAACCATTATATATATATATATATATTACTGTGAGTACATCATTAACCACACCTTATTGACTCCAATGATTTATTGACTGAATAACTGTATCAAGGCTACAAACTCTGCATCCTTATTCCTAATACTCCCTGCATTGATTTATAAGCACAGTATCTTTCTCCAATTCCCCCATTTCTTTACACAATCCTTCTCCTCATCATTTGAGTCCTCTGTTGCTCCCATTGAGGTCATCCCTGCATCCCTATCTTGTTTTTCTTTGTTATTTATCTCACACTGACCTTGATAGCTTATGCTCACAGTCCCACCATTTAGTTTTTATTTCCCTGACTGGCTACACAATTTCCTCTTCTCATTAACAATCTACCCAGTTTCGTATACGGCTGACGCTGTCATTCAAATGCACACCATCTGCAGAAAACAGCTCTCTCTCTCACCTACCTTCAAATTTATCCCATACATCCACATACTGAAGTCCTTTCTTCCTGCACATTCTCTATGCCATTTGTGATCAATGATTTTTTTAGCTCCCTATTGTCATACCTTGGCAACACTTACAATTTTTCCTCACACTCTTCTGCTTCAGTGTCTCTAGCAACCCTCAAATCCTGCTACCCCATTCACAATTCATCACAAATCATTTGTTTTTACCAACACAGTCAACACTTCTTCTCTTCTCCACAGCTTTGCATACTATGGACTCTGCCATCCTTTCTCCACTAGCCAATTTCTATACGGAACATTTCGAAAAGTCTGCTCTTGATACTGCTATTCTCAAGTCTTCTATCTGGCCAAGATGCATTGGTGTATTCTCTATTTGGACACATTGCTCAGATACATTCCTCATCTTCCACTTCAACAGCCAACTATCCAGAATCCAGTTCACTACAGAAAAAGTAAATAACAAGCCTACCTTTTCTAGATAATCTAATCGCACATTTTCCCGATGGTCCCCTTTCAGTTTACCTACTAACACCTAGCACTTGTAAATACATAAACAAGTGCTAGATGTTTAATAGGGAGATGTGTGTTAAACATAATACAATATTTTAAATACAGGTTTCACACATGTAAGGGAAATAAAATTGAATTTATTAAATACTCCTATATTATTATTATTTGACACCTCCAAGGAGTCCAAAGATTCATCGAGGGAGAGTGTGCCAACAGCATCGAACGATTGGCCCCCTTCCAACTACTAATCACACTCAAACACAGTTAGTAGTTGGAATATTTATTATTATTATTATTATTATTCAGGCCTCCATGGAGTCAAAAGACTCATCATGGGAGGTCCTTCCTAGGCAACACAGTCTATCATACCACTACTTGAACTCATTGACCGTTCTTGCTTGCACCATTCTATCAGGCAATGCATTCCACAGTTCATCCATCCTCTATGCATAGAAACCACTCCTCACCATCTTGCTCACAGCTTCCTTATGTAACTTCCAGCGATGGCCCTTGTCATTACCCCTTCCTGCTGTTCCACCAAGTGAAAGAACTCCCCAGTGTCAACACTGTAACTACCTCTCAACATTGTAAAAGTCTCAATATCACCTTTCCTTCTTCTATCTACCAAACTCTGAAGTCCATATTCCCTCAGCCGATCCTCATAACTAACATTATACAGTCCTGAAACCATCTTTTTATCCCCCTCTGTACCCTTTCCACAGTTAATTTATCCCTTTCAAATCCTGGGGACCAAATCTGAGAACAATAGTCTGTGGTCTGATCAGGGTCTTATACAATGGAATGATAACTGTTTTATCTCTGCAGGTCTCTGTAATGCTCTCTTTTTGGGTGGCTTAGGTCTATGGATGCAAATGTCATTTCCACATGGACTATAAAAAAAAAAGTTTTTTAACACAGTTGTAAATTCCATAAAATTTTTAAAATGAATGGACATGGCTCCAAGATATAAGATCATGGACAGGATCTCATGGCTATGCAGAAACAAAGGAAAGCCACCAACAGAGAGAGAACTGGAAGGACATGGTTCTGTATCTCACTAAGGAAGCTACATGAAGATACCAAGATTAGTTCTAATTTTAGTTGCAAAACATTGTTTTGGTGGGCCTCTTTTATGCCCATATGGCTTTTTCCATACAGGTATAAATATGGAGCGCTTTGGCTGAAATTTAAGGTTTTCTTTAGGCTATGCTATTGCAACATTGTCGGTCAACAAATTAGATTTCATCTACCACATTGAAAGAGGTCTGAAATTCTTTATCCCAATATAGCCAATAAAATATGGATAGAAACATCCAATATATTAAATTACAATAAACAGCTAAGTTGTAATTTAACCAAAGCAGAAAAATTAGCTCTTAAATCTCTTAGAAATAGCAAAATAATAGTTATTACCAAGGCAGACAAAGGCAATGCTACCATCATTTTTGATTGGACAGCTTACCTTGAAAAAAATGAACCAATTTGTATTTGACCACTACACGTAGCAATTGGTTAACTACAATCATACAAACCACATCAAAAAGAAAACAACAGAATTAAGTCAGTGACCACATGGCCAGAGGAAACAGTTAAAAATCTGTTACTGCATCATGCATGCTCTCTCAGAATTTATGGCCTACCAAAAAAACACACAAACCCAATATCTGATTATCAGTCTTCAAAAACTTGAATCTTTATTTTAAGGGAAAAAAAAAAAAATAGTAGATTAACTCTTCAGTCATCAGGACCATAGGTCAAAGACTTTGTCCTCCCTACCCCACATGCTCAACCTAATATGAGATAATTCCTTTATCCTATCTAATAATCTGCTTGAGTAAACAACAAAGTTCACCCTTTCATGCAAAGAGTATTTCAGTTTTTCTTTTCTGTTGCAGGAAATCAAGGAATTCATATTCTACATCTCCAATATGTTGCATATTTTCATTTGTTTTCATTTCATATGATCATTTATTAAATTTGAGATGACTTACAACTCTTTGGTCCTTTATTGAAGATTAAAAAAAATGAGAAGCCTGTTTTTTCCATCCTATTTTTATAAAATGGGAATCATAATTTAAAAATTATGATTCCTATTTCTTTTTGTTTCATTTTAAATTTATATAAGGAACAGTTTTTCTGTGTCGTTTCAGAAGAGAAGTCTGCTAAGGACTGCGGCAAACATTTCTGATTACTTTCTTAGTTAATTTTTCTTTTAGATCTTTGAATGATTTTTTCTCACTCTGCTTTTATAAACATTTGTAATATATCATTTCAGGAAAGCTCTTTTCTGGCTAATAAACTAATTCAAGGTCAAGTGAGCCATGCCCAGGAAAAAGAGGATAAGTTTGTTATTGCAAGTGAATTGAAAGCTCTCCGTCATCAAGAACAGATTACTCTTCAGGAACTGGAAAAAGCTAAAGTAAAAATAAAAGAACTGGATGAGGTAACTTTATTAATTATTAAAATTATTTTTAAAATGACCAAAACCCAATAGTTCCTTTAAAAAAAAAAAACTGGTTACAGAACAGTCAGATCTCACAAATGGAATTTAATGAATAATCATTAACACTAGACTATGGATTGAAAAGACATTGTTTAAGGTCCCTACCATCACACAAAAGGATTATTATTATTATTATTAAGAGAGACCTCCAGGGAGTCAGAGACTTGTCAAGAGATGCCACATACTACACACACCAGCTATCATACTTATTCTTGAATTCATTCACACTGCTTGCACTCACAACATCCAAAGGCAATCCATTCCAGCCACGCACCACCTAACCAATTTTTCCAAAATCTTCACCACCACTCCTGAGATACTGATTGGTTGATAGTTGGATACATTGGTCTTTGCACCACCTTTGTGCAATGGAATTACCTGATACTGCTATTCTCTTCATTTCTGCGGAATTGTCCCTGTTTTGAGACTCATATTAAACATCCTGGTCAAAGGAATGGCCAGTTCAGCTGAATACTCTTTTAGCACAAGTGCTGATATTCCATAAGTCCCTATTGCTGAATTCTTATTCAATTTGTGCAACAGCTCTAATACCTCGGCGTCACACACCTGCGTTTCTTCATCTAGTGAAGAGGTAACAGTGAGCTCAGTGTTGCGTTCACCAGGTTGATAGCTTTTAACGAAATGGGCACTCATTAACTGAACGACCTCTTCTGCATCTGTAACCCTCATGCCATCTGGATTTAGAAGTTATTCTTTCATATTCATTCTTTCTTTTACTTGCAGCATATTGATAGAATTCTTGTTTTTATGGTTGTCACACAGACAACACAGAGCCAATTTCTTTTCATACTCAGACTTTGCTTTTCATACAACAGTTGTGACTATTCTAGCCTACTGCTTATAACGTTCATGATGGATGTCATTCTTATGCAAAGAGTATTCCTTCCACATCGTCCTTTTCTTAAGAATCTCTTGATTAATAAGATTACACATCCATTTGACTCCTACTCTATTTATTCTTCAAACTCTCGGGAGACATTTTGATATCGCATCATTTAAGTATTGTTTAAATGCTTCCCATGCACTGTCGATATTCTTTCCATCCAGCAACCGATCCCATTCCACTAAACTCAGTATACTCTTCAGTTGGTCATAATTTCCTGATTTTTTTGTTGTTATTTTTATTATTATTGTATTGTGCCTTAAGCTCGTTTCATTTGCACTTCACACAAAGAACCTACTTCTCATCCTCCATTTGCTCATGCCCTCTTTATACATTATCCAGGGTTAACTTCTTGTTCTACTCCTATCTCCTTCCTTTCTATGATAAATATCATCCACATTAAACTAGTAAAATTCCTTAACAACTTATTTCTCAATCATGTTCCTTCTCTTTCACATGATTCTGCAAATTGCATTCTCTCAGTTTTATATCCCATATTCCAGAGACTGGAAACTACCTTAATCATCTTTTCTGAACCCTTTCAAATATATCCTCATCTCCATGAAAACAGGTGACCATCTGTACATAGGAGTCAGTATGTGGTCTGATCAATGTCATATATAATGAACAATAACTTCTACATATCAAACTCCTCATAATTTCCATATTCCATCATGATGTTTTTACAATTTTAGCAATGTATTCCCTAAAATTGACGTCCCTATCTACCACCAACACTACTTCCAGATCTTTTCTCCTTGTCTTTTTGCAAAATTTCCCAATCAGTTTACTTCACATCCCTTTATTGCCTACCAAATTTCAAAACCTTATACTTTGGAACACTGAACTGGTAGATCCACTCACTTGCCATTCATACAGTCTTTGGATCCTTCTGTATGGTAAGGCCACAACATTTGCTCTGTTCTTCATAATTCTTTTCAGCTTTGTATCATTAAACATACAGGTACAAGTTACCTCTGTGACACATTTTCCTCTTTTGGGATACTCCTCTTCTATACAATTTGCTATACCTATCTGACTGTCAATCACCCATCTAACTCACTAATCCACCATCTAATTTAGTTATCAGTATCAATTTAGTTACTGACTTGTGTGGCAATCTATCAAAAATCTTTGCAAAATTCATATATACTACTAAATATGCATCTTCTTTGTCCAGTGCATTTTTACGTTGTAGTACATCTTGTGTACTACATTGTATGTGTTGTGGGCAAGTGTACTGTACTACACTTTTTCTGTTGCACTGATATGCTGTAGGTTTTTCATCTTCTTGTGCATAGGATTGATGATTGATTATTTAAAAAAAAAAAAGTGGATATTATTCAGGCCTCTATGGAATCAAAAGACTAATTGTGGGAGGTCCTTCCTAAGAAACACAAAGTCTATCAAGACTCATCAAGGGGAGGTCCAACCTAAGAAACACAGTCTGTCATACCACTCCTTAAACTTATTGACTGTTCTCGCTCTCACCACTCCATCAGGCAATGCATTCCATGGTTCAACCACCCTCCATGCAAAGAAACCACTCTTCACCATCTTGCTTACAGATTCCTTTCATAACTTCCAGGGATGTCCTCTTGTCATCACTCCTTCCCACTGTTCAACCAAGCGAAAGAACTCCCCATTGTCAACCCTGTAACCACCTCTCAACAGTTTAAAAGTCTCAATCATATCATCTCTCCTTCTTCTATCCACCAAACTCTGCAGTCCACATTCACTCAGCCGATACTCATAACTATCATTGTACAGTCTTGAAATCATCTTTGTTATCCGCCTTTGCACCCTTTCCACAGTTAATTTATCCCCTTCAAATCCCGGGGACCAAATCTGAGAACAGTAGTCCAAGTGTGGTCTGATCAGGGTCTTATACAATGGAATGATAACTGTTTTATCTCTGCAGGTCAGCGTCCTTCTCATTATTGCGGCAATCCTCTGTGTTACCTTCACCACCTTTGCAGTATGTCTCCTAAATTTCAGGTTTCTATCAATCATCAACCCCGGATCTCGTCTTCCCTACTTTCTCCAGTATAACTCCTCCCATAGAGTATGCAGTGTCCCATCGATGTTTTCCAAACCTCAAGACCTTACATTTTGCTGCATTAAACCGAACCCCATTCATTTGCCCATCTATCTACCTTATTCAAATCCTCTTGCAGGGCTGCCGCATCTGCACTATTACTAATATCCTTCCCAGCTTCACATCATCCATAAACAAATGAATATCCCCTTGCAATCCACTGACATTGTCATTGATATAAAGGTTAAACAATATAGGTCCTAGTACTGAGCCCTGTGGGACTCCACTTGTAACCCTCTGCTTCCTTGAAACTGCCCCATCATACACAACTCTCTGATAGCCAATCCTGAATCCATTTGACCAAACTGACATCCAGACCCATGTGCTGCAACTTAAATATTAGCTTATCATGTGGCACCCTGTCAAATGCCTTTGCTATGTGTAAGAAAATGGCAGTATATGCCTTTCCCTCATCTAATGTTGTTGTAACTTTATCATAAAAGACTAGCATATTGCTAAAAGAAGAGCGCCCCTTCACAAATCCATGTTGACTCTCACAGATAACATTACCCTCATCTGCCCACTGCTGTATATGGTCCTTCACTGCTTTCTCCAAGATCTTACTAACTACTGATGACACACAAACTGGCCTATAATTAGACACTTCCAGTCTGCTACTGCCCTTATGCAATGGCACTATCTTAACTTCCTTCTATTCCATGGGCACCTTTCCTGCAGCCAGACTTTCATTGAAAAGTCAGGTCAAAGGCGCTGTCGGTTCCCTAGCACATTCTCTCAAAACTCGTGGTGAAATACCATTCAGTACCACAGCTTTACTGACATCCAGAGTACTCAGTATTTGAAACACACTTTACTCCTGTACCTCTAAACGTCAAACCTGTCCAATTCCTCTAGCATTAAAACTGACTCCTCCAGGATGAAATACTCTAATAAAGTGTTCATTGAACAATTCTACTATGTCCACTGCATCAGTCACTCTATTCCCATTTTTATCCCACAGTATCATTCTATAACTCGACTCTAACAAATTCATGATGGGAATACTGTTGTTATCAACCTGGTTCCATATGCTAGCACTTCCCAGCACTAATCACAACTTCAAACATAAATTATTTATAATTTTTTCTCTTAATCTTATAATTTCCATTTGCAAAGAAAACACCTTTTACCCTCTCTTTCTCTCTCTCTCTCTCACTCTACTTCTTAGGGACTTGCCTAGGTATTCCAAACCTGCCATTAACTCCATGGAACATTCCCTTTTGTGGTGATATCTCAGTCCTGCTGTGTTATTGACATTAGGGTTACTTAATTCCTCATATGCTTCCTTATGCACTGATGTTAAAGCTAAATTAAATATAGCTTATGCTGTTTTGTAGATACATAAGATACACAATCTTGCCATAAGTACTGCATAATGTATCAAAGCAGCTCATGGTAACCATTAAATCACATTTGGAAGAGGTGGTGGTTCACATTTAACAATGATTACGTCATGATATTCTCTTAACACTAGGAATGAAATATTTTGATATCAAATGTAATAGCATGAATACCACTGACAAAAGTGGCAAAGACCTTTAGAAAATTACTATACTGATAAAGGACAGACAGGCAGTGGTGCACCCAGAGGGATAAGGGGCATTGGCACCCCCCAAAGACAAAGGGAAAAAAAAAACACTAGAAAATTTTCCAAAAATCTTTCCCTAATTAAAATTCATTTTTTTTTAAAATTTGTGTTTTCTATTTCTATACTACTTATGAATTAGCGATCATTGTGCTCAGTCATAGGTCATATGCGATGCATAGTGTGTATTCTCAAATCGTGTACTCAACTACTTCCCCTCCAGATTAAATCCTGGGTGTGGCACTGCTGACAGGTAACATCAAAACAGAAATTATCCTGTTATTTGGCTTGCTTGGTTGGCCAAGTGGTTAATGTATTCACCCTCCAACAGGTTGAAGATTCTAATCTTACCATGGGCATGGATGTTTGCTCTTCTTTAGGTGGTAGATGAATTTCATCACCTGGTGTGAGACCACTGCTCTGCTTATTGTAGGCTTAAGGTGCTTAAAATAGTTCCATGTTTGATTAGAACAGGGTTTCTGTATATATGAAAATAAATAAAATAAATTAAAAATATAAAAAAATTAAAAAATATATATAAAAGTAATAAAGATTAAAAAAGAGATCCTTGGGATTTCTTTTTTAATCCTTGGGGTAAGGAAAAAAAAAAAAAAAGACCACAAATGGACTATTGGACATATTTCTGTACAAATATGGTTGCCAGGATTTTGAAGTGCACCCATTTAATATTTTCTGTTAATGCATGTTACATTAGGGGAGAGGGCGCTAGTGGGTCAAGCGCTACGAACGTGCTTTGAAGAGCTCCTGATTCAGATAAGTTTTACTAGGAATAATTAAGTATATATGCGTAATTGTTTAAGTAAGAGCGGCTGTAAACGTTGTACGCTACCGATATTATTAGTGTGGGGTTTTTTTTCTTGCTTAAACTAAATAAGAAAACGTTAATATTAGACCTAGTAACCTGCAGAGAAAAAAAATGGCGGCTGCATTGTCATTCCATGATTGTAATTTGGATTTCAGTAGGTTCGTTAAGTGTGAGGTCTGTTATATGTATTCCTTCGATTACATAAATGATTTGTGGATGTTTAGTGCGGATGGAAGAAGGGTGTGTGCGAAATGTGACCTGAACGAGGAATTGATGAATGCGAATATGAAGTTGATGACAGAAAGTGCTAGTACCGATTGTGTCGTGAGTGCACGTTTGAAAGAGAATGGCGAGAAAGACAGGCGAAAAAATGTTAAAAAATCAGGAAAAAAGAAAAAGAGCGATTTGACAACCGTAACGGATGTTAAAAGGGACGAAAGTGAGGCGGAAAGAAACGAAATTGAGAGAACGAATGAAAGTAGAAATGGCGTGGTGCAGAAACCGCAAGTAAAAAAAATCGAAAGAATGAATGATAGCGAAAAAAGAATGACTGATGGCGAAAGTTGGACGCATGTTGGAACGAAAGTACTGAACCAAAGAAAGATGAATGACAGTAAAAGTGAGAAGAATGATAGCGAAAGTTGGACGCATGTTAGTCCGAAAGTACGGAAACAAAGAAAGATATGTGAGAGTGAAAGTGAGAAGAATGACAGTGAAAGTTGGACGTATGTTGGACCAAAAGTACGGAAACAAAGAAGGATGAATGAGAGGGAAAGTGAGAAGAGAGGGTCGAGAGTTAGAAAGTTAGAAAGATTTAATGATAGAGTGAATGTGTCGCGAGGTTCAGAAGGTGAATTGGATTGGATGAAGCAAGAAATGAAATGGATGCGGAATGAAATTAAGAGAATGCAGGTCAAAACTATTAAAATAAATCATGATGGCATGAAAGAGTTAACAAAAGATGAGCGAGTGGCGTTGTATGGCGACTCCATTATTAAAGGTGTGCTAGAGGATAAAATGCACAAGGTATGTTTTCCAGGCGGTAAAATGAGTAGAGTGATTGAGGCATTGAACGAGCAAAAGAGTTAATTGTATTAATTGGAACAAATGATTTGAGAGAGAACAAAGAGCATGTCAAAATGAATGTCAGGAGACTGCTTGGAAAGATAAAGGAGAATAGTGTGACAGGAAGGGTGGTCAGTGTGTTGCCTAGGTATGATTGTGGTGAAATGAGGCGGAGAGCAAGGATTATGAATGATATTCTGGCTGAAATGTGTGAGGAGATGGGAGTACAGTTTGTTAATGTGTGGAATGAGTTTGAGGGACGAAGTGAGCTGTATGGGAGCGATGGACTGCATTTGAGTGGTTATGGTGTGAGTCGCTTGGAGAGACTGCTGCTGGAAGGTAGAGAAGTGAATAGAGAGAATGAATCAGATCAAGAGGGGAGTGATGTGGAAGAGCAGGAGAGTAAGACAGGAGAGATTGAAGGAGTGGAAATGAATGTGGAAGTGAGTGGTATGAGTATAGATAATGAGAGAATGGGTGTGCAAGAGGAGCAGGGAAACGGGGAGGCTCAGGGTGGACAGGGATACACAGCGTGAGAAAGGTGGATGCTCCAAGAGGAGGTGAGAGAATGTGCAGGCAGGAAAGTAATGGGATGATCAGGGATCAAAAGGAAACAGATGGAATTGCAAAGGGTTCTAAAATGAAGAAGCAGAAAGGGAAATGGCCCCAGTCCAGCATGGAGAGATCACATCGAGTGAGTGGTATCAGTGGAATTAGCTGTAGATCCAGAAATGAGTTGTTGTGTTTGTATACCAATGCTAGAAGTATAAGAAACAAGGCGGATGAAATGGTTGCACTAATTGCGTCTGTGCACCCAGAGATTGTCGGAATAAGTGAGACATGGTTAGATGAGGATGACATCCTGACAGGAATAGAGATGGAAAGGTATGATGTGTTTCGTGAGGATAGAAGGGGTAAAAAGGGAGGGGGAGTGCTATTGATGATAGAGAAAGAGTTATGTCCATACAAGGTAGAGATGCAAGGGGGAAATGGGGCCAGTGGTTTTGAGGCAGTATGGTGTGAGATAGAGGTGAATAGAATCAAATACTTGGTGGGATGTTGTTATAGACCTGGTAATGTGGATGGTGGTGATAGTGAAATGTATAGTCAAATAAGCCAAGCAAATAAGAAAAGGGTGATCATTATGGGTGATTTTAATTATGGCAATATAGACTGGAATGAAGAGATAGCAACTGGAAGTAAAGAAAATGAGTTTCTTGAGTTTTTGAGGGATAACTACCTCAGACAGTATGTAACAGAGGGCACAAGAGGATTAAGGGTCTTGGATTTGGTCATCTCATCAGAGGATGTAATTATCAATGAGGTATCAAATCATCCACCAATTGGTGAAAGTGACCATGAGGTGATTACTTGGGTGGTTGCCAGCAGTGCAAGGACCCCTGTGAAAAAAGGGTATATGTGGAACTACAAGGGGGGTGATTATGAAGAGCTCAGGAGACAGCTTGCAGGTGTAGCATGGAATGAGGAGTTAGCTGGAAAAGAGATCAATGCAGCTTGGGGGATTTTCAAAAAATATTTAGTGGATGCAATGTCTAAATGTATACCACGGGTGAGAAGGTTAAATAAGTTAGGTGTGAGATGGATGAATAAAGAGATTAAGCATGCGATACAGAGAAAGAGGGCATTGTGGAGGCAGCATAAGAGAAGTGGAAGTAACCAATTTCATGAGTTCTACAAAGACCAGGCAAGGAGAGTGACTTGGTTGGTGAGAGTAGCTAAAGAGAGGTATGAACAGCAGTTAGCTAATGAAGCTAAAAAGAATCCTAGGGAGTTCTTTCGATATGTAGCCAGCAAAAGAAAGAATGATTATGGAAGGATGACATTGATTGGAGGAAATGGTATAAAGACAGCTGTTGCAGAATGTGTGGTGGAGATACTTAATGAGCAGTTCATAAAGATCTTTCAATCTTGTGAATGTGACTTCATGGAGAGATTAAGAGCAGTTGATGATGGGGAGGAGAGACTGACTGTAAGTGAGCAAGAGGTGTTTGGGGAGTTGAGTAAACTAGATGTAAATAAGGCTGTGGGACTTGATAATATATCACCGCATATTCTGAAGGAATGTGCCAGAGAGTTGACAACTGCCTTGACATATTTTTTTTAATACGAGTCTTGCACTTGGTCAAGTCCCTAAAGAGTGGAAGGAGGGCAAGATTGTGCCACTTCATAAAGGAGGTGATCGAACTCGAGCATCAAACTATAGGCTTATCTGTGTGTCGGGTGTTGTGGTTAAGTTGTTGGAGAAGCTTGTGAGAACTAGAATCCAGAGTTGGGTTGACAACAATGGTATAATCTTTGATGGACAGCATGGATTTGCTAAAGGGAGGTCGTGTTTTAGTAATCTACTTACTTATTACAATAAAGTGACTGCTTCCTTGGACAGAGGAGAAGGATACACAGTAATATACTTGGATTTCGCAAAAGCTTTTGATAGAGTGCCTCATGATAAGTTGACAGTCAAACTAGAGCAGATGGGGTTGGATATTAGATTAGTGCATTGGATTGGAGACTGGCTATCTGATAGGTATCAACAAGTTGTGTATGGGGGTGCAATATCCAGGAAAAGGAAAGTCACTAGTGGAGTGCCTCAGGGATCTGTTTTAGGGCCATTACTATTTAACTTGTATATTAATGATATTGGCGAAGATTTGGATGGAGATATTCAGTTGTTTGCAGACGATGCAAAGTTGGGACGAACCATAAAGAGTAGTGAAGATGTTGTGGCCTTGCAAGAAGACTTGAATAAATTGAGTGATTGGGCAAGCAAATGGGGGTGGGAGTTCAATGTTGCAAAATGTAAGGTTTTAAAATTTGGAAAACAAAGATGGGATGCAGAATTTATGCTTGGTAAGAATATATTGTTGGAAGTAGAGGAAATAAGAGATCTGGGAGTGATAGTGGATAAGGATCTAAAATTTAGGGGTCACATCGCCAAAATTGTGAAGACAACACAAAGACTTCTGGGAATGATGAGGAGGACACTGACGTGTAGAAGTAGGGAGATTCTTGTTCCATTGTATAAGGCTTTGATTAGGCCACACATGGACTATTGTGCCCAGATTTGGTCACCTGGTTTTCAGAAGGATGAAGAGATGTTGGAAAGGGTCCAAAGGCGACTGACTAAGGTAGTTTCTGACCTCTGGAATGTCGAGTATGAGGAAAGATTGAAAAGATGTAATTTGCAGAGACTAGTGGAGAGAAGGAAGAGGGGAGATATGATAGAGACCTACAAGTTGGTAAGGGGTTGCTATAGGATCAATGGTGGAGAAGTTCTACAGCGAATAGTGGGAGATCAGGGGAGAACCAGAGGTCATCCCTGGAAACTGTATAAAGAGGGTGTGAGTAGGGGAGTGAGAGGCAGGTTTTTTTCGTGCAGAGTTGTGAACGATTGGAATGCCTTGCCTGAGAGTGTGGTGTCTGCAAGGAGTTTGAATGTGTTTAAGACCCGGTATGATGAGATGTGTGTGAGATAAAAGGACCTCCTAGATGAGTCTTTGACTCCATGAGGTCTTGTTTAATAATAATAATAATAATAATAATTATTAGTACTGTTGAATTTTAGGTGGTTTCATTATCTGACTTTCTTCTGTTCCTCCTGGTTCTTTGACAAAATCACTAGAGTAGAAGGGCTTATTTAATCAACCAACTCTCATTTGCATGATGTGTGATTAGTGTACCATCATATTATTGGCATGTAGTTTCATCCAGTAGTACAGAATACAGTTTGATCATACAGAACAGAGCAGAACTTGTTATGAAGCACACCATAGAAAGAGTAAGAACTGGCTATATTTCAGAAGTCCAAGTCAGTTTTCTGCATTCCTTACAACAATCCTCATGGCTATGTGGAATTTGCCTCCCTTTATATATAATCTTGTACATCACAGATCACAAAAACCACAACACATAAAACTGTTGTAACACAACAGTGTTCTGTATGTATGATAGGAGAAAGAATGGCTCTGTTAATGTATTTCTTGAAGAGCTACAGTTCATAGTCATTGGGAAAACAGAATGGAGGCAAGCTGTTCCAAAATAGAAACAAATGGAGTGAAAGAGGATAACGAGTTTATTCAGCAAGTTTAAAGCTGAGCTGTATATGAATGTTGACTTGTTCATCAAGCTGCTGATCTTCTATTACAGTGGAAGAATGGTGGTGACCAATTTAGTGAATCAGCTTCCATGAAAATGTCTATTAAAAAAGAAAAAAAAAATCAGAAGCAGAGCATTTCAGTGATGGGAGGGATTTTTTTTTTTGGTGGGGGGGATAAGTGGATTGTTCTCTTCTGAATAGAATTCTCTCCAAGCATTCTATTTAGAAGTTAACCTGCTTAATAGATGATTTTCTCTCTCTCTTTCACACACATGCAAGTTCCTTCCAATCATGCTTATAGATGCTTTCTGTTCAGTTGTCTTGTATAGGTGATGAATTGTAAATCAGACTAAGATGAGAAATTTTATCAAAATAAAGAGAGGAAAAAAGTGGGATCTTTCTTCTGAGAATAACAGAATGTCTTTTGGTAGTACTGAAATTCTCTGGGTTATTTTCATATTACTGAATGACGTAATATTTACGTGGTGGTGGACTGGGTGAATTGCTAAAACTGGCATCTGCCATGTTGCATACAATTGATACAGTTAGATACAATACTGAGACAATAGAATCCTAACAAAATACCAAACAAACACAAAAAAAAAACTCATCAATTTGAATAGCACTGACTACTGAAGAATGCTGAGGAAATTATTACTTAAGGCATTTTTATAGAAGATTTTGAAGTTTGAATCATTTGAACCCTATAGTGTTTGTTGAATGAAGAAAAATGAGATGAAACTCTGACATGCAGTGGATGTCCAGAGAAATTGGCAACTCACTCACAAAGGGCAGAAAGGAGACCATGATTTATAGACCTCGCAAGGAGGCATCTATACTAGACTTGATCATCAAATGGCTTGAAAACTGTCAAGAGATACCTAAGAATTCACAACAGTTGTAAATTCTTAGGGATCTCTTGGATTTTGGTACACCACACTAAATATGATGAGAGTAGTATTCTAAAGTTAGGTTGTTTAATTGAGAAAGGGTGTTGTCTTGAACTGGAGAGGGCATCAAATTTTTTGGAGGCTGAGAAAACTGTATCATATTTGTGCCAGGAAAGGCTAGGTGTAAGTCAGGCAAAGAAGAAGAATGTTATCAAATTAAGGGAAGTGAAGCAAGATCTTTCTCAGACAAAAGAAGACAAAATTATCTTCTGGTTTCATTGAAATTCAGCTGATTCTCATCCTAGTAAAGAATGCTGAGGAGATTAGCATTTATGGAGAATTTTGGATCATTCTCTTCCATAAGAAACTTAAAAACAAAGTATATATAAAATCAAAGAGGGCACGGGTAACGTGAAGATGGAGGTAATGCATGTTGCAAGCTGTTAAAAAAAATAAGTATTAGTAATAAGGAAAAATGTTGTTTATTTTATTGCCATAACTGGTTCTTAAGTTGGTGCTATTCAAATTGATGAGTTTTTTGTATGTTTGTGTGGTATTTTGTTAGGATTTTATTGTCTCAATATTGTGTCAATTGTATGCAATATGGCAGCTGCCAGTTTTAGCAATTCACCCAGTCCACCACCATGTAAAGATTACGTCATTCATAACATAGTTGATGATTTTGTTGTTTGCTACACAGGAAGTATGTACATGTCCCGTTGTTTAAAAATGTGAAATGTTTTTCTTAAATGTTTTCCCTTATTAGAAATTTTCAAAAACTTTAGATTTATAAGGATCATCTTGGATATATATTTTTTCTGCTATAAAATCATTTAATTGCAGATCAATTCCCAGCCTCCTTCCTTGGAACCACAAACTGTAGATATTCTCTCTTCTCTTCAAGAAGAAGCAGTAGCTGTGAAGCTTAAGGAGGCAGATAGTCTAGAGACTCTAAAGCAATTACGGCAAAGGGTTCAAGAACTAGAAGAGGTAAGATTTTAGTCATTGGTATTAAAAAGAAAAAAAATTAATCCCAAAAAAATTAATTGTATGTTGGGGTATTTTTTCATTTTGAAATGCTGAATTTCCTTAAAAGAATCATCTTCAGGTAAGTATATTTTCTATTTAAATTTGATGATTCAGATAAGTATTTCATGTTTGCACAATTCCTTGTGAAAGAAATTATGCAAACATGATATTGACCGAGTGGTTAGCATATCCGCTCTCTAGCCAAAAGGCTGCATGTTTGTATCCCGCCGTGGGCATGGATGTTTGTGATTATCTGTGAAAGTACTGGTGGTGTTAGTTGGCAGTAGATGGCGTTTGTGTTAGATGATGAAGGTTGGTGGAGTAGTGAGATGAAGAATTGTAGAGTAGATACCCTCTCTTGATGAGTCTTTGGACTCCCTGGAGGTGTGGTGTAATAATAATAATAAATTGATACATATTTCTTTTCCCTATTTTTTGTCTCTGTCTGTCTCTCTATTTCAATTCCCCCCTTCCCCCAATGTATAGTTTTATTCAATAAGAGTAGATGGGGGGATGCTCTAAGGGAAAAGGACAGTGATTGTTTTCTTTGAAGTGTGTGTGTGTGTGTGTGTGTGTGTTAATTATAAAGCAATACACATTTTGATAAAGGTATTTGTCATCTAATTAATTAGTTTTAGGAATGCCCCATGGAAGTTATACCACTTGAAATTACTACAGACCAGAAGAAATAAATTGGGTGTATGATGTATTGAGAAGGCTAAATATTAATACAGCTGTTGAATCGGCTCTTTAATGAGTTATAGTAGGGATGGTCCAAAGAGTGAAAGATTGGCAAAATAATGCCATTTCATGAAAGGTAGATGTATCTGATTATATATCTGCAGTAGTGGTTTAGGTATGGGAGAGATTTTTTAGCAATAGAATACAGGATTGGGTTGATGGATATAAGGTTTTCTTAAGTGGGCAGCATGTGGTTGTAAAAGATAAGTCTTGCTTTAACAGTGTGCCTATGTTTTATGATATAGTGACTAAATATGCTGGATAAGGAGGGGTGAAAAACTCATTGTATATGATTATAATTATGGATGCACCAAATTGGGATTTGGTTGAAACACTGAATACCAAATATTCAGTTTGCAAGTTGACTGATGCACTGAATATTCACCTGAAGTATAATGAATTAATTAGACATATGAAGAGCCAAAGGCTTCAATTTGGCGACATATAACTTGTTTAAGTTAAGGGATATATATCCCATATCATTTCTTAGCCGAATAAGAAACTCAAAGAGTTTCATGCCGAATATAGTAGAAACTATATGTAGTAGAAACTCTTTGAGTTTCTTATTCGGCTAAGAAATGATATGGGATATATATCCCTTAACTTAAACAAGTTATATGTCGCCGAATTGAAGCCTTTGGCTCTTCATATGTCTAATAATTTATTAGGACACCTTTTGGCAATACTCATAGAAGGGTGGTAAGTTCTGTTCGCTACAAACTTGATATTAACTAGGTCTACTACCTACTCACTGATGAGACCTCAATAAAGGTTGAAACCAGTCTGGGTAGTGACCTTCTCTCATAATGTGAACAGTAATACAGCTTCTAGGAGCTAAGTTCACATTATGGGTAAATATCAAGAATAGTGATCGGAGCTTGCTCCACCTTAGACATGAGTTGCCTCAGCTTGCACTACTTAAGGGTCAGTTGCTGCAGTATCCGGGTATTTGCTTACACCTGGGATCGCCGAACTTTATATAGTTTCTGCTATGTTCAGCATGAAACTCTTCGAGTTTCTTATTCGGCTAAGAAACGATATGGGATATATATCCCTTAACTTAAATAATGAATTAAATTTTATAAAAAAGTTTTTCAAAAAAAATACTCAATTAAAAATTGATCATTTTTAATGTATATTTTTTTATTGTTTATATTAATTTGCAGTGTTTAGAATTTAATTATGCTCTAGCTTGAATATTCAGTACTTCATCCAAATTGCAGAATAAAGAAAAACTAGGTGAAGTGTAATGCATTTTTTTTTAACTTTTGAAAGTTTCAAAAACTGACTGGAAAGCAACTCCAGTGCTGGAGAATACAATCTCCACCATTGGAATTGATTTATTTTGCAGTACTAAAAAGACATGCACAGCTGAGGAATCTGTATATTTGCCTTTTATTAGTTATTTTAATAAGGTTTCACTAGCCTGCCAACTGCAAACTGCTAGTTTTAATCGGAGATCAGGCAGAAACCTTAAAATAACAAGAATCTTCTCAATACTAAAGCAATTTTTTTCCGAGAATTGTATTTTTAATAATTGAACAGCAGTTGGTTCTTAAGAGTAATTATCAAAGAACCTAAATATATTCATTTCGGTGTTGTAAACTAAACGGATCAATTCATATTTTATGCACTACTTAAGAAACTTGGAAAGTTTTCAATTGCTGCAAGTTAAAACTCTGATGCTGAGAATTGCATTTTCATAAACTTTATTCGAAACTCTCCAAGTTATATATATATATATATATATATATATATATAACAGAAGAGCTGGTCTAAAAATAAACAGAGAAAAAACTAAAATCATGTTTAATCATTTTGTAGCACCAAAAAAAAAAAAAAAGAAAACTAATTTTTAGAAAGAGTCACTTCATACGCATATTTAGGTCATCCATTGGCCTGGTTGGCCAAGTGGTTAGCATATCCGATCTTCAGCCAAAAGGCCACAGGTTCGAATCCCACCATGGGCATGAGTGTTTGTGATTGTTTGTGGAAATACTAGTGGTGGTGGTGTGAGGTAGTAGATGGCATTGGTTTAGTCACAGTTAGTTGTAGTTGTTGGTTTGGGTGATGGAGGAGAGTTGTGGAGTAGGTGCCCTCCCTCGATGAGTCTTTGGACTCCCTGGAGGTGTCATGTAATAATAATAATAATAATCTCATTGATCTAAACAGTGGACTCCAACAGGAAATAAACAGAAGGGCTCAACTGGCCTGGAGTGCATTTGGAAAATTGAAAAGTATTTTTCAAAACAGGGATGTCCCACTCTGTTTAAAAGTAAGACATATAACCAGTGTATTCTTCCAGTCATCACATATGGTTGTGAAACTTGGTCTCTGACAAAAGCACTGACAAATAAACTAACAACTGATGCTAGGTATCACTTTAAGAGATAAGAAACAAAATACCTGGATAAGAAGCCAGATTCATATCACAGACATCATTCTTTACAACAAGTGACTAAAATGGAAATGGGCCAGACCTTCATCCAGAAGAGAAGACAAGTGATGGACCACCATACTAACAAAGTGGATTTCAAAAGAAGGGAAATGAGGTTGAGGATGTCCTAAAAGAAGATGGGAACAATGAACTGTCAAAATTTATTGTAAACAATTGGTCAACCATAGCCCAGAACAGAGAAAGGTGGGAAGAGCTGGAGAAGGTCTTTGTCCAGCAGTGGACTGAAAATGGCTGAGAAAAAGGTGTGTGTGTGTGTCTGTGTATTCGGCTAGGAAATAAGCATGCATCTTTAATATCTCCTATTTCTGTTTATTTACATTGCCAACTTGAAGACTTTTAGAATCTTTTATTTAATAATGGGGAAAATAAAATTTTAAAATAAAGCCTAAATATAAAAAATGAAGCCTGTTGGCTCTTTATATTTAAGTTAAAATAAAGCTTTTCCTAAATATAATTTGGAAAAAGCAAAGCAAAAAAAAAACTCAAATTTTAAGTATAGAAACAGAGAGATGCTTCAATTTAAAATAAGGGAAATATTATAATAAAATATGAATGGATCCATAATATATTATGGATCCATTCATATTTTATAGTCAAATGTATATATAAAAAAAAAAAAACCCTTAAAACTTTTAAAAATTTACCAATGAGTTTGTATGAACATAACCTTATCAAGAAAAATTTCCTACCTTTCTTACTTTCCCTTATTTTCATATTTTATTACAAAATATAGATGAATCTGTAATATTTTATTACAGTATCTATGTAAGACAAATATATGCTTCTTTAGCTCTATAGGTTAATATTTTATTATGTACCCACCTAGAAATCATTTAGGATGAATTTAACTTTCTGACATAGTTTTGTTACAATATTGAATGAGCTTTTGTCTTCTCTTCTGCTTTTTTTTAACTTGGTCAGTTCAAAGCCTGATGAAACTTGCTCAGTGCATTAATAAAAGGTGAATATATGGGTTGTGGGTTAGAGTTTGTATTATTTAAATAGTGCAGAAAAGGCAACCAATCTCGTTCTCATAACCTTGCTGGTAAATTGTTGAAACTTCACTTTCTTTCTACATTTGGCTATAAAATATAGATGGATCCATAATATCCTTCATTTTGATATAATAAAACTATCATTTAATTTCATAAAGAACATTGTATTTAAGAAACAATACTGCGTAAAAATCAGAACTTTTGTTCTGATTTTACTTTTTTCAAAAAAAAAAAATATTAATAGAATTTATTTGAAACTGGGAAATATAGTGCATAATTATGGATTTAATAATCAAAATGAATTCATTATAAATCATGATGTAGGAAAATGAATTTTTCAGCATTTTTTTGAGTAGCACATCTGGTTTCTTCATATATATTTCAAACTTAAAATAAAACTTTTAAGCTGGTAGCTATAACTGCAAGAAATTTTCCAAGAAATTGTACTGCAGAATAACTTTACTCATTAAACTTGGACACTCTTCTATTTGAATGGATGTGTGAGACAAGGGAAGCTTTTCCCAATTTGCATTAAATAAATTAAAGATGCTAAGAAATTCTATTTTTTGGTTTCATCCTTTATCCAAGTGTAAGCAGACTGAGTTTGCACATGAAGTAACTTCACGACTAGGCTACTTATATATAGAGGCTAATGACTTCACATCAGTTGCCTGTATCCCATAATGCATGGCACATGTCCTTAGGACATGTATAATGCTATGCATTATGGGAAGGACCACTACCCAGACCAGTTTCAACCTTTATTGAGATCTCATCTGTGGGAGCCAGAGACACAAAAAAGATACCAAGAGTGAAGTAATTGCATTTGTTATGACAAATTTGTGGCCAGTGCAGAGCTTAAAAGATGAGCTAGGAATTTGGCAATTTTTTTTTTATAGTGGCTTCATCCCAGCCGATATCACTTTGAGTAAGGAATTAAATTTGCTCATATAACCAGTTATAACTTTGAACTGTTCTAGCCACTTTAACAATGTGCCTCTCCCTCTCCCATTTTGGTGATACACCAAATGGAGTATCACCAAAATGCATAATCCCATATGGGCAAATATGGGTAATGCATGTAGTGTTGGTAAGGAGCTTCAAAAGAGAAGTGTATTTTGAGTAGTAATCGGCAATATTTCTTGAGTGTTGTACTATTTTTTTTTTTTTTTAAGAATGAAGTGTGTCTGCATGACTTATTAAATTGTTAGATTTATTATTTATTAAACAGAACACAGTGGCAGTATTCACAAGATCAACCATGCGGGCATCGAACAGTGCGACTAGATGAGGACTGCAAAAATCAAGTAGCATTAATGAAATAGACTTTTCAAAATTGATTTGATGTTGTGAGTGTAATATGTATACATGGTGAAGTGTAAGGGATGTGTTTGTGAAAAGAGGATGGGAAATGAGGGAAGGTATGGATTTGTAGGAAGTGCAATATATTATTAGACCACAACACAATAAATGCGAAGCAGATGGAAAAGATAAAAGATGGTGCAAATGAAAGAAATGGAAAGGAAACAAAAGCTAGTGAAACTGACGGAGTGAAAGAATGCAAGAATGTAGAAGCAAAAGTTAATGAAAGCAAGAATGTAGGGGGGGGGAAGAGAGAAAAAAAAGTGTTGAACAAAAGATTAGTATGACTGATGGAAAAAATGAAGAGTTGGCTGCAATGAGGGAGATAGCTCATTTGCACAGAGTGGTACATAGGGTGGAGCGAATGCAAAAATGTCTGGCAAGTGGATCATCTGATAACAGAAAGAAAGAAATGTGAGATAAGAAAAATGAGGGCTTAACCAATGAGAATTTGACGAAATTGCACTTTCCTGGTGTGAAAATTAATGATGTTAGTGAGGCTATTAGAGCACAAAAGGATAGGGTGAAAGAAATGATTGTAGTGGCTTAGAACAAATGATTTAAAAGGAGGAAAGTATGGAATGAGAGAGGTGAAAAAGTTATTGTAAGTAGCAAAAGAAAAGAGTGAGAGTTAAGATAGTGAGTCTATTGCTGGTGAGATTAGAGCTGAGAAGGAGGGCTAAAATAGCAAATGACTCAATTAGGTTATGCAGGAGGAAAGGAATGGTGTGGAGTTTGCGGATGTATTGAATGAGTTTGATGGGTGAAAGGACTTATACAAGAAGGATGGTATACATCTAAATGGATTTGGTGTTCAGAGACTTGAGAAAGTGTTGTTGAATGAAGTGAAAGTGGATGTGCAAAATCAGGGGAACTAGAGCTTTTAGGGGGTGGGGGGTAAGCTGTTGAGTGGATATGCAGACATCACTGAAGCTGTTGAGTTAAGAATGTGCCTAAGTTAGTACCACTGATAACAACCAGAATGGGATAGTTGGTATAAAGTGTCAGGATAGCGATGGGCCTAAGAGGCTTTTGCACTTTATGTACACTAATGCCAGGAGCATTCAGAACAAGCAGGAGGAATTTTTGGCATTGGTTGGCTCATCCAGGCCAAAGGTTATTAGTGAGACATGGTTAACAGAAGATGATATTAGTTAGTGGGATAAAAGGTAAAGGGGTATAGTGTTCAGGGAGGATAGAGAGAAAAGAATGGGGGGAGGGAGGAGTGTTATTAATGATAGCCAAGAACTCTACTAAAGAGTAGAAGTTCAACTGCAGGTCAGTGAAAATAGCACATTTGAGGCTATATGGTGTAAGAATGGAGCTAGCAGAACAAAATTACAATTGGATGCTGCTATGACCAGTCAATGGAAAAGATGGAGATAGTATGCATTGGAAAATAGACTCAATAATAGGAAGATAAGTAATTATTATTGGGGATTTACACTATGGGAACATAGATTGGAAGGAGGAGAGGACACATGGGAGGAAGGAAATGGAATTAATGCAGTTGCTAAAGGATAATTACATGAGACAGAATATGATGGAATATATACTAGGAGTTCATGAGTGCTTGATTAGTAATTGCATCTGAGAATTTGTATATGACGAATATGACCACATTGCCACCAATTGGTGAGAGTGATCATATGATCTTGACCTCAGAGGTGGCCAAATGTATGGAATTTTCAGTTAGGAGATTGCTAGGATCAGTGCCACGGCACATGCAACTGCGAAGGCTGGATATTGATAGTGCATGGGAAGCGGTTAAGAAGTGTTTGAAGGAGGTAATGGCAGACTGCATACCTGGAGTCAGGAGAGTAAATCAAGTAGGAGTTAAATGGATGAACATCATCATCAGGCTGGAGCCGCATGAAAAGAAACAACTGTGCAGGGAATTTAAGGAGAAAGGTGACATTCAGGCACATGAACAGTACAAGGCATAGGCCAAAAGGGTAACTAGTGTGATAAGAAAGGCAAAAACAAATTATGAAAGGAAGTTAGTAAAGCAGGCCAAAGAGAATCCCAAACAGTTCTTTTGATATGCTGCAAGTAAAAGAAAGAATGTATACAGCAGAATGATTTTAAGGAATACCAATGATAGGGAGGTAACCAAATCAGTTGAAATAGTAGAATTGCTAAGCGAACATTTTGCAAGAGTATATCATCCAGGTGGTGATATTGCAGGGATGAGAGAGCTAATGGCGCCTATATGGGAATTGAGGTAAATGAAATGGAGGTGCATAGCATATTACAGAACCTTAATGTGAATACAGATGTGGGATTGGATGGTATATCAGCTCGAGCTTTGCATGAAGCAGAGAAGGAAATTGTCAGTGCCCTGACCATATTGTTTAATCTAAGTCTCAGCTCTGGTTAGTCCTGAGAAGGTGGAAAGAAGGGCAAATAGTTCCACTGCATAACGAGGCTCCAAGACTGATGTAGCAAATTACTGACGATCAGCATATCAGGAGTTGTCAAAGTAGTGGAGAAGTTGATCAAGAGTAAAATACAGGAATGGATAAATGGAAGTGGGATACTGTATGGGGGGGGGGGGCAGCATGGTTTTGTGAATGGTGGGTCATGCCTCAGTAACTTGTTCATGTTTTATAATACAGTGACAGCTGAGTTGCATAAAGGTAATGGTTTGCAGTGATACTGCTGGATTTTGCAAAGGCCTTTGACAGGATACCACATGCATTTCTAATCAGCAAACTGCAGCACATGGGGATTGATATATGGTTGGTGAGATGGATAGGAGGGTAGTTGATGGAGAGATATCAGAGAGTAGTTGATTCAGGAGTAGAGTCCAAAGAAGGCCTGTGACTAGTGGTGTGCCACAGGGTTCTGTTCTTGAACCGCTACTGTTTAATCATTTTCATTAAAGATATGGGAGAGGATCTGAGAGAAACTGTTCAGTTATTTGCCAATAATGCAAAGTTGGGTAGAACAATATTTTAGATTATTTTAATATTTGCCAAATATTTCAGTCTGAAAATAACAGACTATCTTCAGTGGCTACATAGGAACAGTTTTTAACAAGGTGGAATACCAACAATTAATCATTTAAAAGTAGAACGAGTCGGATGATGTTACATTGCTAAGTGTTACAGAGAGGAAAAATTTCATCAGTGATGATTAAACTTTAGGTATTAATTCATAATTTCATGTAATAATCTTAATTTATGAATAACATTAGACTAATGTAGGAATTACAAGTCTCAAATTAAAAAAAAAAAATTAATGTGTTATCCTGATTAAACTTTCCCATATTTTTATAAGGAAATACAGTGATTTCGATTCAAGTTAGGGTGTTGAAGTAAGGCCTCAGCACTTTCTTTAAATAGGCATTCAAATTTATAGCAACATCTGTGTAGAAGGCAAGTCTTGGAACAGAGGATTTATGGCTTGTCTCTATCCAGTGCTGAGCCAATCCAGACTTATCGGATTTGTTGTGCTGAATGTATGATTGATGTTCTTGAATTCTTTTTTCTATAGAGCATCCTGTTTGTCCAAAGTAGGACAGATTGCAGTTACAAGGAACTTGATACACACCAGGCAGAGACATAGCTGAGTGTTTATCTTTAGAAGAGGGGAAATAGGTGGATATTTTGTTAATAGGTATATAAGTGGTTGTTAAATCATATTTCTTCAGAATTCTTGAAATTAGTTCTGAGATCCCAGAAATATATGGAATTGGAACTCGACGTATTGAATATTTGTTGTTCTGGATTGGATTGTAGGAATCAAAAAGATGTTGTATACTATATAAAGTTCAGCGAAT
This sequence comes from Typopeltis vanoorti, assembly GCF_054136105.1. Taxonomy (NCBI): domain Eukaryota; kingdom Metazoa; phylum Arthropoda; class Arachnida; order Uropygi; family Thelyphonidae; genus Typopeltis; species Typopeltis vanoorti. The sequence goes on along the minus strand of NC_143549.1, from coordinate 179,124,695 downwards.
CCAAGCGTAAGCAAATACCTGGATAGTGCAACACATAACCCATTTGGTACTGAGGCAACTCATAGCAAGGGTGGAGCAAGCTCCGATCACTGTTCTTGGTATTTACTCATAATGTGAAACCCAGCTCCTAGGAGCTGTATCACTGTTCTACATTATGAGAGAAGGTCACTACCCAGACCAGTTTCAACCTTATTGAGGTCTCATCAGTAAGTAGGTAGACCTAGTTAATACCAAGTTTGTAGCGAACAGAACTTGCATACCCTACTATGTCTAACTAGGTCTACCTACTCACTGATGAGACCTCAATAAAGGTTGAAACCGGTCTGGTAGTGACCTTCTCTCATAATGCAGAACAGTAATACAGCTCCTAGGAGCTGGGTTTCACATTATGAGTAAATACCAAGAACAGTGATCGGAGCTTGCTCCATCCTTGCTATGAGTTGCCTCAGTGTTACACTACCAAAATGGGTTATGTGTTGCACTATTCATGTATTTGCTTACACTTTGACTCGCCGAACTTTATATAGTTTCTATATTCGGCTTGAAACTCTTTGAGTTTCTTATTTGGCTATGAAACAATATGGGATGTAATATCCCTGAACTTAAATAATTTCACATCGCCGAATTGAAGCCTTTGGCTCTTCATATAATTAGTAATGTTGTATACTTTTTTCAGAGAAGCCATTTAATTTCATGTGATGTTTGATAGTTGAAAGTTCTTTCTGTAATTCATGAGAAGTTGAACAATCAGTTCTAGCTTGTTGGATTAAGCACTTTATGATTCCTGTTTTTTGATAAGGTTGATGAGCAGATTGTTTGAGAATATAATGTCCAGTGAAAGTGGGTTTTCTGTAAACTGTTGTTGTCAGAATACCTGAAGGTGAAAGGATGAGGAGGACATCTCAAAAGGATAACTTGTTGTCTTTTTCAATCTCCATGGTAAACTTAATACAAGGATGTAAGGAATTGATTCTGGCTAAAAAGGAAGGTAAGGAATCTCTGTTATGAGGCCACACTGAAAAGATGTTGTCTATATATCTTGCCCAAAAGGATGGTTGAGGGAATATAGATGAAACAGGATGCCTTCTAGATGTTCCAAATAAAAGTTGGCTAGAGCAGGTGCAAGTGGACTTCCCATGGCCATTCCTTCAACTTCGTTGTAGAATTTGTTTTGACATAAGAAATATCCAGAGTGCATCACGAAATCAAATAATTTTATAATGTCTTGTGGGAAGATGTCAGCAAGTAATTGTAAAGTCTCTTTGAGAGGTATATAGAGCTTCTACATCGAAGCTCACCATAAGATCAGTAGGTTGTAATGAGATATTTTTTCATTTATTTAGGAAAGCCAAAGAGTTTTTCAAAAAAGAGCATGATTTGCCTATATGTGATTTTAATAATTTCGCTAAATGTTTAGCTATGCGATAAGTAGGTGAATCAATACAGTCCACTATATGACGAAGAGGAATATCTGTCTTGTGTATTTTAGGTAGACCATAAAATCTAGGCGGTCTTGCGAAATGTGTTTTTAGCCTTTCTATCATGTCTGAATCCAAACTTATCACCTCATCTAGAAGGGAATTTAATTTCTTCAGTTGCCTGTTGGTAGGATCATGATTAAGTTCTTGGTATGTTGAGCAATCACGAAGAAGTAAAAGAGAAATTTTCTTCTATAGTTTGAAGAATCTATAATTATCCAGAATCCCACCAATAGGCAACTGAAGAAATTAGATTCCCTTTTAGATGAGATGATAAGTTTGGATGCATGAACGATAGAAAAGCTAAAAACACATTTTGCAATTTCAATACGTCGAGTTCCAATTCCATATATTTCTGGGATTTCAGAACCAATTTCAAGAATTCTGAAGAAATATGATTTCACAATCACTTATATACCTATTAACAAAATATCCACCTATTTCCCATCTTCTAAAGATAAATGCTCACCTATGTCTCTGCCTGGTGTGTATCAAGTTCTTTGTAACTGCAATCTGTTTTACTTTGGACAAACAGGACGCTCTATAGAAAAAATAATTCAAGAACATCAATCGTACATTCAGCACAATAAATCCGATAAGTCTGGATTGACTCAGAACGGGATAGAGACAAGCCACAACATCCTCTGGTCCAAGCCTCTCGTTCTACACAGATTTCGCTATAAATTTGAATGCCTATTTAAAGAAAGTGCTGAGGCCTTACTTCAACACCCTAACTTGAATCAAAATGACTGTATTTCCTTATAAAAAAATATGGGAAAGTTTAATCAGGATAACACATTAATTTTTTTTTTATTTTTAAATTGAGACTTGTAATTCCTACATTAGTCTAATGTTATTTATAAATTAAGATTATTACATGAAATTATGAATTAATACCTAAAGTTTAATCATCACTCTGATGAAATTTTTCCTCTCTGTAATACTTAGCAATGTAACATCATGCGGCTTGTTCTACTTTTAAATGATCAATTGTTGGTATTCCACCTTGTTAAAAACTGTTCCTATGTAGCCACTGAAGATAGTCTGTTATTTTCAGACTGAAATATTTGGCAAATATTAAAGTAATCTTGGGTAGAATAATAGTTAATACAGATGATATCAAAATTTTGCTGGGTGATTTGGATATATTGGCAGACTGGGCAAAGGAGAATGGATGTCAGTGTATGTGGCAAAGCGTAGGGTTTTGCATTTTGGGGTGAAAAGATTACCATATGTATACCACAGTGGTGGAACTGTACTCCAGGAAATTGATGAAGCCAGAGACTTTGAAGTGTTTTGTGGATAGGGAATTAAAGTTTGGGGGGAGGACATATGGCAAATGTAGCTAAAACAACTCATCAGATCACTTGGTTATTGAAGAATACTTTGAGTAGAGACAAGCAAGTTATTCTTCCTCTTTATCGAGCCTTGATAAGACCCATTTTGATTACTGCACGCAGATCTGGGCGCCAGGGTTTCTTGGTGGTGAGGAGGAGGTGGAGATGATCCAGAGGTGAGTGACCAAGATGCTAGCAGGTGTATGGAGTGAACCTTATGAGAACAGGTTGAAGATTTGTGGGTTACAGAAACTGGTTGATAGGCAGAAAAGAATTTGAAAATGTCTTCCCTGCTGTTAAGAAATTTTGGTGTCAGTGTCATCTTTCTTATATGATAAAGAGCATCCAAGATATTTGATGCAGTTAGTTTGTTCTAAAATTTTATTTTCAATTATTATTTTACTTCTTGACTGGAGATGGTCCTTTAAAAGTCACGATTTTCTGTTATTTCGATTCCCATTTTTAGCAGTTGTGTTTAAGGAAAAGATTGATCTCTGGAGTTCATTTTTACTTTTTGCTATGATTTCGTCATCTGTTTCATCTATATCGATATTAGAGCAGTGGCGGCTCATGGCTTGAAATCATGGTGGGAGTACTGCAACTTTTGAAATATACATACGCTCTGTAAGTAATACATGTTTGGATAAAATATCAAAATTATGGTAAAAATTCAAAAATAAATTAAACACGAAACAGTATTGTTTGTTATCGATAAAATTATGCAGTTTGGTATAATTCAAAAGTACTTAAAAATAAAATCCATTATCATAATCCCAATAATGTTCTAAAATAAAAACTATAACAAATGTTATGTCTTTAATAGTGATGTCCAAATATTTAAAGAGATGGAGTAAACACAATAAGCACTATGAACACTACTACTGGCGCAAACTACATATAAACAGCAGTGGAACTGCGTGACGGACAGTGCTGCATTATGCTAATTATCTAATTAGCTCGCATCTAACTATGATGTGCATATGCTTGCACATGTAGCAATATGACACTGTGGTAAACACAGTGCTGCTAGTGTCCTTCACCCTCCTAAGTGCTACAAAAAGGATTTTTATTATTTTTTATACAAAATAAGAGAATTATATAGGATTGTTGATGATAAAATTAAATATTACAAGCAAATATAAATAAATTAATAAATATATTTATATATCGGGAAAAATTGGGGGTGCTGCAGTTCCTCAGTGCCTATGCATGAGCCACCCCTGTATTAGAGTGATAATATTGGGCTTCCTTGATGAATTCCTCTCTTTATTGGTTTTCATTCTGTAACTTTTTCATTGATTCCTCCAGATGTTTGATTTTGATACACACCAGTTATTGCTGAGAGCAGCTTATTTGGAATGTTTAACTTGAGTATAATTCACAATTATATTGAAGATTACATACAGAAATCAGGGAACAAATTAAACAGTATATGAATAATCATGCTTACATTCAATTATTTATCATCATTGAACTTAAGTACATGTTTATGACCATATTGAATGCTATCAAAGATAGCAATCAGACACTTTATGGAAGAGCAGAACATCAAAAAAAAAAAAAAAAGACAGTACTGTGAGAAGACAGGATGAAAAGAAGTTATATAAAAATAAATCGCTTGGTGGTGTGGGTTGAATTGAAACACCCATCAACTTAGAAATAAAATCAAAGAAGCATTCGAATCTTAATAACAGTGAGGCTTCATGTGTAGACAGAATTCACGTAACGTTAATTAAGGCCATAAGAAATGAAAGATAAGTGTTCAGTTAGGGGCAAAAGGTGGGAAAATGTGAGTGTGGTGTGGTGTGTTGGAAGTGAGCAAAGATAAATATGAGTGATAACATGAAAGAAGAAATGGAAGACGAGACTTACAAGATGCAGCTTGTGTGTGAAAAGAGAGAGAGAAATAAGTGAGTGATATATGTACTTATGTGCAGTCTTCCACAGGACAATACCTGAGCTAAAACAACTGGAGAAATATTTGGTGAGTGGAAGAAAGTGGAATTAGCAGAAGAAAGAACAGTTAAGAGAAAGAATATGAAAGAGGATAGTAAGGAAAGTTTTGTATAGTGATTTTATGATAAAAGGAATGCTTGATGATAGCATAATGAAATTGTTCCCCAGATGTTAAAATTAAACATGTTACTGTTAGGATGCAGAGACAAAAAGTGAATGAAATAGAGGATTGTTTTGCAGGTGACAAGAGTAGTATGGAAGAATATATGAAAGGTTTCCTGGAACAAGTGAGAGAGAAAGAAAGAAAGGAAAAAAAAAGAAAAGACAGAGTCTGCTGCTACAATATGATAGAGGCGAGTTAAGATGGAATATGATTTGAGTCATTGCACTGGTTGTGCAGGTGGAATGACATTCTTTTGATGAACAGAAGGATTTGTGAGTGATGCACTTGAATGTGGAGTGAGTTGTCTGGAGGGAGTTTTGATCATTTTCCCACTAGAGAAGAATAATTAAATATGGTTAATGTGTAAAAATATAGCTTATAAATTTATCATTCATACTCAAATTCAGTTGAAACACAACTTTTGAAGTTGACAGTGCGCTTATGAGAATACAACATGTATCAGATTTCCTTGTCTAGCACTAGTCATTGCTTATGTTTTTCAACTTAGTTTATTTGGCTGTTAAAGTAATAATGCACACATACATACTTTTTTTACAATCAAGACAAGTTCAAACTGTCATACTCATCTAGAGCCAGCTTTGACAAACATCCATGCCCAAGGTTGAATTCAGACTTGCTTGTTGGAGAGCAGGTATGCTGCCAACTAGGCTGGCAATTTATGATGGCAAATCAATGCTTTCTATGTCATTTCTTCAGTTATGCTCAATATAGTTTTTGAGGCCTTAAAATTGAGTGGAAATATTGACTATAAATTGTAAGTCTGGTAGTGAGCCCAAGAGAATGCCACAATTTATATATAAATTGCTGTATCCCCTCATGGGAATTTCATTTGAAATTTCACATGTTCTAAAGCAGCGCTTCCCAAACTGTGGGCCGCGAAATAATGAAAACAAATTTAAAATGTTTTAAGACTAAGTAGATTTTTTTATCTTAAAAGAAACGTATTTAATTTTTTATTATTTATTATTTCTTTTTTGTTATTTTTATATTTTAATGGAAAAAAAATCGCACATTCGTGTAGGTTCACAAATTTTGCTTTCTATGTATTTCGGTGCTTAATGAATATTAGTAAATATATGCTTATTCATAAAGTTTCATTTCAAAGCAGAAATCTAAGAATTACAGTTTCAAATATTTCACCTGATATTGACTTTTTGTGTAGCAATATTGAAACACATCCATCACATTAAATGTTATTAAACTTCTTTTGTTTTTAATTCTTTCTTTATTACTAATCGTTTTACGTTTCATGCATTTGTATGGTAAATGTACAATAACAATATATCTATATAAAAAGATGAGATAATGTGCCATGTCAAATGTGTATGTAAGATGCTAAAAATGTATTATTTGCATTTGATTTTTGCAATATTTGCGGTGTATGTTTTGTATTGAATATAAATACAATCAATATTATAATAATGTAATGTTTATATTAAGATTTTTTTTTTTCGAGGGGGGGCCGTGAACTATTTTAATTTTTACAAAGGGGGCCCTGACATCCAGAAGTTAGCACTGTTCTAAAGTATAACATTCAGACCTACTGCAAGCCACATGAAAATCAAGCTACCCTTATCTGCTCACCAAAAGATTTTCTCCATCATCTTAGACCATCCTGCAAGATCTACTGCAAGTCTTGATTCTGAAGACTGTCTCTTTGAACAAACATCAATAACTACTTGCTACAGTAATTCTGGGGTAGCAGACCATGCCATGGATACAGATCACTGGTTTCAGTGGGAAAAAACTTTTCTCTTGTACTGGAGCAGATATAAATCTGAGAGCCTATTTCTAGAATATGCCTCAGCATTGCATCAAATCATAACAAATTCGGGCCTCATTTTACTGAAAATAATGACACTTTCAAGTTTCCATCATTGCCCTCATAGAGGGCACTAGATAGGGCTAGAATAATTTCTTCGCACTCAATCTGTGTTTGCTTTCGTACCAGTTTACCTGCATACACATGCTCAGTGTATTTCTTTGTGTCCATGAGATGCCTTTGTGATGAAGCTAAAAATATTGGTGTAATAATTTATTAATTAAATTATTATTATAAAATATAGTTAGTATTATTCTAAAATACTAGCATTATTATTAGTTTAGTGAAATAAACACATGTTTGTTTAATTGTTCTTATAAGAAAGATGCCTATTAAGAGTTATTCTAAACAAGATCGAAATCAAAATTAAGACTAAAATGCCTGAGAAACAGATTTCAAAAAGGGCAGGATCAGATTCTTTGCACTGAGAGTTAAGAAACATAAGTAGTTCAGACTTCCTCTTGTGATGTATTTTATAGATTATTCAGAGGTTTTTGACTTTGTTCAGCATGTGAAATTAAGGGGGCGGTGGGGAGATTGGCAGTGAAAGAAATGGACTTTTCTCAACACATTGTCAGGCTCATTGTTAATTTGCACAGTGAGTAGAGGGCCACTGTGAGAACAGGTGTAAGATTAATTAACTGGATTTGAATAGACAAGGATATTTAATCTCTCCTCACCTGTTCCACATCTATACCGATTACCGATGACAAGCCTATAGCAATGGATGAACCAAAGGCAGAAATTAGGATACAGTACAAATATGTCAGCACTCTGCTGATGCAAGGTACTTTTCTGTATGTATTCAGATATTCATATTTGAATCCATATATAATTCATTATACATTTGATAAGTTCAATTTTGTCTGATTAAAATTGTAAAAACTTATTTTTTTATTATCATATCTACTCCGAATGTGTCTTTGTATAATCATTTAGTTGCTGCAGTTTGTCATTAAGAACTTATAAATTTTCACTAGACTTAACTTTTCCCCTTTTTTTTTTAGTCTCTTAAATTATTGAGAGAAACAACACCAGATAGTTCCATTGCTAGTCTTGAAGAAGAACTAACTGCTGTAAAATTACGTGAAGCTGAAAGCAAGCTCCTTGTTAAAGAACTTCGTCAGAAAGTAACAGATCTTAAAGTTATGGTTAAGGTAAGACATGATGTGAAATTAAAACCACTTTCATAATTACAAATTTATAGTTTTTGAATAGTTATTAACAAAAACTTGGAGATAAATTTCTTAGATTTATTCATTATTATTCATCAGTAGACACTCTGCTAAAATTAAAACTTGAACATTGAACAATTAAAACTTGAACGATTTTGGGATCTCTTAGTTCTTAATTTGCAGCAAAGAGTGCATTTATTATAATATGATTGGCTGATTGAAGTTAGCATTTGGATTTTAATTTCATTCATAATCTTTTTCATGTAACATAATTGCTTTTTTTTTTTTTTTCCTTGCCTTCACAATCTAAGTTTTGACAATGTCAGTTTTGAATTTGTATCTAATACCTGTGATTATAATCCAAAAATGCTGACTACTTTCAACCTTGGAGATGAAAACTGCTCATAATACTGTTGTAAAATTGTGTATAGAAGGATTTTTATACAAAAATACCTTATATACCGATTTTACTGGTAAACGAAATTCCAGTCAATATACTTGTGTTTAACTAGCAAAATTTGTATAGTTTAGTAATAAGGAAATTTTAACATTACACAATAAAATTCTTGTGTAATGTTAAATAGTATAACCGCCAAAGTTTTTGTAAAATGACAAAAAAGTTAAATGTGAATTAATTTGTCACAAGAACGTTCCAGACAAAGATATTTCCAGATGGATTATCTTATTAACTTATAACCTAGGGCGATTACAATCATGAAGGTCAAATATGCCCAGGGGTTTCCAGCCTTGATGCAACGACCGAAAAAGGTGGCGGGTGCAGAACCACGTAATACCCAGGGGATTAATATGTCGACACAGGGGTTGGGTCATTTTTGCGAGGTCACAGAGGTCACGGAGTCGAACGAGATCCAGAGTCAGGGAATCAAAGAACAAAGGTTACAACGATGTAAGTTACAGCTACGGAGTTACGATGTAAGTTACGGCAATGGAGGTGAATGGCTACATAGTCACAACGGAGCTTTGCCAATCATCTTAAGGTGGAAGGCCACACAGCTGGGGAGGCAGATTTAGATGTGTGTGTGGCAGAATAAGTTAGTCTTCATTTCTGTTTTGGATCCAGGTTCAGGAAAGTTGCCCCAGTTCAAGATTGGAGCCCTGCATTCCAGCCAGTAGACGCCAGAAGTGCGAGACAACTAATTAGAGTTGCTTTTAGAAGAAAGTAGATACCGATTTTTCATGCTGCCAAGTTACCTCGCAAATAGTAAAAAGAGATCTCACAAATCCCGAAGAAGGTACCCATATGCGTTGCCAAGATCGGAAGGTAATAGAAGAAACTGATTTCAAGAATCTATCAGAGAGAAACAGACAACTGATTCAAAGTAAGATCTTTCTATTGTTTTACTAGAGAATTTGTGACAGAGATTCGTTTCAAGTTATTGTTTGTAATGATACATAAGGACTATAGGCATTTAGCTAACAATTGAATTGTCTTGTTCAGTTATATGTGAGAGAAAACTTATCAGAATTTAAAGTGATATATTGTGTGCTTAATATTGTTAATTTTTGCTGAGCCTGCATTTGTTTATATGAGATTGCTCTAAGTGTGACTAAGTGGGTAACATAAGTAGTTCCATAGACACATGGTCCTATAGGAATTATTTACATAAGAGGAGTGATTGTAATTGTGTTTGAGTCGCTATTGAAGTATAGAACTTGAAATTTTAGTATTGTTTTTTTGTACAATTCTTTGAACATGAATAACTTGTTTTCTTGTTTAAATAATTTGCCTGATTTCTGTTACCAATGCACTGCTCATTAAATTCGAATCTGTGTGTCTTTGAATAGCCACGACTGTAGAAAAGAAGTTTTACGTTACTAGATTTGGTTATAAGTAAGAGAGGAAGGTTCCGTGATTAACTGAGTGTTTTTTCTATGGAGGGATACTCATCCCCTATCCACGAATTTTGTTGGTATAGCTAAAATTAGTGGATAATTCGTGTTTTTCTAAACTGAATTTTTCAAAATTCAGTTTAGAAAAACACCAGTTGTTCAGACAAAGAGATTGGCTCCAACTTGAGGCATTCTCTTAGTTTTGAAAGTTTTGCACACTAGAACAATAATATTTGGGGCCTTGAGTCAAAAGTGAATTAAGTTGAGTGAGAGGATTGTGAGTTAAGAGATTAAATCATGCAACGGATTATATACTCGGAATACGACTGTTAAGATTAAAGTTAAAGTACATTAGGTAAAGTGAAATTTTGAAGATATCTTTTAGATAAGATAAACGTAGATTTTATAATGGCGCAGACCAACAAGATTTAATAACATAACTAAAAATTTACATAGTTTTACAATGCCGCAGCTGGTAGGATTTAATTAGAATAATAAGATTTAATTAAATAAATAACAACCAATACATAATTTTACACTGTACAATATTTTTGATAAGTTTACATATGTAAAGGAAACTATAATTTATTAAATATTCCTATATTGTCAAAACCGTTATTTTGCTGAGTAAAGCAGCCAGCATTAATAGTAAACATAAATAATTTAATGATGTCATGAGGGAAATCTCCTTGTAAAAGTTGTGGAGTTTCTTTAAACTGAGAAACTACATCCAAAGAAACCATCATTTTGGACTCTTAACTCCTGAAGATCTCATTTTTAATATATTTGATATATTTGATATCAAATACCAAAATTATATTTGATATAAGAGCTACTTTTGCCAATGATGTTTCATAGAAGTCTTAAAGGATATTTGCCAAATAATAAGTTTTTTATGTTGAGCTCATACACGAGAGGTTGGTTGATCAACATATGGTACATTAGTTCCATGTATGGGTAGTGGGTTGGGAAAAACGAACTTGTTTACATTTGATTTAAATGACTATATATATTGTATTCCTTGTGAAACACAACAGGAAGAAAACTTCCACAACACAGCAGTTGCAGGATGAAGGAAGAGGAAAAGAAACTTTTTCTGTTTTTTAAAAGGTGCACTGTGAAGGGATGTTGAGCAGCAGCTTCATGGGGTTCCAATGAGCTTAGTACTAAGTGGAGGAATTATTGATGTTATTTCAGATGAGTATTTCCCATGGAAATATTTGTAGAATATACATATGGCAAAAATCAAACATCTGTGCAAAAGTGGGGGGGGGGGGTTGGTAAGAGATGGGTCATTAATAAGTCTAATTGCTCTCTTCTGTATTGAGTCAAGCATTTTGAGGGAACTTTTAGGGGTCCCACCCCTTATGAGGATAAGTCGAAGATTTTTGGGTTACAGAAATTGATTTATATGTGTGATATGATTTGGGTGAATGTGATTGAGACATATGAATTACTGAAGGGTTTTTATAAGATTAATATGGAGGAAATTTTTGCTTGGAGTGGTGAATGAGTGGAATAGGTTGTTAGTCTGTTGTGGGTGCATTTACTGCAAATAAGTTCAAAGCAGAGTATGATAGATATTATACAAATGCTGGATAGTTTTTGGCATATTTTTTTATTGCCTTCCTTGATGAATCTAAGGCTCTATGGAATTGCCCATATAATAATAGACTACAAAACCATCGAAAGGCACAGTCAGTTTTATTCATAATTTTATAAAATGTATAATTTATTTCATCAGCTGAAATTAAATTTAAGTGGAAAATGTGCCTATTGTAGCCGTCCTTGTTTTTGAAAAATCCTTACATGACCTAAAAAATAGATATTTTTTATAAACAAAGCAAATTTAGGCATGATGAGTTATTTGAATGTAACTCCATTGACAAGTTTTAATTTATAGCTCAGTATAAATCTTCACATAATCATATTTATTATATATTTTTAAATTGGAAAAATTCCCAATAGCTTTGCTCATGACCAAGGTTTCAGTATTGTTTTTCATTGGGCATATTTTTAACCACTGAATCACTGGGGGATCTCAAGGATGTTTCATTGGCTGCATGTTAAGATAGTGGTGAGCATTATTCTTCTGTTGGCAGTTTAATGGAAATGAAACACAAAACATGAGAATGAATTAGATGATTTAATGATTCCAATGTTTTGCTTTGCCAAAGAGGCCTCAATAAAGGTACTGTATAAAAGTGATAGGCATCTAGTACAGAGGAAGTAGAAACGATTAAACCTACCTTAAAGTTTTGGGACTACCTGCTAGGTGCCTATATATATATATATATATATATATATATATATATACACACACACACGAGGGATGTCCAGAAGGTAAGTTCTGATGGACTGTCAGAGAAACATAAATATACTTACGAAAGAAACTTTATTGGAAATTAAAGTAGACATCTTTCACTACTTTTCTACATAATTTTCACTACTTTTCTGCCATTGTTCAGGCACTTATCATAACGGGGCACCAAGAGTTGTATACCTTCGTTGTAGAAGATTGCTGCCTATGACGCAAACCACATATTCACTGCTTCTTTGACCTCGTCGTAGTCTTGAAACTGCCAGCCACCAAGGAATGATTTCAGATGTTTGAACAGGTGAAAGTCGCTTGGTGCAAGGTCAGGACTATATGGGGAATGATGGAATTGTTCCCAGCCAAAGGTGGCGCGAAGTTGTTGTGTTATGCCACCTGTGGGTGAGCAGGCATTATCATGAATCAAAACGATGCCCCTGGTAAGCATGGCATGTTGTTTATTCTGGATCACACAACGCAGTTTCTTAAAGGTTTGGCAGTACATACTCGTTGATTGTGGAGCCTTGACCCAAGAAGTCACGGTGGGCAATTCAATTTTCTTAGATATTATAAACACACCAAGAAGCATATGCACTGTGAGAATGTCTGAAAATGGCACCAATGCCTTGCTAAGGAATCAACAAACTCAGCACCATTGCGATCACAGCGCTGCAGTGAAAATATTTAAAAATGGAACTTACTTTCTGGACGTCCCTCGTATATATACCCTCCCCCATGCTAGTAGTCTTGAGTATTGCACAAGACTTCAGAATTCAGTTTCCCACATCTATATTTATTTTAGTTAGCTTGCATTTTTTAAATGCATCAGTCAATTCCAGAAAAGTGCTGGTTTGTATTTGTTGCAGTGAAGTATAGATTTTCTTCCACTTGATTTTGCAAATTCCATGGTATGGACATCTAGACCTTATTGTCTATAGTTGTGCTATTCAAGTAATTTAGTTAATTTTGAGTATTGTTTTGAGCAAAATGTTTATAAAGAAAGCTGTCTTGTTTGAAGTTGTGGCCAAAAAATGTGAATACCTTTTTTGTATGAAGAAAGTCTGAAGAATTCCTTACAGCTTGTTTCAAGAGAATTATTTTTCAAAACATGTTTTAACTTGAGAGGCCAGCCAATAACTCCTCTTCTTAGAATGATAAATTTATTTTCTCAGTTTCAAAACAAATAGTGCCATGTTGAAATATCATGTCTAAAACATAAAATTCTTTTCTGCGAGTCACTTTTGTAAGTGCCTAAAATCAGCTAGCCAGAGTACTTAAATTAAACTGACTTGATTAAATAAAATTTACCTGGATTTAGGTGATAGCCAATTAACTAGGATTCTGAATAACAGAATTGTAGGATTCTCGATAATAAATGATCAGACAAGTTTTCATTTGCATTAAAGAACCTAATTGAAATTCTATATTTTTATGAGGATTTTTTAATGCCATGTTGTTTCTGAGAACATGGGTTATTTTTAAATCAAATGGTTTAAGAAAGTATAGAACAGAATTTATGGTATAATTAGCTTAACCATGGGATTTTGCATTATGATAGAAACATCTAGAAGAGTCCCAGTCTGATGACCCTGTAAGTCAGAAGAAAGCAAAATCAACCATCACTTTGTTACAAGAAGAGCTACTAATAGCAAAGCTGTCTGAAGCTGAAGCAGTAGCAGAATTAAAAGAATTGAGACAAAGAGTAATGGAGTTAGAAACACAGGTAAATATTGTATTTGCTTGTTGCAGATATGTAGTCATTTTCTTCATTATCTTGAATATTTAAGAAAATTAATACTTATGAATGGATATCAGTTTTTTCTTTTAGATTGTCATAATGCATACAAATAATAATCTTAGAGATTGGATTTTATTATTAAAATATTAAAACAATGTTTACCATGAAATGGCTTATTTTAAGAAAAAAAAATCAATATATATGCGTTTAAGCATCCCTCTTTATTTAAGCCTTATATTAAGATATCCAGTTATTTTGCTTTCATTTATGATGCATAAAAATAATATCAGAGCTCAGATTTTAAAATATTAAAGGGTTGTTAAAGGATCAAAACCAGATAACTGGGAGAAGACCTCCACACTGCCTTTCAAGAATGCAGAGAACTAACTGGGGCTTTTGACTGATGTCCAATTTACCATGGATATTAGTCATGGATAATTCACCACATTGTGCATCCCATTAATGGGTATCTACTAGGTACTGAACAAACAAGGATGGACTGGCAATTTGGGACTTAGCCGACCAAATTATACTTTCTGCTTGCTTAACACATCAGGGCAATTGTCTCTCTCACCATGAACCTAACCATCTGGCGAAATCAGCGGAATTGCTGGCAGTTTCATTCCTGCATGTCACTGGACTCGCTACTTTTCGTGACTGACCATTTCTTCAATTGTAACTAATCCTGCATTGGGGGGGGGGGTAGTTGAAAAGGAACATTCTTTTCAGAATGTATTAAAAACAATAATTAAAGAGAATTGTATATTTGATTATTAGTTACTATACTTGATTTACTAAAATATGTAAAGAATAACAAATATAAAGAAGAAAAAGAATAGGTGTGAATAAAAATACTTTCAGTACTGTAAAATGGATTATGAATAATTTACATCTGTGATATTATATATGTGTGCTTGTGTTATTAGTTGTCTGGGGTGAAATGAAAAAGTGATCCTATACACTTCAGACTTTCATATTTGCATTTATGATGGGCATAATTAAAAAAAAAAAAAAAAAAAAAAAAACTTATGAATAGGTGGAAAGGGATTTGTTTGCAAAATATAAATCACTAACCAATAAGAAAAGTGACTGTACACATTGCTAGCTCAGTAAATATATAACTATAGGGAGGGGCTTATCCTATGATCTAATAATGCTGATCCAGGTGATTTATGTGGGTGTGACAGAAATTCATTGGGTTGACAGAGGAGCAAATCATCTTTTTACAATTTATTGTGCTTGTTATGTGTATTTCTTTCTTTTTTTATGTATTTCACTTTATTTACTAATGATCAGTTTTTTTCCCCTCCTCATAGTAGTATAATATATACATCAATAATTTTGTTCTTAATAGATTTAATTTTTGGAATTCACTTGTCAACTTGGAGTTTCACAATCCTGAGTTGTAGATAACTACTGATCTGCATATCTCTTAGTTTCTCTTACCATAAATTCCATTAGGGCATCATTTGGAAATGCAGAGTACACTTCAGATGGATTTTCCACATCAAGTGATAAAAGTAGCTCATCTTCTTACCATACTCCTCATAATCATCTGAATTATTCACTACATCTTTGAAAATTTGAATTTCATCAAATGCATTTTTTTCCCTTTTTGACAGCGGCTTAGGAAACTCATCACTAGAACGTGTGGATTTTCTGCATATGCTTCTTGTTTGTTGGCTTTCATCAAATGTATTCTTCTTATAGAATATAGGATTAATTTTTAGTTAGGAATAGATAAATTTTTACTCCCTATAGTATATACTGTCCAAAGACTGGAAGCAGCTCTCCCTATATAGTGAACAACACACCTTTCCCAACAGCCACTATATGAAAAGGTATCCGGAAAAGTTGCCCCCCAGCATTTCGTCCTCAGCACATCTCCCCCCTGGCACATTTCACCCCTGTAGATAATGAGTAAGCTACAAAAATGTAAATAATACACCTAATTTTTTAATAATTCTAATTTATTTTGTTTTAATAGAATAAATATACATTATTATTGTTTAAAACTCAAAGTTGTATGCAATGCCTCTAAGGTAATCAATTACATTACGATTTTGAAAATCTTGGACTATTGTTTTGATTCTCACAGAAATTGCAGCATACTTCTTGTTTCTTTGATTGCCTGAATTACCAGCAATTAGGTGTGTAATTTTGAAATTGTGCAGCCCTTGTTGTTTCTTTAAAGAAACAATGAATCGGTAAATATTTGGAAATAAAGTAGCACAAGTTTCCTAACATACCCTGTGCCACCCCTTCATGCCGTTGTTGGTACGTTGCTGGTCATTCAGTGTTTGTGTGTAAATATTCCACGATTCGATGGCAAAAATGGGTAATTGCCAGCCTCTCCGTTGTCTTCTTCAATATATGTATCTTCAAAGTAGTTTGCAATTACAATAGCTTCAATGGGTAAGTCATCAGCTTCAACTAAATCTTCAAATGCTTGAATAACATTAGCAGGAGGAATAAATGCCAATGCTGGAATCGAACGAGAAAATTCATGGTCTTGTAGTAGCACAAGTTTCCTAACATACCCTGTGCCACCCCTTCATGCCGTTATTGGTACGTTGCTGATCATTCAGTGTTTGTGTGTAAACATTCCACGATTCGATGGCAAAAATGGGTAATTGCCAGCCTCTCCGTTGTCTTCTTCAATATATGTATCTTCAAAGTAGTTTGCAATTACAGTTGCTTCAATGGGTAAGTCATCAGCTTCAACTAAATCTTCAAATGCTTGAATAACATTAGCAGGAGGAATAAATGCCAATGCCGGAATCGAACGAGAAAATTCATGGTCTTATTTGTATCGGGCTTTTAAACCTTCATTCTGTATCTTTCCCCAAACGCTTTGGGAAAGATGAAAAAAACAACTGTTATTTACAATACTAATACCAACATGGAAATTCTTGTTGGAAGGCTTGCATGGCACTTTGTTCGAAATCTGTCATAAGTCGCTGGGGTTGGAGACCCGGTTGTCGATTTTTAACTTCTTGAAGCAACTTGATGTATGTGGCACGAGTTTTGTTTGGCAGAAGCGTGTAGACCACTGGAATAACTACATTGAATTGAACCACATGAATTGTATAAAGCTGCTGGAAATGCGTGGGTACTGTGCTAAAAGTTGCATCAAAAAATCACTCCTGGCTATGCACTAATAACCGAAGATTGTTACTAGTGGAAAAAATAAGCATGCGACCTGGGAGCAGTTCGTTCTGAGAATCATACCTCAAAAACTGTCGTACGTTGCCATTGATAATTTATTGATAATTTTGTGGAATTACTAGGTCCTGGAGATTGCTCGGTACAGCAGGAGTACCATTGTTGCATCGAACATGACGAATGGTTTGTTTAAGTGAATCCTTTTTAGGAAGTAATGCCGTGACATTGGCATGAGCCTCTGCAATTACTGATGCAACAATTTGCTGTGGTCGTTCGTTCGTGGTTGTTGCATGTTGCCATATTTGACCAATCAATTGCAATGCTTCTGACCTTGCAGCTTGAGCTGCATGGTTATGTTTAGTTACAACTTTCACAACTGGGCCTTCCAAACTCTCTGTCCAAACATGCCCTTTGCAGGTGGAACGTCTTTCACAAACCCAGATTCCATGTTGTTCATCTACAGTCCTCTTTGAAAACACGTAAATGTGGTTGTCATCATCTACCACTTTTCTTTTGCCTCTTATTGACGGAACACTTCTTGCCATTGCACACACAGGATTAATCAATCAAGATGCAAAAATAATATGTAGATATTGCACTGCCTGCAATGCTCAGCTTGTTCATGCGATGCACAGCCGATAATCAGGCGTCGAAAACAGCAAACGGGCACTGTCCACTGTTCCCTCCCTCCCGTGTCCATCACTAACCACGTGACTATTACCCTCGTGGTTGAGTATGTATTCTTTCCATTGTGAAAGGATTAACAGTTCCAGTTAATACTTTCACAATAAAAAGAGAACCCTGAAGACATAGAAAAGGGAAGAAATTAGTTTAAAAGCTACGTGACACGAGTGTAATTTAAAAAATTTGTTCAGAAAAGTTAGAGTTATCAGCAGTTCGGTTCAAGTAATCGAGAGAGTTCGAGTTATCAAGATGTAACTGTATTTATATTTTTGTAACCTACTCATTATCTACAAGGGGCAAAATGCTGGAGGCGACTTTTCCGTAAACCATAAGAAAAACAAGTAGTTTTATTGCATCATTGAATAAGATACAGAGACATTTGCAGTCTGTGTAGACTGCAAATGTCTCTGTATCTTATCCAATTAGCCACAACTGGGATAAAAACGGCACTACCTAATGAAACACTTGTCCCCTCCACACAAACTATGCTCAGGACCGAGCCGTGTGGTTGTGCAGATTGTGTGCCGCACAAGGGCGCTTGAAGATAGGGGTGCCATTTCACGACTGGAAATAATAAAAAAAAAATATATATATATATAAATTTTCTTATTCTTGAATTATATCGTACTATATAAATATCACAATTACAAATTATAGTTAATGCAATAAAAATGAAATTTTAAATCAGTTAGATAATTATTAATTCTAAATAATCTAACAACATTTTAACTTACTACTTCACCAGTTTTTTATAATTTTCTTTGAAGTGAAACATTATCAATATTACCACAGATTTTATTTCACAGAGTAAGCATTGACTCAGTGAAAATTGTATAAATATTCTCGATTGTTTATTATATTTTTAGTGGAAATTGTTAGTTTAAGACAAACCATGAATTCATACCATTGACAGGGTGTAGCATAGAGGCAGCCTGCCTAATGGCCTAGCTTAATAAGGGCGCTCGTTCAGCCGTATTTCGGCAACATTATATTTTACAAAAATACAGCGTTTAGTTTAGCAAATAAAAAAGTGTCAGTTCCCATTGACAGTTAAATATGTGCTTATTATATTTTATTAATAAAAGAATTAGTCATACATACTAAAACTAAACATTTTCGAACCCACTTATTAGATACTTAAGGAAACAACCCATAAAGTATCATACGATGTGAATTTCATAAACTTTTATAGTGGTTTTATTTATATATATGTATATATGTGTATGTGTGTATATGTGTATGTGTGTATATGTATGTGTGTGTGTGTATATGTATATATGTATGTGTATATGTATATATGTATGTATGTGTGTGTGTGTATGTGTGTATGTATATGTATATATATATATGTAAAACCAGGTTTAAAATTGCTTGGTATCTTTAACATATATATATTAAATTATATTATGCATGAATTCTCCTACTCAAATTGGGAATCACTATCGCCCCCGACTTTCACATTTTACGCCCTGCAGTAAACGATACACCCTCCACAACAGCAACTATACTGCAGAAACATGAAAAACAATTAGTTTTATCATGTCACTGAATAAGGTTCACAGACATTTGCAGACTGTGTAATATATTTCTCAACAAATAGTGCAATTAAAGACAACTGGGAATATATAAACCCTAACTAATAATCACATCTCCTCCATTACAAATCACATGTTGCAGGTGCATCATATGTTTTTGCTTGACACTACCCCATCATGAATGTGTTAAAACTAAGAAATATACAGTGAATGCATTTCAGATATTATGGAAATTGGTTTAAGGAAATTAGCATTTAAATTCAATTGTCATGCTTGTTTTGTTTGGGTCGCGCGATCTTTTGTTAATACCACACCAATCAGAAACATAATGAACAAATTACGTATCTCAAGTCTTAAATTACTGGTAATTTTTGCTTGATATAATGCGAAAGAAGATGACTCTATTTGGGTAGATAACTTTGATTGCACACAAGGAAACCTCTCTCGAGGACAGAAGTAATGGAGAATAGAAGCTTCTTGGTAAGTCATACCCATTTTCAGTTTTTTTTTCCTGAAAACTTTAGTTTCCAAAAATCCCCGCATATATCTCACACCACGATTTTTAGCTTTAATTTTGGGAAAAAAGTGTGAGTTATAGTTGAGTAAATACAGTAATTTTTTTTAGCTTTCAAATTCTAAAGTATGGATCATTGGTTAAAGACTGGATTTATAAAACGCACAAAAGAGAGCAATATAGCAGATATAGAAAGAGGCAATTTCACTTGTCTCATTGATGATAAATTATTTATATTAAGTAAAAATGTATAGTATCTTTATGAATTTTGTTCTAATAGAACAAAATTTATCATTTTTTTTTGTTTAAATGTACATCTAAATTCAAATAAAACAGACGTTTACAATGAAATATATTTTTATTTATTATTATTATTTTGATAAGGGTATTTTGAAAAGGTACTTGGTAATAATGAAAATTAAAGAAGGGGTACACACATCTGAAGTTTCAGAAACACTGATCTATCCAAATATTTAGTCTGAAACATAGGTATATAGTACGATGTTCGTTTTCTTAAATTCAGCTTCGAATTTGGTTAGACGAATAGCATCTATCCAAATATGCACTTCTTACATTTTTTTCAGCGTCATTTCAATTTTGGATATGAAACATATTGAGTGTATTGTGTATTCTATGTTTAAGTAACTTTGGACAATTTTTGACTTGTTTTTGTGAATTTGGATTATTATTCATGTAAGTATGTCTATTATGAAAACAAAAGATTTTTATCTTATGTTGGGTAGACGTCTAGAAAATAAATAATTTTCAATAAGAGATGTATTTATATATTTGGTCTTGTTCTGGTTGGAAGACATTGGTCCTTTTACTAATTTCTTTTCTATGAATATTAAAATTATTTATTAATTCCTTAATTATTAAACAATTACCAGAATGTAAAAAATATTAAATATCACTGAGAAATCAATCAGTGCCTAATATCTGTACATGTGGATTTCAAAAAAATACCTAAAATGTAAGCATATTTATTATTCAAAACATCTGCAAAAACAAATTCTGTAGTAAAAAAAATAGTTTTGGGCCATTCACCTTAAAAATAATAGGGGTTAAAAAATAAGATTAAGGGAAAATTTCAGCAATTATTATTTATTTTGGTGGACAACTTTTAACGCTCCTCTTATTTTAAAGTCTAACCAAGTATGTTAACCCCCAGATGTCAGATAAAAAGCCAAAAGTTATCTGGGTGCTCAAAACAGGAAATTATGATTGCAACGAGTACAACATAAATTGGCTGGATCGCTGAATAAATTTTTAACTTCAGGACCACATAAAAAAACAAAGAACAGAAAGTTCTGGCTTTCGAATTTACATGCAAAAATGAAACTGGTCTGGCTGGACTGTCTACAGAAGTTGCAGCAGAAGAAATATTGGATTCTGATTCAGCAAAACACGAAACTTCAAATTTTACTTTAAATTTTAATGTTAATGATCCAGGTACTTGCCCGAATCATATAACTATCAAAGTTAGAGATTCTTTAGTTGCGCATTGCCCACATCAAGTAGTTAATAAAGAATTTCCCAAAGATGAATCTGGTCACAAGTTTTCCGATTCATACTATTATCGAACTTTTCCAAATGAAGAAAAACTTTTACAAAGTTATTTTGTTCATTCAGAATCACGAAATTCGGTTTTCTGTTATTATTGCAAAATATTTTGTAGTCAAAATTCCAACTTACTAACGAATACAGTTGTAACGGTTGGCAACATTTGAGTCATATACTAAAAATACACGAGACAAGTTCCGTGCACATTAAAAACTGTTCAAAATACAGCGATCTTAAAATGTCGTTGATTAAGAAATGCATTATTGATTGCACACAACAAAGATTATACGAAACTGACAAAAAATATTGGCAAAACACGAAATCTGATATAGAACGGTTAATCTACATAATACAATATTTATCAAGACAGTGTATAGCTTTTAAATGTTCTTCACAAAAACTTTTTGAAAATGATAACCAATTTTTTAAAGTTAGTAGAAGCTGTCGCTGAATTTGATTTGATAATGGCAGAACACTTGCATTGTATCCCAACATCAGAAAAAAGGAACATTGCTCATTATTTAGCTGATAAAATACAAAATGAAATCATGACTTTAATTTTGGAAGCTATAAAACAAAAACGTTTAGAAATGGTTAAAGAGGCGAAATATTATTCATTAATTCTTGACGCTACTCTGGATATAAGCCACACAAAACAATTATCTATTGTTATTAGATTTGTTAATCAAAATAAAGATACAAATATAGCAGAAATTCATGAACATTTTTTGGGTTTTCAATCTGTAGAAGATACTGTTAAACTGTGAATGAAATTATTTTGTATTTTTTTGTTCTTCATTCACATTTAACATAATCTACCATATACTAAGCAAGACTTGTTTATATATTATTTGTTAGTCCCTTGCTTAAGATTTATTATTCATGTAATTTTCCTTGAAGTTCTAATAATAATTAGAAAATTAATCAAAGATATAATAATAGTATTAGACTCAATATTTAAATATTATTAAGCTATTTTAATTATTACTATCTTAATATTATAAGAATTTGTATTTGATAATTTAACTGCGCATTAATTGAAATGTAAATATTCTCTATTTATTCCTACTTGTAGAAGTTTAATGTTATGCAATAGCTCAATTTTATTATATTTTGGTAGTTATATGATTCGGCCAAGTACCTGGATCATTAACATTAAAATTTAAATAAAATTTGAAGTTCCGTGTTTCTCTGAATTGGAATCCAATATTTCTTCTGCTGCAACTTCTGTAGAAAGTCCAGTCAGGCCAGTTTCATATTCGCATGTAACATTTGTTTCTTGATAGTTATCTTGTGTCCTCTTTTTTTCTGTAGTTGAGCTACACGGAGTACTTGCTTCGTCAGAACTTTCTGTTCTTCTTCAGTTTTTATATGGTCCTGAACTTAAAAATTTATTCAGTGATCCAGCCAGTTTATGTTCCAGTTGTACTCGTTGCAATTGTCTTTTCCTGTTTTGTGCACCAGATAACTTCTTTGGCTTTTTTCCCAACATCTGGGGGTTTACATAACTTGGTTAGACTTTAAAATAAGAAGAACGTTAAAAGTTGTCCACCAAAATAAATAAAAATTGCTGACATTTTCTCTTAAACTTATTTTTTAACCCCTATTATTTTTAAGTTGAATGGCCCTAAACTGACTATTTTTTTTACTACAGAATTTGATTTTTCAGATGTTTTGTATAATAAATATGCTTACATTTTAGGTATTGTTTTGAAAATTAACATGTAGAGATATTAGGCACTGATAGATTTCTCAGTATATTTATTTAATATTTTTTACATTCTGGTAATTGTTTAATAATTAAGAATCTAGAGTATTAAAATTATTTATTAAAGAAATTAGTAAAAGGACCCCAACCCCAATGTCTTCCAACCAGAACAAGACCAAATATATAAATAAATCTCTTATTGAAAATTATTTATTTTCTAGACATCTACCCAACATAAGATAAAAATCTTTTGTTTATCAAAATAAGATAATTAACTAAAATGAAACAATGAAACTGATTTTCAAACTTAGCAAAAATATAATAGACATACTTACTTTACGTGAATAATAATCCAAATTCACAAAAACAAGTCAAAAATTGTCCAACGTCAGAATACACAATACACTCAATAGGTTTCACATTCAAAATTGAAATGATGCTGAAAAAACTGTAAGAAGTGCATATTTGGATAGAATGCTATTCGTCTATCCAAATTCGAAGATGAATTTAAGAAAACGAACATCGTACTATACACCTATGTTTCAGACTAAATATTTAGATAGATCAGTGTTTCTGAAACTTCAGATGTGTGTACCCCTTCTTTAATTTTCATTATCACCAAGTACCTTTTCAAAATACCGTTATCAAAATAATAATAATAAATAAAAATATATTTCATTGTAAATGTCTGTTTTATTTGAATTTAGATGTACATTTAAACAAAAAAAAAATGATAAATTTTGTTCTATTAGAACAAAATTTATAAAGATACTATACATTTTTACTTAATATAAATAATTTATCATCAATGAGACAAGTGAAATTGCCTCTTTCTATATCTGCTATATTGTTCCTTTTTGTGTGTTTTATAAATCCAGTCTTTAACCAATGATGCATACTTAAGAATTTGAAAGCTAAAAAAAAATTACCGTATTTACTCGACTATAACTCGCAATTTTTTCCCAAAAGTAAAGCTGAAATTGTGGTGCAGATATATGCGGGGATTTTCAGAAAGTAAAGTTTTCAAGGAAAAAAGCTGAAAATGGGTATGACTTACCGAGAAGCTTCTATTCTCCATCACTTCTTCTATCCTTGAGAGAGGTTTCCTTGTGTGCAGTCAAAGTTATCTACTCAAATAGAGTCATCTTCTTTCCCATTATATGAAGCAAAACTTATCAGTAATTTAAGACTTGAGATACGTAATGAACAATCCTTGACAAATTACTAATGAGAAGTGAAAGATGTGCACGATCGTATGCCAGTAGATAGAAAGCAACATTTAAGAAATGCATATGATTGGTGCGGTATTAACAAAAGATCGCACGACCCAAACAAACAAGCTGACAATTGAATTGAAATGCTAATTCTCTTAAACCGATTTCCATGATATCTGAAATGCATTCACTATATATTTATTGGTAGGTAAAAGATGAAAAGGACAGCCCAGAATTAGATGGATAGACAAAATAAAAGAGGACCTGAAAACCAAATCACAACAAGCAACAACAAACTGGACAGAATTGTTCGGACTCTCCCAGGACAGACGGAATTGGAAAGAGTTCATTCAGCCCCATCATCATCCACATAGATGATGGAAGAGAGAAGAAGAAGAAGATATATTTCTTAGTTTTAACATGTTCATGACGGTGGTAGTATCAAGCAAAACCATATGTTGCATCTGCAACATGTGGTTTGCTCCAGTCTATACAGCAGAGGAGATGTGATTATTAGTTAGTGTTTATATATTCCTAGTTATCTCTAATTGAGAAATATATTACAGTCTGCAAATGTCTGTGAATCTTATTCAGCGACATGATAAAACTACAGTAATTGTTTTTTGTGTTTCTGCAGTATAGTTGCTGTTGTGGAGGGTGTATTGTTTACTGCAGGGAATAAAATGTGAAAGTCGGGGCGATTGGTGATTTGCAATTTGAGTAGGAGAATTCATGCATAATATAATTTAATATATATAGACTACAAAAGTTTATGAAATTCACATCGTATGATACTTCATGGGTCGTTTCCTTAAGTATCTAATAAGTGGGTTCGAAAATGTTTAGTTTTAGTACGTATGACTGTCATTTTTTTATTAATAAAATATAATAAGCACATATTTAACTGTCAATGGGAACTGGTGCCTTTTTTATTTGCTAAACTAAACGCGGTATTTTTGTAAAATATCATCTTGAATGAGCGCCCTTATTGAGCAGCGGCATTAGGCAGGCTGCCTCTATGCTGCACCCTGTCGAAGGTATGAATTCATAGTCTGTCTTAAACTAACAATTTCTACTAAAAATATAATAAACAATCGAGAATATTTATACAATTTTCGCTGCGTCGATGCTTACTCTGTGAAGTAAAATCTGTGGCAATATTGATAACGTTTCACTTCAAACAAATTATAAAAAACAGGTGATGTTTTAAGTTAATGTTGTTAGATTATTTAGAATTCATAATAATTTACTGATTTAAAATTTCATTTTTATTGCATTAACTATAATTTTTAATTGTGATATTTATATAGTATGATATAATTCAAGAATAAGAAAATATATATATATATTATTTCCCATCGTGAAATGGTTCCCCTATCTTCAAGCGCCTTTGTGCGGCACACAATCTGCAAAACCGCACAGCTCGGCCCTGTAAACCTGCAACCACTTCTTGACATAGTGTTACACCACAAATGCATATGATGGTGCAACATGATGAGATTTCATGCTGGCTGAGGCATTGTCCATTTCACAAGGTTCCCACTGTTTCTGTCAGGGAATCCAGATGAACATTGAAAAGTTAGCTACTGGAACAAACTCCAGCTCAATCTAGAAGATTGCTATAACTACTCCTTCCTTTCCTTAATCAATAATGATTAAAGAAAAGAAAGAGTAATTATAGCATTCAACACTAAACATGAAGATAAACTTCTTGATTGGAAGCAATATCAAGTAGAATTATATGGACAAACTTCAAAATGGGGGAATGGACAATGAAACTTATTTGTGCTTATGGTGCCATAGAAGATTCTTCTAAGGAAGAATTGGAGGAAATTTTTGCATCATTAGAACAGCTGACATTATTTAGTAGTTTGTGTCATCCAGTCATTTTCGACTCTTGATCTTGTGAAGGTTCTCAGTCTCACTCAGCCTCCTGTCCTTTCTTTCAGTAATTGTAAGTTTATGTTGTGAGCTCTTTTATGTTGTCCATGTAACTCTGTTGTGGTCTTCTTCTCATTACATCAATCTTCCCCAACAATTCCAATGATTCATTAACTCGCATAATATGTCAAAAATACATCAACTTCTGTTTAGCAATTATCACCTCCAAGCAGCATTCTGTCTTTATACTCTCTAAAACCTTCTTATTGGTCATTCTTGCAGTCCATAGGATTC
This sequence comes from Typopeltis vanoorti, assembly GCF_054136105.1. Taxonomy (NCBI): domain Eukaryota; kingdom Metazoa; phylum Arthropoda; class Arachnida; order Uropygi; family Thelyphonidae; genus Typopeltis; species Typopeltis vanoorti. Next base: position 179,098,282 of record NC_143549.1, on the reverse strand, counting down.
TTAAGTCTCCTCCATGCCCAATAATTCAATGAATCAATTTTTCTTTCTATCTTTTTTCTTAATAATCCAGCTTTCACATCCATACATCAGTACTCGAAATATCACTGCTTTGACAGTTCTAACTTTCATGGCCTTACTCACACTTTTATAATTTTGGTCAAGTTTAACATAGGCCTCTCTCCTCCCCATGACTATCCTCCTTTTAATCTCATCTTCACATTTACTACCATATTTTAGGGGAGAGAAAAGCTATTAAATTGCATATCCAAAATTGTGTGGACAACACAAAGAATTCTGGGAATGATTTGGAGGACACTGACTTGCAGAAATAAGGAGATTCTTGTTTCAATGTATAAGGCTCTGATTAGGCCACAAATGGACCACTGTGCACAGATTTGATTAGCTGGTTTTCAAAAGGACGAAGAGATGTTGGAAAGGGTTTAGACTGACTAAAGTAGTTTCTGATCTCTGGAATATTGAATATGAGGAAAGGTTGAGAAGATGCAATTTACAGAGTCTAGTGGATAGGAGGAAGAGGGGTGATATGCTGGAGACCTACAAGTTAATAAGGGTTGTTATAGGATCAATGTTGGAGGAGTTTACCCTGGAAACTATAAGGAGGGTGGAAGCAGGAGAATGAGAAGCAGGTTTGTTGCATGCACAGTTCTGAATGATTGGAATGCCTTGCCTGAGAGGGGTGGTGTCTGCAGAGAATTTGAGTGTGCTTAAAGCATGGTATGATGAGCTGTGTGTATGATAAAAGGACCTCATAGATGAGTCTTTGACTCCATGGGGGTCTTAGGATAATAATTATAAATTCATTTAAATTGTCTGAAGCTATAACTTTTGTTTTGCTGATGTTTAAATTAAATGATTTATAATTATTATTGTTATTTGTTACTTGTTACTTTATTATTTGTTTTTACTTATTATTTTTTTTGTTTTTTTACTTTCCCTCTTAACTAATAGTTTTTGCTTTAATTACTTTTTAGTACTAAGCAGGATAAAAACGGATATCACATTGAAAAAGAATTAAAGTTGAGCAGCTTTTATAGGTAAACTGTAGACTCAACTATACAAACATTATTGAAGAAAAAATGAAACAAATTGAAAACAAGAACCAAACCTTGGAGTCTCAGTGGCAAACTGAAGAAGGCATTGATAGATTCAGCTAGGGAGGTATGTGATGAAATTATCTGCAAGGATAGAAACATAAGAACACCATGGTGGATACAAGAAGTTGAAGCAGTTCTGGAAAAGAAAAAAGCATTACCAAAAGTTCCTAGCAAATAAGTTAGCAGATGCAGTAAAAGTATACAGAGAAGAGAGCTAAGCTGCGTGAAAAGTGAAAAAACAAAAATAATGGAAAGACTTTGATAAAAATATGGAAAATAAATATCAGGGAGGTGACAAAATGTTCTGGAGGCTATTGAAGAAAGCTTAGAAATGGAGGAAAAAGTACTGTAAAAGGAATCAAAGATGATAAAGGTGACATGAAAACTGAAGATAAGGATATTATCCTAGGTGTCTGGAGCAATAACTTTGAAAAACTATTTAATGAACCAAGCAGTGACAGAACCATACTAGAAATGTTTTAAGAAGAATATAAAGAGCAGTGCATATCAATACTTGAGGAAAATGCCATCAAAAACTTGAAAAATGCAGAAAGTCAGCTGGAGTAGATATTTGACCAGAAATGCTTAAGTATGGAGGTATAAAAGTTTTGCACTGGCTACACTACATAATTCAGAGGGCCTGGTCAGAAGGTTGAACTCCTGATGATTGGAATAGAGCTCTTATAGCCACCCATCTATAAAAAGCGAGAGGAATTTCTTTACTAAGTGTACCAGGTAAGATTTATGTAAGCATGCTTGAAAAGAGGTTGACAGAGATTGTGGAAAAGAAACTTGAAGAATAACAAGCTGGGTTCAGGCTAACTAGAGGTTGTTGAGATCAGATTTTCACTTTAAGCCAAGTAGTTGAGAAATCATGGGAATATGAAATAGATCTGCACTTAAGTTTTGTAGATCTGGAAAAGGCATACAACAAGGTGCCCAAGAAACACTACAATTATATGGAATGAATGGAACATTAGACAGAGCAATAAATAGTCTATTTAAATTGTCAGTCAGCAGTTAGAATTGGAGGAAATACAGGATGATTGTTTGACATTATTTTTGACATTATGTTTGACCCAACTAAGACAAGGATGACATTATCTCCACTCTTATTCCTCATCTATATGGATCACATAATGAAAGAAGGTGGCCTGATGTTGGAATTGGAGATGTCAAACTTAGCTCTTTGCTTTATGCAGATGATGTTGTACTCCTAAAAACATCTAGTGCAAGTCCCCATGATTCTCTAACTAAATTGAATAACAGCTGTAACTAATTTGGTATGAAAATAGGCAGCAGCATAAAAAACTTAGCTGCATTCTGAATGGAGAGCCTATAGATCATGTAAAATATTTCAGCTATTCAGGCACAGTTTTAGTGAAGATGGCAGGTTAAATCTGGAAACAGACAACAGAATAAGCAAAGCGGGTATGGTGGCCAACTGAATAAATTTATATGGAATAAGAGAGAAATTACCCAAAATACCGAACTAGCAATATACAAGCCGTGTTTAAACCAGTTTTAACTTATGGATCTGAGAAGTTGGGTTAGAAATAAAGTGCTTGATCAAAGACTAGAGGCCACAAATATGAGGGTTCTGAGATAAATTAGGGGAATGAACTGATGGCATCAATGGCAGAATCATAGTGCTTCCGTAGTGCAATTGGAAGAACGACGGTACACTGTGCCCTTCGATTAGAAAAGGCCTAAGTTCGATTCCCATCGTGACGGGAGGAATCTTTATATGGATTTTTTTAATTGAAGGTGAGTTAGCCGATCTCGTACAGAGGTAGCAGGGTTTTTTCTCCCGGAAACTCTGTTTTTCATCCTGCATACAGACAAATCGGCTCTTCAGAACACACAAAATTTGCAGAAAAAAAAAATACTAACTGTGATGGTGGTTTTGGGCAGTAGATGGCGTTGATTGGTGGTAGAGGTTCTGTGTAGTAGTGTAGACGGAGAGCTGTACAGTGGGTGTCCTCCCATGATGAGTCTTCGGACTCGTTAGAGGTGTCACGAATTTTTTTTTTTTTTTCCCCTCAGATAAATTACATACATTATATGAAGACAATTATGCATAACAAATACTTTCTCGTATATAAAGTTTTTTTTTTTTAAAATAATAATAATAACTAACCGTTTACAACATATATTATTATAATATTCATAATGATGATTATTACAGATGTTTCTTTGCAATTTTACACTATATATATACAATATCAATGGATATAATCACTCTATATTGCATACTTTTGTTACAGTTATTACATACATTTGTTTACATTTGCTTACATTTAAGTTTTAAAAGAGGTATACCGTGAGTAGGCATATCGATACAAAATTAATAACGGAAAAAACTCGCGTACAAAGATTATTTAATAGTATAATTTTCGCTTCAGTACATTAAGCTCAAATTAAACAATAACTGACAATTCCAAAAAGCACCACCTAAGTAGCTGGTGTAAGATAACTAAAAAGGTCAATAACTTTCCTAAAAATAAATAAAAAAAAATAATAATAATAAAAATTAATACAATAAAAAGTTAGGAAAGATTAGCTGATTTGTAAAGTACTATCTCCCATAAAGGGGATAGACGTAAGCCGTCGGATCTGTTTAAGTTAGGAGAATGAAGTAGAGTTTCACATGTTTCTTTATAAAGGCGTTCCATGAGAAACTGACTTTTGTGAAGAACTCTTGTCTTTCTCCAATGAACTCTGTGTCTAGTGAAGATGGCATGTTCTGCAAGTCCAGACTTTTTTAATAGTATAATTTTCAGCGAAAATTATACTATTAAATAATCTTTGTATGCGAGTTTTTTCCGTTATTAATTTTGTGTCGATTACTTGCATTTGTTTACACATGATACTTACATTACATACATTTGTTTACATATAATACATACATTACTTACTTTGGTTTACATGTGATACGTACATTACATGCACTTGGTTACATATGATACATCTTGGATGAGAACTAATTTCTCTGCTTTCATCATCGAAGCTTATATGTAAGCTTATCTCAGGATGACATCAGTTGGTTATTATTTATTTATTTTTTTATTTTATTTTATTTTTTATTTTTTTGCTGTGTTGGGAAGCAACAAAATCTATGATTGAGAAATTCACACACACACACACACACACACACACACACACACACACACAATAACTTGGAATGTATTGATGCGTCGCTGAACTGGAAGCCTGAACGAATATATTGTGTTTCATTAAGTTTGTATAGTATTTTGGGTGCAATGTTTCTTGTTCATGGTATTTCCTTAGAGCTCTTTTCAGGCTATTGTAGTTAGTAAGGTTTCTGTATTCAAAAGGTAATTTGTTTATCATGTCTGGGATGTAGAAGTTTCGCGTGACCTTTCCGTAGTGATTATTGTATTTTTATGTGATATAATTAGTAGTCTGAGGTCTTGTTATATGGTATGTATTTCTGACTGTCCTGTAGTTGGTATCGAAATAATGTTTTAGAAAAGCTGCATAGTGACATAAATGTTTTGCTGTCAGTATTTTGTGTTCTGACATTGCAATGTTTATAAGGTCGTGATTTTCTCTTTGTTCCCAAAAGATCAGTTTTATCATTTTGTACTGTAGTGACATTAATCTATTTAATTCGTAGGGTGCACAGAAAGCATACCTTGTTATAGCGTTTTGGCATAGTGCTTTGTATATTAGTGTTTTTAGGCGTATGGGAACTATGTCTTTTAACCTGTAGAGTTTGCCACTTATTGTTTGGAGTTTGTGTAGATGGTTTATGTGGCTATTCCAGTTCATATCTGCATCGAAGTAAATTCCAAGGTATTTGTTTCAACCTGAGTGATTGTTGTGGTTTTGCTGTTCTGTGTGCTTTTTGTATTGGAAAGTGGATGTTGGATAGTTATATATTTGTTATCAGCTGGTCGATTCAGTGGATTTCTGAATATCATTAATTTTGTCTTTTCTGAGTTTAAGTGTATGGAGTTTTTCATGAGCCAGTCTATGATCAGATTTATGTCATGTTGCATATTTATTTGGGCTATGCTTGCGTTATTATTATGGATGGATATTATTGCTGTATCGTATGCGTATTGGAATATCTTACCTTTGAGTAGTAGCTGATTAATATCATGCGTGTAAATGTTGAATAGAGTTGGGGAGAGTACAGCTCCCTATGGTACTCCACAGGTTACTGGTAACTCTCTGCTTCGGTTTGACCCGATATGTGTGATATGCTTTCTATTTTGAAAGTAGTTTTTAAACCACCTGTGAAGAGGCCCGTCTATTCCAACATGCCTCAGCTTTTTTAACAAGGTTTGATGTGTAAATGTATCGAATGCTTTAGTTAGATCAATAAAGACCACCATATCGATTTTGTTTTTGTCTAAGGCAGTATTAATTACGTCTGTAAAGTCTTCTAAGAGAGATGTCGTTCCCTTATTTTTCTGAAAATCATATTGTGTTTTGGGGGTATTATGAAAGATCTCAGTGTATGCTGTGAGTTTCTTCAGTATGATCCGCTCCATAATTTGATTGATCATTGGTAATGTTGCTATGGGTCTGTAATTGCTGATTAAATTTCTTTTTCCATGTTTGTATATGGGTGTGATTATGGCGGTCTTTAGCATACTTGGTATCTGTCGTGTTTTGAATATTTTATTTATTAATTTTAGTGGGATAGGACTTAAACTAGTTGCATGTTGCTTTATATCTTTAGGTCTGATACCATCAATTCCTGGGCCTTTGTTTGGTTTGATTTGATGTATTGCAGAGATAACAAGCTTCTTTTATGGTTGGGAACCATAATGTCTGTTTTGATTGTGTTCCATGTGGAGGGTCTTGTTTTGTGATTGGGGGATTATTTCTGTGTAGTTCTGGATGGAGTCTGCAAAGTATTGGTTAAAGTCATTTGCTAGTTGTTGGATAGGTTTTGCGTCTTTCATGAAGCTGTGTTTTATGGTTTTGGAGGCGGTGGTGTTGGGAACAAATTCTAGCTTCTCATTGATCAGATGCCAGGTTTGTTTCATGTTATTTTGTGCAGAGGTTAGTTTGTCTCTGTAGTAGCTTCTTTTTGCATTTCTGTGTTGCAAGGCGATTCCTTGTTATCTTATATTCAGTTTTTAAAGCTGTGTTATTTGGATATCACTTTAATTCTTTCCATAAAGCTTCCTTTCTGTGTATTTCTAGGATTAAGTTTTGTGTTATCCAAGGATTTTGTGTTGTTTTGAACAAATTCTGACTTTCTTTGTAGCTTTCTTATATATTTCCTCCAGTGCGAGTTTAATGTTGTATAAGATATCTGATGCCAGGTGTTCCCAGTCTGTTTTTCTTATTTCGTGGTTGACTATTTCTTTGTCTATTATTGTTTTCTGTCGCTTTTCTTCTGTGGGACATTGCATGGATATTGTCTTGGTGTGCAAATTTAGAGCGGTGAAGTAATGGTCTGCTACTTTGCACTTTATGACTGATGCAGTATAACTGTTTGGTGGTGCTTGGACATTTATATGATCTAGACAGGAGACAGTGATAGTATTTCCGAATATTTCTTCTCTAGTACATGATGTTATTGTTGGTATTAGATTATACATGGATAGCGTGTCTAGGTATTGTACAGTGTTGTTCTGGTTTTCGTTTGCAATATTTATGTTTATGTCACCAATTATCATTAGGTATTTGGTTGAGCATATTTCTTGGCTTGAAAGCCAGCAATTGAGTTCATGCAAGAATTTTATCATATTTAGGTTTGGTGGCCTGTAAATAGCCTTTAGTATTATGAGATGCTGTCTATTGGTGGTATTTGTGATTTCGAGGCAAAGGGTTTCAGCATGCTCAAACTGATAGGCCGTTTCTTTTGCTATTAATTTTTGTTTGATAAATATTAATATTCCACCCCCTCTTTTTGTTTGGCGGCATGATCTATGTTGTTGGAAGCCTGGAATTTGGAAAGCATTCGCTTCGTCATTAGTTATGGATACTTCTGTTAGAATCAATATATCAATAATATCAGTGTAATTCCTCAGATAAACCTGTAACAATAACCAATGTTTTCAGATGCTTCTGATGTTAATATGCAAGATTGAGAGACCTCTCGCTTGTACTGTGTGTTGTTTCCATGCATCAAGCGATTCGAAACTACAATTACTGATGTATTTTGGTGTAATTACATCTATCTGATGGTTCACATTCATTTTTGTTGTGTTGAGATCTTCTTATTGAACTAAGTTGGAGTCTTTTGTTTCACTCTGGCAACCTGTCTATATCTTCCGAGCTTTTTATTTGTATAGACTTTGAAGTCTGACTTTCTCAAGAATATTTTGCAGTCTTTGATCCATAAAAATTGATACTTGTTTTCTGTTTTTTCTTTTCTTGCTTGGTTCAAAAGATTCTGATTGAAAGGTGTTAAATACTCGGATAGAAAGATTGGCATATTGTCTTGCGATGCATTTAAATCCTTGACTACTGTTTTTTTTTCAGCCTGCTGGCTTTTATGAGATTGTCTCTTGTAGCCTTGCCTGTCAGACGAACTAATGACTCGTGCAGGTCGTGGTGAGCCTTGTTTTTTGTTCTTCCTGGGAAACCGATTTATGTTCTGAATATCATTACGCTGTAGGGGGATGTCAATTGCATGGCCTAACTTTAAAACTACGTCTCTGAGATTTTCTGTGGATTCGGTTTCTGGAAGAACGTTTATGTTGTTGTTGGTTTACAACTTCGTATTGTAGTTTCAGGGAATTAAATCCTTGACGGAGTTCCGATGTGTCTTTTATCAATTTGTGTTGCTTGTCATTTAATGCGTTAATGCTGGTTTTAATGTCTTTTAACGTTTGTAAGACTTCTTTGACTTTTGAATTATTAAATTTAACAAACTCTTCATATTTGCTAATTTTTTTTTGTCATTTCTTTATTCTGTTTATCAAATAGTTCTTGGACAAGATCTACCAAGCTGGCTTTTATATTTTCTAAACCTTTTTCTAGTAATAAATTTATGGAACTCAAATTATAAGACTCGCCGGTATTTTGTTGTATGTTCAGTTCATCGTCCGATTCTACATCCGGCGTAATTAGTTGTACCATGGGTGATGGAGTTTCTTTGTTCTCTCTACAGTTTAGGCACTTCCATTCTTCTCGTTTGGCATTGGATTTGTGTTGCCATGTTGTTTCTGATAGTCCGGAACATGTAAAGCGAAGATTCCTATGGCATTTCGTGCAGGTTATATGACATCCGTCGCACGATAATTCCTTCAGGCACTTGTTGCACTTCGAGACTCACCTTTCTTCCTTTGGACAGCTGTAAAGATGGCGACGTCCTTTGTTCTATACTCATTAGCAACCACGGTGTATGCTTCAATTTTTAGCACACTCAGATTTTGGATTTCACTTGGCCGATTTCGATGAATTATATGTCGCTGTCTTCAGCGTGACAAGTAGAGTTACTTTATGACACTTTTAAATTAAAAACAGGACTTAGAACGACATTAAAACTATAAAAAACGGGACCAGTGATACAACCATGCAACCGTTCGTATGCCTGCACAGCACCCTCACACACACACACACACACACACACACACACACACACATATATATATATATATATAATAATAGTAAAAATGAAGATATTAGAAAGGAACTTGACATTATTAGCATTCAAGAATATGTCAGCTGAGCTAATCTAAGGTGGTGTAGCCACTTAAATAGAATGGTTAGCAAAACAGGTGTTTGATGGCAGGAAGAAGATCCAGAGGAAGATCTAGGTGGATTGATTCAATCAGAAGTTCTTAGAAGCATGACATATTAGATATGACAATATTGGAGGTGCTCACAAGTAACAGGGTGATTTGGAGGAAAATTGTTGATAGGAGATTAATAATAATGTAAACTTAATCATGGAGGTATATATATAAAGAAATTGATGATAAAATATTAAAACAATGTTTACCATGAAAACGGGTTTCAAAAGAAGGAAGAAAGGAATAAAAAGTCGAAATAAATCCACCTGAATGTGGATCATTTCCATGGAGTATTCTCTTTGTAGGAGTGCACACAAATCATAACTGATTAATATAGCTTCATGGTCTTAGTTGTTTTAGCTATAATTTTGCATAGTTAACCAAGCTTTCTATTTATTAGATTAGATTAGATTAGATTCCCTCTAGAGAATATAAAATTCATAGCTTTAATCCTCTTGTTGGTCTGTATCTCATTTCTTTTCTTATTTTAGTGTTAAAATCACCCATGACTAATTTTTTTACAACAACCAAGTAATGAATCATATATCCTCTCTAGTTTCTGATAAAATTTTTTTGACATCATCATGTTTATCTTCTGTTGGTGCATAAATGTTAATGATTGCAATATTAAACAGATGACCAGAAACACAGATAATCAATCATCTACTAGTGTGAATGTTTTATTCACTATAAAACCTGCACCATTTTCATGTCTGTCATTAGATATTTCACTGTAGAATATTCTATTATTTGATTATAGGTTTCCATGGACTGGCCATTTGGTTTCTTTTATAGCTAAGATCTAAATATTATAATTTTCTATTTCATCAATTAGTAAAACAATTAGATGGAGTAATTTTTGGTTATAGCAGCAGTTGTTAATTACTGCATGGTATTCACATTTTAACAACTGTGATAAATAACCAAATTCACTTAAATAGCTTAATTCTGATTTGTGAAATGAGCTTAAATTTTGTTTTATTTTTAGTAGTTATTAAAACAATAATTAGTAACTTCATATTTGTTGTTAGAATCAGGTTAGTCTTAACCAAATCCGAAGGCAAGCAGAACAAATCAGTAACATGAGAACACGATGTGAAGAATCAATAGACAGGGAGAAAGAATTAACAAGTCACCTAAAAGAAGAAAAGAGGAAACTAACTGACTTGGAGTCTAAGGTATGATTAACAGTTTTCTAGGTAAGACATTTGTTTCACAGAAATATACAATGGCTATAAAGAGAATGAATGCTAAAATTCATGACTTGACTATCAAAAGTTAATGTGTCAGTACATTTTGTCAATGTTTACTATTTGTAACATTTAAGTCCTTCTACAATAGTCCTTCAATTGTTAGAATGGAGTTTCCATATCGTTATTTTGAAACAATAAGGTATCTCACACACATATACGTACACATCAAGTGAAGTGATTTGTTTCAAAGTAATTTGTTATTTATTTTATTTATTATTATTTTTATGTTCAGTACTAATTTTTGGAGGTAATGTACTAACTGGAGTTGTGAATGCAAAAGTTACAGTATTCTTAGGAAGGAAGATGAAAGTGGAGGGGGATTCAAATCTATTCGAGATAGAAAGCTATTAATGCAGTGTTAGTAACAAATATTTCATGTAGCACTGAGTTTGAACTCTCTGGTGCGAGGCAGTCTAAGATTAAATGCTCGGTGGGGTATTATTACAGGCCTACTAGATCTTTTGCTGGTGAAGATGAAATGCGCCAGTAAATTAGTCTGATGGATGTGAAATGAATAATTATCCTGGGAGACTTTAATTATCCAAACATAGATCAAGTAGCATTGTCATGAGAAGAAAAGTTGAATTCATTGCACTATTCTGAGAATTTCCTCAAACAGCATGAAACAAGGAACTTGAGCACTTCATGGGAAGCATTAAAAAAATGCTTAAAGGGTACAGTATTGAAATAAAATTCATTCCTAGCATTTAGAGAATAAATAAGGTAGGTGTGAAATGGATGTGAAATCTTATTAAGCAAGATATTCTCAAAAAAAAAAAAAGTGAAAGGAGTACTGTGTGTATAATAAGGATGACATCAGTTGTTATTAAAATTGCACATCTCGGATAGAAAAGTCGCAAGCGTTTTATGGAAAGTTAAATCTGAATATGCCAAGAACAACCCCAAAGAATGCTATCATTTATGTTGCAAGGACATGAAAGAAAGATTGTAGAAAGAACAACCTTGCTGAATGCAGTAGTAGATACAGAAAGAGATTGTTCAACTCATAAGAGCCCACTTCACTAAGAGTTGCCAATCTGCAACAAGTGATATGGAACTCATTGCGACATCTGCACTGAATGATGCCACTCTGGTGTACGAGGAGGAAGTCTTAGCACTGTTGCATAAACTAAATAAGAATTCGGCTATAGGTACTTAAAGGATATCAGTATGAATGCTAAGAGAGTATTTGGCAGAATTGGCTGGTGCCCTTGACTGCCTATATAACTCGCATCATAGCACAGGGGAGATTTCCATAGGAGTGAAAATATCATTTGATAATCTCATCGCACAAGGGTGGTGAAAAGACTTATCTATCTAGCTATTGATCTATGAGTATCTCTAGACTAATAGTGAAGATATTGGAAATGCTTGTTTGAACTTGCACTCAGAAATGCACTGACAGAAAACCTGCACATTTTGTAATGAACAGCATGTGCTTACTAAGGGAAGGCTATTGAGTGTTTGTGTAATGTATAGTTGTTAAGCAAAGAGAACGAATGCACCATGATTAGTAGTGTATCCTTCTGACCAGTTCTTGGTCCATCGTTATTCACTCTGTATATTAATGGCATTGATTTTATGGGATACATATGTTTGTTTGTGGTTCAAATAGCTGTTTGTGGTTCAAAAATAGGTAGGGTAATCAGGAATGCAACTGATATGCGCCACTTGGGGAACAATTTGAATAGGCTGGAATCTCGTTATACCAAAGTGCATATCACATTGTTGGGTTCATTTAGAAGATTGCAAATTCAAGGGTTACACAGCAAAGATAAAACCTAATGGATGATAGCAGTGCTAAAATAAGCATTGAGTTATAAGATAAGGATGTCCTAGTTTTTGAGGTGATGGAACAGTAGAGAAAGCACAAAGAAGGATGTTAATGATCTTGGGATTGTGAAGTTATATGATAGCAATCTACAAACTTATAAAAGGCTTATATAGTATATTGGCAAGTGACAATTTACAGAAAGCAGGACAAGGATGAGAGGGTATCATAGGAAATTGAGAATAAATGTGATCAAGAAAGGGATGCAAGAAGTGTGTGATTGGAGTAGCTTACTGTTTGAGGTGAGTGCATGCAGTGTGATTGAAGAAAAGTATGATACCTGGTGTGATGATGAAGCCCCCTGATTTCCTGGAGGTCTCTAATAATAATTAAAATCAAATCATTATTTTCTTATTTACTTCTAGACATAGCAGTGTGAAATTGCTTGTGCAGTTTGGTTAAATTTATAGTTCACATTATATAAATGTTTATATTTGTTAATTCTTTTCTTTATTTATGAAAGTTAAAAGAAGAACAAATGATGGCTAGAATTCATGCTGCTGAGCAGACTCAGATGGTGGCTGAACTGAAGCAGAAAGTGTCATCCTTAGAAGTAAAAGTTAGTATACAGATAATTGTGTCGAGTATTGGTATTCATTTAAATAAATTTTAGTAGTGTGAGACATTAGATTTCTAAACTTTGTGGCTTATTTGAAAGGATGATATATGCCTTTTGGTTGAAACAATCATTTCAAATCCTAAGAGATATGAAAAATATGCCTTTTTTCAATGAGGGTGAGTTATTTGGTCTCAGAGTTGGTCTGTTATAGAAGTTGTAGAGTTGGTCTATCTCCTGCCAAAAAATACTGATCAGTATGATACATATGATATACAATACATATTTAAAATAGAGAAAGTTTTACAACTGAAACTATTCATAAAACACAGGAATTTATTAGCTGCTATATTAAATAAATTACACAGACTAATTTCACCAACTAAAATAGAACTGAGAACCTTAGTAGCTCAGTTGGTATAGAAGAAGCCCTTTGGCCGGAAAGACCTGGGTTTGATTCCCATCCAAGATGTGAGGAACCTTTATGTGGTCTCTTTCGACTAAAGGTGAGTTAGTCACTCATACAGAGGCAGGTTTTTTTTTTTTCACCTGGAAATTCAGGTTTTTCAGCCCCCGGAACACACACAGATTTATAGTCATGAATACCTGCCCTTAGGGGATGCAGCAGAGGACTCACGAGCCAGCTGCATTAATTCATCGTAAGCCCTTCATTAGGAAGGAATTCAACCTTTCCTAAGGGATGGATAAGACGGATAGAATAGATTGAAAATAGAACTGGTGGCTTCTTCAGGATTAGACATATCAAAACAACTATATACACAACGATCGCAAATTGATTAAATGATGAAAATCTGTTACAATACTAAAGGTAAATTCATGCTAGACAAATGTAAAAATGCATGGCATGCATCACTCTGCAGTTAGTGACAGAAAGTGATTGTTGGTGAAGATGAAACCGCTAATGTTAAAAGATTTAATGAGAGATTTCCATATGTCAGTTCTTGGTTTTTATTCAGTGATCTGTGTGAATAGATGACTAACAGATTCCTTCAGAAATTTGGAATAAAGTTCTTTTCTATATAAGGTATGATTTAAAGGTTTTAATGAACTGCATGGTTGGCATTAAAAATTATGGTTGGCCAAACCAGGTCTGTCTTTTCTTTTATGGTCAACATCTTTTTTTTTATATCTGATGCACACAGGAAAGGTCACAAGACCTATAGCAGATTAATGCTGTGTGTGTAACATGTGTGAGAGGATAAGAAGAAAGGAGGACTCTGTTCACATTTTGTTTGAAAAGATAAAGGTCGTATGTGGAGGAAGCTGTTCCAAAGAACAAAAGTAGATGGAATGAAAGAGGAGGTAGTAAAGTTGGTTTTGTGAGTTTCAAGATGGACCATAAAAGGATGTGTTAGCAGTTTCACTTATTCTAATGATTTTGGAGGAATAATATAGGCCAATTCAGCAGAACACTGTTCATGAAAGTATCTGTAGAAGAGACAGAAGGCAGAAACTGAACATCTGTGAGAGAAGAATGAAGTGGATATGTGAGAGAGTGGATGTATCTGTAACATTTTCTTTCTGACCTCAAATTCAAGTTTGTCTGTCCTACGTGAGTTACTTTGAAAAGAGTATTTTAATTAATAGACTTGCAAGAGTCTTTGAATTGGATATTCTGGTTATTGGGAGTAGGGTTTGATAAGAAAAATCTATTATCTGTTTCCTTAGTCTGGAGTCTGTCTTGAGTTGGTCATTTTGTATAATAAAAACTGCTCTATTGTTTAGGGTGTGGATTATGTTTAATTTTTATGTGAACATTATTATCTGCAAGAGTAATACCACTTTCAAGATTTTTAGTGAATTATAAGAAAAGGAATTCATTTTAGAAATTATGGACTTTACAACTGTGTTATAAATAACTATTTTAATTTCCCGACGTTTCGACCTTCATATTAAGGTCATCATCTGGAGTATATACAAATATACAAAGACAAGCTGAGTTGCATTTCGCACGGCATGCTAAAGAGACAATGATTTGATCAACGGTTATTCTACTGACCTCTAGTGAAAATATTAAAAAAAAAAAAAAAAGATTACGAGAAGATAACGGACAATTCGGTGAACCATATCTTCAAACTAAGAAAGAAAATCTCATATCCAAATTTCATAGACTAAAAGATCGACAAAACCAACAAACATTTTTGGATTTCTCTGCAGTGAACATTAACAACCAACCAGAAGCAAGAAATAACAGGAGTCATCAATCGCCGCCAGGTAAAAGTAGCGTAGTCAAGCTATCCAACCACGCCTTAAACAAAGATGAACTCTCACTACTCAGCAAAGGTTTAAACTTTGCCATTGCAACCAGATCGATGAACAAACTGGATTTTATTTATAATATTGAAAGAGGCTTAAGATTCATCCCAACTACCATAGCAGATAAAATTTGTTTAGAAACTGCCAACATTTTAAATGTAAATTATAAGAAAACAATAACAAGCAACTTAATGAAACACGAATTAATAGGGGTGAAATCACTCAAATCAAATCCGGACATCATAATAACTAGAGCCGATAAAGGCAATGCCACCATTATTCTAAACCAAACGACATATTTAGAAAAAAATGAATCTGCTAGTCTCGGACTACAATACATATCAACTTGTTAACTACGATCCTACCAATAGAATAAAAAAGAAAACAGAAAAGCTACTTAAATCAGTTACCACATGGCCCTAAGATAGTCAAAAAAAAATTACTTCCGCACTACGCTCGTTCTCCGAAAATTTACGGTCTACCAAGGATACACAAACAAAACACACCACTCTGGCCGATAGTCAATGGTATAAACAGCTCGAATTATCACTAGCCAAGAAATTAGCATCAACACTCAAAGAGTTAGTTGGTCATTCCCCCTCCTATATCAGAAACACACAACACTTCATAAACATAATCAAAGACATTACATTAGAAAAAGATGATTTATTAGTCAGTTTTGACATCTCTGCCATCTTTACGAATGTTCCAATCAATGACACAATCCTTCTTTTACAGGACAAATTCCCTCCAGATATCACATTGCTCTTCGCACATGTATTATGTTCTGGTTATTTAGTATGGCAAAATGCTTTCTACCTACAAAAAGAAGACACAGCCATGGGCTTGCCATTATTTCCCCCCCCCCCCCCAATTGCTAACTTTTATATGGAACATTTTGAGCAACATGCTCTAGATTCCTCTCCTTTAAAACCCAAAGTCTGGCGTAGGTGCGTTGACGATGTTTTCGCATTCTGGTCCCATGGCCACTAGACACTTTCCTTAGCCACCTAAACAAACAACACAAACACATACAGTTCACAATTGAGATTGAAAAGCAGAACACACTTCCGTTTCTAGATACACTTGTCAGATGTCTTCCTTCTGGCAGTCTTTCCTTCAATGTTTACCAGAAACTGACACATACTGGCCTATATATACACATAAACTCCTACCACGATTCAACACAAAAACTAGGTGTCATTAATACTCTAAAAAAACAAGGCTTTCAAGATTTGCTCCAATGAACAATCGCTTAAAGAAGAATTTAAAATTATCAGCAATACTTTCCTAAAAAATGGTTACAGCCAAAACACTATTAACAAAATTCTCTACAAGAACTCAATAAAAAACAAAGATAAACCAGACTACAATAAAACTATAACCATTCCTCACATTAAAGGGACATCAGATAAAATAAATAGAATACTACGGAAAAACAATCTCAAAGCCACCTTTAAACCTCCTGCAAAATTAAAAAGCTTACTCAACTCATCCAAAGACCTACTCCCTCCACTGGCCCACCCCGAGTATACCGTGTTTATTGCAGCTGTAATGTACCATATATAGGGGAAACAGGATGCACAATTCCTATCAGACAAAAAGAACATAAACGACACATTAAATATGGTGAAGCTGGCGTTTCTGATCATGCCCTGAACATTTTATTATTCCTGTTCCATATATCTGAGTTACATCTGGAAAGATAGCAGTAGCCAGAGTACTAATAAAATATAATCTTCGTACCACATTTGAACTAATTGTCAAATTAGCAACTCTTATCTGTTCTCCTAAGGATAGAATTCATTCCCTGGCATATCCTAGAGTGTATGAAGTTTCATGTGACTGACTTGGCCTACTGTGGACAGACAGGAAGCTCTGTTAACTTGGAGAATTCTGCTGCCTAGGAGAACGTAAAAAATACATTTGTTACCATTAATTATGGCAATTTTGGACTGGCAGACCATGGTTTGGTCTGCAAGTCCAAAATTGGTGTCAGACCATGGTTTGTCTGACACCCCCTTCATACAGAATTAGATGGAAGAAAACAAATGTGCTTAATAGAAGTCAGAAAGATTATTTTTAGAGTCATCTATGGCTATGAAGCATTCTCTTAACCTGAACAAGTATGGTTACATTAATTTCTCAAAAGTTTGGGATACTGTTATCTTAAGATAAATTCCTACATAATTGTAATACTTCTTTTTTACAAATTAGAGGGTTTCAAATGAGGACTTCAGATCTTATGTCTGTTACAATTTGAATTGTTTCACTTACTCGTTGTCGTGTGTTAATTGTAACATATAATGTGCTCTGAAGATGCTGGTTTGAAATCCAGCAAAATATAAGCCAGTTTATAAACATAATTTTTATAATATTGTTCGTTTGGTGTTTTAATATCATTAAAATAAGTTATAAATCCATTTACAGTCCGGCACCAAACTTGCCGAACCAACTTCTCTGCCTCCTCTTTTATTCCATCAATTGTGTTCTTTAGAATAGCCTCTCTCATTCTTTCTTCCCCAAAGTTGTTCGAAATTTTACCCTTGCACAATGGTACTGATATATGCTATAGGTCTTGCAACTTTTCTTTGTCCCTGTAAGGACATAAGAGATATGTGTACATTACTAAGTGGAAGACATGGTCTTCTGTTTTTTTCAAAATACCATAAAACACAGGAACATGATAACTTTAACTCTGGCGTCAAACAAAGGGCAAATCTGTCATATGAATGAAGGAAGGAAAGTAATGTACAAGCTGAAAAGAAGGCTGCTGTTGATAGTGGAATAACCTGACCATACACATTATAATAGGTTTGTGGAATCAACTATCATTTTGAGTAATTTTAGTTATTTAAAAGGATTTTAAAAAAATACTCCATCTTTTCTCCTTGTTTAAAACATTGTTTAAAATTACAGAAGGAAAATATATTTGAAATCATTGCAAATTTATGGATCTTAAATGTGTATCTCAACCAATACTATTAGGATGATTCATTGGATAATTTGTTTACTACAAATCTGTTCATTTTTCTAGAATCAGGAAATGGTAACAGCAGGTCAACTGAGTAATAGTTCAGATAATGATGAAGTTAAAGATCTTCAAGACAAAATGGCTGACCTTCAAGCTGAGGTGAGTTAGATTTAGTAAGCAGTTTTATATTTTAAATGCAGTAATTTCTCTCCATAATGAATATTGTTACTGAGTTTACTAAACTACCAAAAAAAAAAAAAAAAAAAAATCCATCCAAAGCCAAGTAATATCAGTGCTCTAAGTGAAATTCACTTACAAAAGCACTAATGAAGGAATACACAGTTAACAAAACTAACAGTTTATTCCTTCGGTCCATGTTGGTTCACTAGTGGGAATTTGACTTTCATTTCGAAAGACTTGGGTTTGAATTCTGTTGCTGATTGGAAGAACCTTTTAAAGCTTTTCACATGAATGTGTATTTAGGGAGTCTCATATAAAAGTGGCTTGGTTTTCCTGCCTGGTAATTCATATTTTTCTTCTATCAAGCAGTTAAATCAACTATACATGTGCATAATGCACCAATTCATTGGAAATTACAGCAGAGGAATAGCAAGCTGGCTGCATTGAATGTTTGTAAGCCCCCAACCAGGACTCAGTCTATCTTAGTATGGAAGAGAACTGTTAATCACTCATTGCTTTACATAACTTAATATATTGAACAAATAGGAGGGTTGTCATTTATTCTTGACACTAAAAATTGTCTTCTTAATACAAAGAAGATGCAATAAAACATTTTTTTAAAAATTCTGTGTAATTATTCTTTCAATCTGTACATGTGCTCCATTTGATTTTAAGACTGATAATGAGTGAGGTGTATTCATTGTTCAGGCTGATCACAGGACATTTTCAAATGAGCATCCAACATGCAGAAGTACTCATGTTTTGATTTCAGTCGCAGCTTCTCTGATAGCTTTATGTTATGCTTTTATTATATAGATGGATGTATCATTCAAGATATAGTTTGATATGTAAACAAAAACTCTTCCAGTTCCATGTGGCTGTGATTTTTTTATATTTTTTAAGGGACTGTTAGATACAATTTTCTTTATTAGAAAATTGGAATGAAGAATGGAATGAGTGAATCACGTGCTTACTGCATTGATTCTTGCTCTTTATTTTCACATAAATTTCCCAAAAGGAATATTTCTAAATTTTACTTGTTATTATAATAACAGAATTAACTCATGTAAATTATTCTTTATTCGTAGAATTTTCGCCTGAGTATCACAGGCATCATCAGTACAGGTATAAAGGCTAATTAAACAATAACTGTTATATTCACAAAGCGCTACCTAAGTAGCTAAGGTTAAATATCCTAAATTTATTTTAAAAAAAAAATATATATATATTTTTATTATTATTGTTTTTAATATATATATAAATATATATATGTGTGTATACAATTACAAGTTAGGAAAGATTTGCTATAGAGTACTATCTCCCACAAGGGGGGGGATAGATGTAGACCATCAGATCTGTTTAGGTTAGGGGAGTGAAGTAACGTTTCACGTTTCTTTGTAAAGCCATTCCATTAGGAACCGACTTTTGTGAATGACTTTTGTCTTGTTCCACTGAACTCTATGTCTGGTGTTGATGGAATTCTCTGCAAGTCTGTTCAGGTTGAACCTGAACAGTCTTGCAGGGAATCTGGTAGACACCTGGATAGCTGAGATTTGGGAGCTTGTCCTTTGGAGGATTGAGGAATGTGGAGATTTTTCTGACGGGGTCGAAAGGCCACACATATATTTAGTGGTTTTAACACTTTAGCTATGCATTTGCTAACATGTGTAGGTTCTTCTGTATTTGAAGAGGATGCTCCAGCATCCTCTTCAAATACAGAAGAACTGCTTAAAGCTCTTTTTATGAAGGATTCTTATAACCATTGGATATGAAGGAGGAATTAATATTGTAATTCTTTTTGTAATAGTTCTTCTGAAGAACAAAAGGAGTGGGCTCTATGAACTGGTGTTTTTATGGTACTCGCCTTTTGACTGGGATGATGTGATTCAGCATGGATGTACTTGCCTGTATGAGCCTCCTTCCTATAGACTGTGAATTGTAGGTTACCATCTGGTTGGCAAAGAATTAAGAGGTCTAGAAAGGCTAACTGCTTCTAGGCTGAACTGGATCCATGGATGAAGTGCATTTATTTTTGAGAGAAACTGTTGTAATTCTTCCATAGTGCCCTTCCATATGGCAAAAATTTCTAAATTTATTTCAATAACATTAATAATTTTATATTTTAATGTTTAGCTGTGCCAATTTGGCACAAAAACTGCAGACATGAATAAAATTATTCCTTAAATCGTAGGATAAATAATAACATCCATGTGGGGATGCTGACATTCTTTCATTTTACATAAGATACTATTTGGTTTTTCAGGTCTTATGACATTGTTGCATTCACGTTGTTCAGAATGACAGCCATATTCACTTGATTCTCTTATTTTAATTTTGTGACTGAAAACTTTGTATCAAGTAATTCAAAATTGATTACTACTGTTTGATAAAGAAATTCACTGCATTACCATTTCATGTCCAATTTTATTAAAATTATCCATATAACTTCAGTAAGAGTCTGTGCAATTAGCTGAGTGGCTATGTGCTTTGCAGCCATGTTCAAGTTTCCTAGGTTCGATTCTCGTCACTGACGTGAGGAGTTTAAGGATCTTTCTCAGCCATAGCCAAGTTAGCCGGGTCTTGGGCTAACTTGACCTGTGTGGACAGCAGGGTTTTTTCTCACCAGTTTATCTGGGGTTTTTTATCCGGCAAACAGGCAAACCGGCCCCGTGAACACACAGGCTACTGTAATAGGACACACTGGGAGGCATAGGGCTAACCACTTTATCCTCGGGACAGGTTTGGCTTAGAAGAGCTAAGGATAGCTCCATAACAGGCCACTAGGCCTAATACATAAAGGGAAGAAGAACAACAACAAATTCAGTAGGATCATACAGATTTTTCCTTTGTTTTAATTTAATTTTTTTCTGACAAATTTTTGTCATGTATGAAAAAATAATACAAGTGTGCTGCACTCACATCACTAGGTTTTACATCTATTTAGACACACAGTAGTATGATATATCACAGGGGTGGTATATCATACTACTGTGTGATACGCATCCTTTTGGAGCCAAAATAATTCCTGTAAGACTTAGAAGAGCCACACCTTTGACCGATGCAGTGGTATAAGTGAGTGTGCGCATGGCGAAGTTGTAACGAGCTTTGACTAATCACACACCTAATTTTAAGGAGCTTACTAAGAAAATGGATACAAGAAGGCCTCTACTAGTAAATAACTAAAATTATGTTTCAACTTTAAAATTATTCTAATTATTCAGAGTAAACTTCATTTAATGTGTTTCAAATTAAACTTTTTTATTGTAGTAATTTTTATTAACCCTGTTTTCTCTCTCTTCTCTCTTTTTTTAATTTTGTTCCTCTTTTTTGTTGTCTCCTCTTCTCTTTTTGTGTATTTTTTTCCTGGTAGATTATGAAGAGCCACATGACGTGTGGATGTGAGCTGCATACTGCTCACCAGCCAAGTTGTGGCTGCCCCTGATATATCACATCATGAATTTTAATTCTCCTTCACAATGTTTCCACACATCAGTGTATATGGAGATTTAATTTTCATTCAATAAATAATATAAAAAAGAGGCTTTCTATCATTTTTGGTGTTCCAGTGTGAAGCTTTTATTTTGATACTTCTCACATGACATACTGTATCATGGACAGAGCCCAAATTCTTATACATCTGTTTGGAGCTGTGTAAAAGAAGCTGAAGTGAATGAAAATAATCAGTTGCTAACAAAACAAGTCCTCCCAATAGCTTTATAATATATTTGATGTTATAACATAGTGGATAAAAAATTGCTCTTGGCAAAGAAGTATAACTATAATAACAAAGTTATGTTATCAAAACTTGCCTAATTGCAGGGTTTTATTTATGTTTAAAAGTCTAAGATTATTTCTCTTAACCTTTTAAAGACATCATGACATCTGTCCTTAATTTGAAAGATCAGGGAATTCTGTATAGAATCTTAGTAACCTTTACAAGGATTTAACTGAAAGTCAGTTAGCCAATTTCATTTAGAGGTGGAAGGGCTTTTCTCAGAAACTCAATTTTTCATCATACAAAACAAGCAAACTGGACAGAGAACACATGTACTTAACAGACGTAATTACTCTGGCCTTTGTAACCTTAGTTGCATTTGCTTTGCATAATTCCAACCACTTCTATATTTTTTGTGCATACAAACAATTAAAATGCCAAATTGAGATGATTTAGTGTTTATTTTTTAGTCCTAACAAAATCTTAATAACAATCCATGAATTAATTTGCTTCAATGTTTGTAGATTTCACATTTGACATGTATTTTGAAACCAACATAGGTTTCAAACTTTAGTGATGTATTCATTGTTTTCTGTTTCTTCTTGAGAGTTTGTTGTATTCATAGTTGTTTCTAATACTACTCAAAAGTGCTGCAGGGTATGTAACATAAAAAGTTATTGACTTTAGTTAAGGCCACAGCTTGAGTGCATTATGTGGTCAGTATAAAAAAAAAAATGCAGATTATTTTACAGGCCTGCTTATAATAACTGTGCTATAGTGGTAATGAGCAGGCCTTACAGGCCTATTAATTACCACCATAGCACAGTTGAAAGAATAACACTTCTGTTTTCTGGGAAATATTAAGACACACAGAGCATCGAACTGAATATGAGTTAGCTGGTCTCATAAACTGGTGGCAGTTTGTTATCTTGGAATCTCAGGCCTTTTTTTTTTTTCATCCCACATGCAAACTGCTAAAGACCATGCAGTTTAATGACATGAGTTTTGTCTCATAGTCTTACTATATGTAAGCAAATGAGACAAATATATTGTCTCCAAACAACAATATATGATTAGATTACACCAATCTAAACAAAAATTGGTGTAATCTAAACAGCTAGGTGGACTAAGAAAAGTGGCAGAATTTTTTTATCTGGAACTTGGATTTTGTCACCAAATTCCTGATGTGTATACCCTTAGAGAGTGTGTACAAGATGCATACAAGAGGCATATTTTAACACAAAGGCTCTAATATATGCAGAATAGAATTTCATTCATTATTAATGATTTCAGTGATAGTATTAACCATGCTACCGGCCAGGACATATATATATATATATATATATATATATATATATATATACACATCCACATTTCCATGGATGTGAAGTGCATGTTAAAATTGTAATACCATTGATATTACATTGAAATTTATGATGGAAATGAAGCTTTTGCGGATGCGTATTTGATCTTTAATGGCCGGTAAGGTGGTTAATGGAAATCACACATCTATGTATCAATATGTTTTAGCTGTTTGGTATATCTTTCTGTTTTAAGCATTTATTAAATATATTTTTTAGTTCTCTTAATATTTCTCCTGCTGCTTTAATCATTTTTATCATAACTCCATCTTCTGAAATTTTATTATTTTTCATATCATTCATTGCTTGTTCAATATTTCATCCGGACAGGATATCTTTGATATCCTGTCCATTTTCATCTTCTAATATAACATCACCCACTTCTAATATTACATCATTCACAGTCACAATAAATCAGAAAAATGTGGCCATAGAATGGATACTCACTACAGGATCCTCTAGTCCAGTACATGGCTGTTGCATTGGGTGTTGATTTAAATTTTAGCAGTTATTTAAAGAGTGCTGAAGCATTTCTACATGGCCCAAATTTAAGCTGTCTGTTCATTGCAATTGGAAGATTCTCATCCTGATAAATGGCAAGCATTAACTTACTTTTTTCATGTCATCTTTTTGTAAATTTTATTAGTTTGTTTTATTTTAATTTAATTTAAAATTTAGTTTTATTTTTAATTTTTTTTTTTTTGTAACCGCCCATTGTAAGGTGATGCTTCAGCACATGGCTCAGCATCTGTAAAAAAGGAATAACTTTCTGTTATGCGTACTTCTTCACCTTGTGAATGTGTTTGTGTACTGATAATGACCTGTTAGTTTAAAGCCAAAATATTTGCAATAATAAAATTATCAATTCTTGTGAATAAGTTTCTAATAATTATTACTACTATGTCTAAAGTGCCAATAAAAACTCATTTATTAGTACATAATTATAGTACTTGATTTCTAATTATTTTGCTATATTTATTTTTTTTTATTCAAGATATATTTAGGCATTTTTTCCATTTGAATAGTAAACTAATGGAATAATTTTTAATTCTCAGGTAATGAGACTAGATATGCTGAATAAAAAGTTAGCATCTACACTGACTATGAGAAATTTCAGACAGGATAGTTTAGGTGGTCGCAGTAGTAGTAGTAGTAGTAGTTCG
This sequence comes from Typopeltis vanoorti, assembly GCF_054136105.1. Classification (NCBI taxonomy): domain Eukaryota; kingdom Metazoa; phylum Arthropoda; class Arachnida; order Uropygi; family Thelyphonidae; genus Typopeltis; species Typopeltis vanoorti. Next base: position 179,074,130 of record NC_143549.1, on the reverse strand, counting down.
GAGAGTTCCACTAGCCGCCTAAACGGCTTCAGTAGGAGCTTTAGTGCCACAGAAGATGCTATTAAAACATATCTGACTCCACTTGAAGTAGATGAACCCCTACATCATGTTATAAACAAATTCAACACTGTAAATGGTGAAGTTTAACAGTCCTACTGGCTATTCTGTGTTCTATTATCTGTGATCAACTCCACTGTAACTGAAGTGAATTCTTTTTATTTCTGCCTGACTGGAATCAGGATGAGAAGTCTTAAGTGGCTTTTTAAATGTCAGGAGTTTGATACCTGTGGGACCAAAAAAAATTTTATTCTGTTATAGACTGCCATGGTGACTTCTTTTAAGGCAGATTTTATATACACATTTATGCAAGCGATTCTAGTGAATGCCATTTTAAAAGTTAGTAGAACGTTGTATGTCTATTCTACTGTGATGTGACAGTGCCTCATTCTACAATTCCTAAGATGACTATTTTTGTTTTGTTTTTAAATGAGAGATAATAGATTGCTTGTTGTAAAGATGGAAAATATGTTATTGTTAATATATTATGCTGTTAAGTGCACAATGTCATGTAGTTTATGTAATTTGGTTGGCAGTTTTGCCTGGCCATATGAATTGAAAAGCCTTTAGTCTTATATGAGACAAACAACTTTAAGGAGTTTTTGTCCATGTTTCAATTTCAATCAGCCGTTTTATGTATTGAAGCATTTACAGCTATTTATTCAAATTCTGTACTTACTTTTTTTTTTTGTAGAATTTAACTGTTTTTAAAAAAGCATTTCATATAAGGTGTCTTCCTGTCAATAAGTTATAAAACAAAAATCAAATGTAGGAAATTTTTTTTTTCATAAAAGGACCAATATGCAATCAAAATTTGGTAAACTAAGAATAATGTTAGATATGTGAGAAAAATAACTAAAACAGGAATATTTTAATTAAAAAAATTGTATTTTAAATCTACTTAAATCCACAAGTAAGAGTGTTTGTGAAGAAATTATTCATAATTGTTTGTAGGTGAGTTTGTGAAGAGTAGATTTTTTAAAATAAAAAATTCATTTTGAATTGGAATATTTATTTGTAACAGTTATAAGCTACTATTTAGCTACTATATTAAGTTACATTTTAGAAATATAATTTAATCAAAGTTAGGAGGTAAAAAAAGCAAAGCTATTTTGGCATTGGAGCATCGCCTTCACCACTAGCAACAAACTACAAAATTTACTTTTAAAAAAAAACAGAACCACAATAGCTCGGGCAAACATGCTATTATGCCATAATGATGTTCATAAGTTTGATGACCAGTCAAGATGCAATAGCTGTCATATTGGTTCCACCATTCAGTCTAGTATTATTGATTTCCAGAAAATGAAACCAAATTACATTGTTCTGAATCTTTAGAAAAAAAACCCATTTAATCTGTTCTAAACACAGAAAAGATCCAATCTGCTGTCACCCTTCATGGTAATTAAACAAAAAAATAAAAATAAAAAACCACACGGCTATCTCACAGTTTTTGGTTCTCTTCATCTGATAGTGTTTTAGAAGACATGGCGCACTTGCCATGTATGTTGCTGGCTTACTGTGTATGTAACAAGTTTGGTCGATTGGTAGAGCCTCACTATTAATGGCTTAAGCAAGTTTGAGCGCGGTTAGTAGTTGGACGGGGATCAATCGTTCGATGCTGTTGGCACACTCTCCCTCGATGAGTCTTTTCCCTCCCTAGAGGTGTCACATAATAATAATGTAACAAGTTTTTATTATTTTTCTTTATTCTCAAGTCTTTCAAATCCATAATTTCTATATTATATTATTATTATTACATGACACCTCCAGGGAGTCCATAGATTCATCGAGGGAAGGCACCCACTCTACAACTCTGTCTCCACCACTCAATCCACCAACCAGTGCCATAACAAGGGCGTGGTGAAAGAGGTGCCCGCTACAGGCGCAAAACATATAACATTTTTGTCATTTTTTTGTTAAGGGGGGCGCAAGTTAGACACTTGCCACAGGCGCTTCATAGCCTCATTACGTCACTGCCACCAACTACAACGAACCACAACTACACCAACACCATCTACCACCCACTACCACTAGTGACTTCACAGACAATCACAAACATCTGTGCCCACAGCAGGATTCAAACGCACAGCCTTTTGGCTGGAGAGTGGATACGCTAACCACTCGGCCAACCAGGCCGGTTTCATTATATAATGAAACCTGTGGAGTATTCCTAACTATAAATTCACACGTATACCACAGTAATTTAAAATTTTTATAATATGTAGATATTTCATCTTAAGTATCTTAAGACATTATCAGTATAGTTATTACAAACAATACTAGAAATTACATTCAAAGGAACAGTTAGTGCACATGCTTACATTGGAATCCCTCTATGCATAGAGTAGTAACGTATTTGAGGACACAAAAAAAAAATTAATTTGGCTATAATTAAAATTAAATTAAAATATATCTGATAAATTTATTTTATACAATTGAGGATAATGATTTCCTAGACTTTTTGGATAATGAGAAGTCAGTGAGGTTCAGATTGGGTCTGTGATGTAAGGCTTCAGCACTTTCTTTATATGAATGCTCATGTTTATATAAAGATCTGTGTAGCAGCTTAGTGTTTTTCCATTGGATCCTATGGTTAGGGTTTTCAACTCCATGTTGTGTGAGGCCAGATTTGTGCAGTTTGCTACCACAATTTGCTACCTTCTCCAAAAGACAAACTCTCACTTATGATGCTACCTGGTATATTATTATTTATTATTATTATTTCCCAAGACCTCATGGAGTCAAAGACTCATCTTTTTCAGTGTATTTCATGTTGAGTGATTGGAGAAATGTTGAATAGCAGTGGGGAAGAGGACAGAAGACCGTTTAGGGATGTAAGATGTCTTACTACGGACAAACAGGAAGATCTATAAGTAAATTCATATCTGAACATGAAGATCACATCCATTTTATCAAACTACACAAATTTGGCCTAGCACAACATGGAGTTGAATACCCTAATCATAGGATCCAATGGAAAAACATCAAGCTGCTAGACAGATCCTTATATAAACATGAGCATTTATTTAAAGAAAGTGCTGAAGCCTCGTGTCACAGACCCAATCTGACCGTAATGACTGTCTCACTATCCCAGAAGTGTGGGAAATTATTATCCTCAATTGTATAAAATAAATTTATCAGATATTTTAATTTAATTTTAATTACAGCCAAATTAAATTTTTTGTTTTTTTTTTTTTTTTGGTCCTCAAACACTGCTGTATGCACAGAGGGATTCCAATGTAAGCATGTGCACTAACTGTACTTATGATGTCTTAAGATACTTAAGACGAAATATCTACATATTATTAAAATTTAATTACTGTTTTATAGTTATAAATCCATAGTTTGTGTAATTCATCTTTATGGTGTCTTCCCCCCCAATTGGTTTTATTTGTGTTTTTCATTCAACTGAATGTATTTCTGCACCCAGTTGTCAGTATTATATGCTCACCACTTTTAATTTTATACTGTCTCAGCTCTGATTGTCTTGTGCCAAGTTTTTACCATCTTACCTTCAGAAATTTTTGCACAGGTATGTAAATGAATATCCTTTAATTAAAATCTCTCTCTCTGAAAATTTTACCTTTCTTAGCTTAGTTGTTACAAAGGGGGGGGGGCTGCTTCATTGTCAAAATGGCTCAGCTTTTTTTTTTTCCAGCTTTAAACAATTTTAGGAGCATCATGATTTTTCAGAAAATTTTCTAATATTAATAATTTACTCATTTACTTTGAAATATGATTTTAATTAAAGCCATCTTATGCTTCACTGCTGGTCAAAATAATTACTATTTTCTCAAGAGTATATGTCGAATACATTATTACATCTTAACCTGCCTCACTATCTAGGGAGAAGGGATTTTAGTAGTTTCATGGTAATGTTGCAATGTATGGGACTGTATTGTTTACATTGGTGCAAGGAAGGAAAGTAAAAATGCAGAGGTGAAGTTATTATTGTGACCCCCATGGAGTTGACACTCATCATTAGTGTCTTCACTGTTAAATGCACTGCTTATATCCTTGTAAGCCTGTTTACTCTTTCTGCATTTGCCATATTATTCTCCATATGTTTCCACTTGCCCGTCATGACCTAGTGGTGTGTGTGTGAGGGGGGGGGTGAAACTGTTCTCACTCTCATGTCCATACTTTCCTTGTGCAACTTCTGGGGATGAGCTTTTGTTCTCTACTTGTCTTCTTTCACTCTATGAAAAATTCCTTTTTTGGATGCAAATGCTTCATGAACTGATGTCCCTATCATATGCCTTTCCTTTGTCTGCAGATTATTCCCTCAGTTTGTCTTTATACTACGGGTTACAGAGGCATGAAGTATAACAGCTTTATTTTTAGATGTCATTATCCTCTCAATGCCATAATTTGCTGATACAATACTTGCAGCATATCCCTAAATTTCAGATCCTTGTCTACTATTATTATAGGTTCCTTCAGTGTATCTTGAAGAAAATTGGATTTTTGATCTTGCAAACCAGCCAGAACAAAACGCAGTAAAGAAATGTTTATAAGGATTTTTCAGATGAAAGTGAGAATACCTGGCATCCTATAGGAATGAAAGGGATTTCCTTTATGAAACCAATTTTACATCAGATAAGCATGGCAGCCCAAAGAATATAAACATGCTCAATTAGCAGATAAAATACTGAATTCATAGCTATAGTTTCTTTGGCCATCATTCCAACCACCAGACTTTGTCTACATAGTCTATTCATATCTCCAGTAGCACCACATCATCAGTTTTACTTCAGAATGCTCCGTAATTATGCATTATCTAGACAGCTGCATATCCCCATTTAACCTCTACTAAAAAAAAGGTTCTAAGACAAATCCCTATGGCACACCACTGGTGACTTTCTTCTGGGATATTATTATTCTACTCCCCCCCCCCTCCAAACATAACTTGTATTGGGGACATTATCTGATGAATATCACATACTGTCAGATATATGTCAGAACATTTTGATAGGTTGTGAGATACCCATCAGACAACCAATCCCCTAATTTGTCTGAGAGAGAGATAAATTTCCATCCATAGTTCAACATTAAGTGTGTGAGTAAAGCAGAAAACTTGAAGAGGTGCAAAGATGCAAAAAATTTGGGGTATGATCTTAAACCTGTCTTTATGCTATCATACATCACATTAGCTGGCAGTAACATTAACTAGTATACAGCATTTGACATGGAATTAAATGGTAGTATGCAGTGAACATAAGTTTGAAAACCATTAGTATCAAACTAAAATTATTTGGTCTGTTAATAATAAGTCAAATGAGTGTAAGTTAAGTTGCATTTTTTAAAATTAAATATGCATTTCAAGTCAATAAAGACAAAAAAGTTAAAGTAAATATGCAGTAGCCAGCCTGGTTGGCCGAGTGGTTAGCGTATCCGCTCTCCAGCCAAAAGGCTGCAGGTTCGAATCCTGCCATGGGCATGGATGTTTGTGATTGTCTGTGAAAACTAGTAGTGGTCAGCAGTAGATGGTGCTGGTGTAGATGAAGGTAGTTGCGGTTAGTGGGAATGGTGGAGACCGAGAGTTATAGAGTAGGTGCCCTCCCTTGATGAGTCTTTGGCCTCCCTGGAGGTGTTATGTAATAATAATAATAAAGTCTACTATTTATTTATGAAAGTTTTTAGCTCATTTTATTTAAAAAAAAAAATTTTGTAGCAAGTATTGAAAGGTTAAATGTATTTAGTTGAGTAAGGTATGACATTTATTAATTTTATATTTCTCAACATCTATAAGAAAAGTTTTAATATCATTTGAGGTCTGTGGTTTAGCAGCATCATTCCCCCCCCCCCTCCAGTCCATCATTAGATTATCACTAACTTAATTTTTAAAATTTTGAAATATAAAATTTAAATTTCAGTTCTTTCCTTCCTAGAAATGACAATATAAAATGAAATAACTAACAAGACTGTACAATGAAGGAAAATTACATAATTAAAATAGTACTATTAGTTACTTCTCTTTCTTAACTATAAAGAAAACTTAAGTTTTAAGGATTAAATACCCTTTTATGATATGCTACTCAAATGGGTATTCATGCAGAATATTGAACTTATTTAACATGCAGTGTGCAGCTGGAGCTAGTTAAAGGACTTGCTGTAAATTATTAAGCTGGGTTCATGATTTTACAATGTTAGTATAGTGACAGGAGAGGAGAGTTTATCAGCAAAATAGGAAAATACTTTCAAATCTTGCTGATTTAGAACTATTACTATTTCTAGTAGATGAAATAAGCAGTTACTGCTTCTGTTTATTAATGCAACTCCATAAAGGCTGTCTGTACTCTTAGTGGAAACTTGGAGAAAATCTGGACAGTTTTTTTTTTAAACTATTGTGATACATTTGGTGAGACTAACATTTAAAACAATGTATTTTTTGATTTTTTTTGAAATTAAGCATGTGATACGGAGAAAAAGGGCATTGTGGAGACAGCATAAGAGAAGTGGAAATAACCAATTTCATGAGGTCTACAAAGACCAAGCAAGGAGGGTGACTTGGTTGGTGAGAGTAGCTAAAGAGAGGTATGAACAGCAGTTAGCTAATGAAGCCAAAAAGAATCCTAGGGAGTTCTTTCGATATGTAGCCAGCAAAAGAAAGAATGATTATGGAAGGATGACATTGATTGGAGAAAATGGTATAAAGACAGCTGTTGCAGAATGTGTAGTGGAAATACTTAATGAGCAGTTCATAAAGATCTTTCAGTCTTGTGAATGTGACTTCATGGAGAGATTGAGAGCAGTTGATGATGGGGAGGAGAGACTGACTGTAAGTGAGCAAGAGGTGTTTGGAGAGTTGAGTAAACTAGATGTAAATAAGACTGTGGGACTTGATAATATATCGGCGCGTATTCTGAAGGAATGTGCCAGGGAGCTGACACCTGCCTTGGCATATTTTTTTGATACAAGTCTTGCACTTGGTCAAATTCCTAAGGAGGGCAAGATTGTGCCACTTCATAAAGGAGGTGATTGAACTCAAGCATGAAACTATAGGCCTATCTGTGTGTCATAGATAGGAGAAGTTGTTGTCGTAGTTGTTGAAGAAGCTTGTGAGAACTAGAATCCAGAGTTGGGTTGATAACAATGGTATCTTTGATGGACAGCATGGATTTGCTAAAGGGAGGTCATGTTTTAGTAATCTACTTACTTATTACAATAAAGTGACTGCTTCCTTGGACAGAGGAAAAGGATACACAGTAATATACTTTGATTTTGCAAAGGCTTTTGATACAGTACCTCATGATAGGTTGACAGTCAAACTAAAGCAGATGGGGTTGGATATTATCTTGGTGCATTGGATTGGAGACTGGCTATCTGATAGGTATCAACAAGTTGTGTATGGGGGTGCGTAATCCAGGAAAAGGAAAGTCACTAGTGGAGTGCCTTGGGGTCTGTTTTAGGGCCATTACTGTTTAACTTGTATATTAATGATATTGGCGAAGATTTGGATGGAGATATTCAGTTGTTTGCAGATGATGCAAAGTTGGGACGAACCATAAAGAGTAGTGAAGACATTGTGGCCTTGCAAGAAGACTTGTTTTAAAATTTGGCAAACAAAGATGGGATGCAGAATTTATGCTTGGTGAGAATATATTGTTGGAGGTAGAGGAAATAAGAGATCTGGGGGTGATAGTGGATAAGGATCTAAAATTTAGGGGACACATCGCCAAAATTGTGAAGACAACACAAAGGCTTCTGAGAATGATGCGGAGGACACTGACATGTAGAAGTAGGGAGATTCTTGTTCCGTTGTATAAGGCATTGATTAAGCCACACATGGCCTATTGTGACTATTGTGCCCAGATTTGGTCACTGGGTTTTCAGAAGGATGAAGAGCTGTTGGAAAGGATCCAAAGGCAACTGACTAAGGTAGTTTCTGAATTCTGGAATGTCGAGTATGAGGAAAGATTGAGAAGATGTAATTTGCAGAGTCTGCTGGACAGGAGGAAGAGGGGAGATATGATAGAGACCTACAAGTTGGTAAGGGGTTGTTATAGGATCAGTGGTGGAGAAGTTCTACAGAGAATAGTGGGAGAACCAGAGGTCATCCCTGGAAACTGTATAAAGAGGGTGTGAGTAGGGGGGTGAGAGAGGTTTTTTTCATGCATAGTTGTAAATCATTGGAATGCCTTGCCTGAGAGTGTGGTGTCTGCAAGGAGTTTGAGTGTGTTTAAGACACGGTATGATGAGATGTTTGTGATAAAAGGACTTCCCATGAGGTCTTGGGGTAATAATAATAATAATAATTTTGTTAGCAGTGTGAAGACTAATGGTAGTTGTCTTTTAATTTTACATGTTTTGATGAAATATTATAAAATTTAATGAAGGGAAATCACTTATGTTTACTTAAACATAGCATATTGTAAACCCAGCTTAAAATCACAAATAATAAAATTATATTTTATTACTTGTGATTTTTATTATAAGTAAACTCCTTTTATGAAACTAGAAAATTATCTTCAAATGCATTGTAGAACAGATTTTCAGATAATGACAGAGCTACTCAACTCGTATACTACATCTGTTACAAAATGTTGCATTTAAAAAGGAAACCTGAATATGTGAAACTACTCGAAGTGCAACTTAGGGAGGCTGAAATAAACTCACTTTCACAGTCTAAATTTCAAATACTCTGGAAAGGGGTTGATTTTAAACAATTTATAATTGGTGGAAACACTGAAAGATCTAAACATCTTTCATAGCAGAAATGGCCGCCTCCTTTTACATATATTAAGCCTAATGGCCTGTTACATTCGTATTAGGCATGACCTATTAAGATTTGAAACCATGACTGTTCTGAGGATAAGGTGGTTAGCCCTATGTCTGTAGATGCATGTGTTCACGGGGCCGATTTGCCTGTTCTGGGGGATGGAAGGATGAAAAAGCTCCCTACCTCCTTATGAGACCAGCTAACTCACCTTTAGTTGAAAGAGACCAGATAAAGGTTCTTCACGTCTCAGACGGGGATCAAAACCCAGGCCTTTCCAATCAAAGGGCTTAATCTATATACCGCCTGAGCTATGGAGGCTCAGAAATGGATTCAGCAGCTAGTAAACCAGTACAGTTCAATCCATGTAAACATTTGTTGCCTGTTGGCATAAAACTGGATTATATACTGTACTGACACTATTAATATTGTGACCCCAGCCTAATAATTGTTGCATATTTAATCAAGGTTAATTTATTTGGTAGGTTATTTTTGCTAGTACGTTATTTTAGGATAAATGAACCATGAAAGTATTGCACACTTATATGAAATTGATAACATTTAGTATATGATTTGCTTGTGTATTTCTTAATCATAAGCCTCATTGGCATAAAGACTTACAATATCATCTAATATTTAAAGTAGTTTATCACATGTATGATCAGCTGGTTCACAGAATATTGATGTTAATCATCAATAAATAGCAGAATAGCATTTAATGTTACTGATATTTTATTATGTATTAATATATGTTCATATTATATAGACTTCATTGTCCAGCTAACTTCAGTGTTGGATTTCATCAGCTGGATTGAGAAACTGGAGATGCAGAGATAGTTTTTAAAGAAATGAAACAAGTTTCAACTTTTATAGATCAAAGGAGATATTGCTTATGTATCTGCACATTACATTTTAGTTTTTGGCATATGTTAATATAAGATTGTAATTTAAAATTGCTAGATCATAAAATTTGTTTAGTATTCAAAATATATTAACATGGAAATTAGAATTCATTGAAAACAAATGCATTATCTGCCAAAGAAATATATTAATGTCTTGGAGACAGCCTACCACAGTAAGATTATGTCAATTTCATTACATAGTACAATCCAGTATAATAGTTATTTGGAATAAAATAAGAAATTGTGTTGGTACAAAGTAGGAAATAGGATAAACGGGAAGCAGAATGATTATGAATAATATTTGTATTCAAACATGTACTAAAACTACTATCATATCTTTCATCTTGGTATCTTTAATTTAAATTATAAAACCAACTTTTTTACTTGCACTGTTCATATAATGCATTATATAAACTGACCCAGTGAAAATAATTGAGCAAAGCCTATTCGATTGGGAGAGTATTTTATTTTTATTCCTACATTATATCTGTAATTGAAGTTTTTAGAAAAAGAACATAATAGAGAGCATAATTATTATTAACATCTGACATATGCAGTAACTATATAACAGAAGGAACTGTTAGTAGTGTCAGAATTTAGTTCATTTATTTATGTTACGTGTTTTCTTTTCATTACCTTTTTTTTTTTAATGTATTAAGTTTTACTGAACCACAGATTTAAAATTGTAAGCAATTTTTTAAATACGCACCCAAATATAAAGATAAATAGACATTCAAGTCATGTCTGACTTTATTTCCTTGGGTTCAGCAGTACATACATGTAAATTAAGGCAGTGTACTGGATGATCCACTTGCAGAAGCTTTATATTTTCTACATAAAAATTGCACACACTTTGCAAATAAGAAAACTGCGAAGGAATGAACATAAAAATTGTGTCCCAGAATTTTGTATTATGCAGCTACCATATTTCCAATTTCAGACCATGTACAGTTTGTCAGATAGGCATATATATGTATGCAATTTAAATGTTTTGTCTTTGTGAATTATGTGCACTCTCCAATTGTATATAGTTTGTATTATATATAAAACAAAATAGTTTTAGATATTTGGGAAGTAATAAAAGATTTTATTGTATAAATAACTTCAGTTGTTGGTATACTTGCAAGTCATTGTGATGATGATATTGTAAAAAAAAAAAAAATAAAGATATTACAGTATATTTGTATTTTATTATGCTGTTTACAACAATAGAAATTGAGTAATGCCTAAAGTTTGTCATGTACGATACAGCATTTTTTAAGGATTCGGAAGATTAGAATAATTTACAATGGATTGTAATGTTATTGTCAATAGTTGGTATTTT